>NC_069500.1:469817890-470127189 GCF_027579735.1 Bombina bombina | reverse complement strand
AGATATAGCTCCCTCTACCTTAGGGACCGCTTGCCATGAGTCCCGAATGGTATCTGATATAGGAAACATTTTCTTAAAATTAGGAGAGGGAGAAAACGGTATACCTGGTCTATCCCATTCCTTACTAATAATTTCCGAAATTCTCTTAGGAACCGGAAAAACATCAGTGTAAGTAGGAACTTCCAAATATTTATCCATTTTACACAATTTCTCTGGAGGAATCACAATAGGATCACAATCATCCAGAGTCGCTAAAACCTCCCTAAGCAACAGGCAGAGGTGTTCAAGCTTAAATTTAAATGACATAGCATCCGAATCTGTCTGAGGCAAAACATTCCCTAAATCAGAAATTTCACCCTCAGACAGTAATTCCCTAATCCCCAACTCAGAGCACTGTGAGGGAACATCGGAAAACAGAATTTATGTTTACCTGATAAATTACTTTCTCCAACGGTGTGTCCGGTCCACGGCGTCATCCTTACTTGTGGGATATTCTCTTCCCCAACAGGAAATGGCAAAGAGCCCAGCAAAGCTGGTCACATGATCCCTCCTAGGCTCCGCCTTCCCCAGTCATTCGACCGACGTAAAGGAGGAATATTTGCATAGGAGAAATCATATGATACCGTGGTGACTGTAGTTAAAGAAAATAAATCATCAGACCTGATTAAAAAACCAGGGCGGGCCGTGGACCGGACACACCGTTGGAGAAAGTAATTTATCAGGTAAACATAAATTCTGTTTTCTCCAACATAGGTGTGTCCGGTCCACGGCGTCATCCTTACTTGTGGGAACCAATACCAAAGCTTTAGGACACGGATGATGGGAGGGAGCAAATCAGGTCACCTAGATGGAAGGCACCACGGTTTGCAAAACCTTTCTCCCAAAAATAGCCTCAGAAGAAGCAAAAGTATCAAATTTGTAAAAGTTGGTAAAAGTGTGCAGTGAAGACCAAGTCGCTGCCTTACATATCTGATCAACAGAAGCCTCGTTCTTAAAGGCCCATGTGGAAGCCACGGCCCTAGTGGAATGAGCTGTGATTCTGTCAGGAGGCTGCCGTCCGGCAGTCTCATAAGCCAATCTGATGATGCTTTTAAGCCAAAAAGATAGAGAGGTAGAAGTTGCTTTTTGACCTCTCCTTTTACCAGAATAAACAACAAACAAGGAAGATGTTTGTCTGAAATCCTTTGTAGCATCTAAATAGAATTTTAGAGCACGGACAACGTCCAAATTGTGTAACAAACGTTCCTTCTATGAAACTGGATTCGGACACAAAGAAGGTACAACTATCTCCTGGTTAATATTTTGGTTGGAAACAACCTTCGGAAGAAAACCAGGCTCAGTACGTAAAACCACCTTATCTGCATGGACCAGATAGGGCGGAGAACACTGCAGAGCAGATAACTCAGAAACTCTTCTAGCGGAAGAAATTGCAACCTAAAACAAAACTTTCCAAGATAATAACTTAATATCTACGGAATGTAAGGGTTCAAACGGAACCCCTTGAAGAACTGAAAGAACTAGATTAAGACTCCAGGGAAGAGTCAAAGGTCTGTAAACAGGCTTGATTCTAACCAGAGCCTGAACAAAAGCTTGAACATCTGGCACAGCCGCCAGCTTTTTGTGAAGTAAAACAGATAAAGCAGAGATCTGTCCCTTCAGAGAACTCGCAGAAAATCCTTTCTCCAAACCTTCTTGTAGAAAGGAAGAATCTTAGGAATTTTTATCTTGTTCCATGGGAATCCTTTAGATTCACACCAACAGATATATTTTTTCCATATATTATGGTAAATTTTTCTAGTTACAGGCTTTCTAGCCTGAATCAGAGTATCTATTACAGAATCTGAAAACCCACGCTTTGATAAAATCAAGCGTTCAAACTCCAAGCAGTCAGTTGGAGGAAAACCAGATTCGGATGTTCGAATGGACCCTGAATAAGAAGGTCCTGTCTCAAAGGTAGCTTCCATGGTGGAGCCGATGACACATTCACCAGGTCTGCATACCAAGTCCTGCGTGGCCACACAGGAACTATCAAGGTCACCGAAGCCCTCTCCAGATTGATCCTGGCTACCAGCCTGGGAATGAGAGGAAACGGTGGGAATACGTAAGCTAGGTTGAAGATCCAAGGTGCTACTATTGTATCCAATAGAGTCGCCTTGGGATCCCTGGATTTGGACCCGTAACAAGGGACCATGAAGTTCTGACGAGAGGCCATCAGAACCATGTCTGGAATGCCCCATAATTGAGTTATTTGGGCAAAGATTTCCAGATGGAGTTCCCACTCCCCCGGATGCTCCTCCATCGCCAGGGAACTCCTTGTTACCCCCTGATGGTTGATATATGTAACAGTCGTCATGATGTCTGATTGAAACCTTATGAATTTGGCCTTTGCTAGTCGAGGCCAAGCCTTGAGAGCATTGAATATCGCTCTCAGTTCCATTATGCTTATCGGGAGAAGAGAGTCTTCCCGAAACCATAGACCCTGAGTTTTCAGGGGTTCCCAGACCGCGCCCCAGCCCACCAGACTGGCGTCGGTCGTGACAATGACCTACTCTGGTCTGCGGAAGCTCATTCCCTGTGACAGGTTGTCCAGGGTCAGCCACCAACGGAGTGAATCTCTGGTTATTTGATCTACTTGTATCGTCGGAGACAAGTCTGTATAATCCCCATTCCACTGTCTGAGCATGCACAGGTGCAATGGTCTTAGATGAATTCGTGCAAAAGGAACTATGTCCATTGCCGCAACCATCAAACCTATTACTTCCATGGACTGCGCTATGGAAGGAAGAAGAACAGAATGAAGTACCTGACAAGAGCTTAGAAGTTTTGATTTTCTGGCCTCTGTCAGAAAAACCTTCATTTCTAAGGAAACTATTATTGTTCCCAAGAAGGGAACTCTTGTTGACGGGGACAGAGAACTTTTTTCTATGTTCACTTTCCACCTGTGAGATCTGAGAAAGGCTAGGACAATGTCCGTATGAGCCCTTGCTTTTGACAGAGACGACACTTGAATCAGGATGTCGTCCAAGTAAGGTACTACTGCAATGCCCCTTGGTCTTAGCACCGCTAGAAGGGACCCTAGTACCCTTGTGAAAATCCTTGGAGCAGTGGCTAATCCGAATGGAAGTGCCACAGGTAATGCTTGTCCAGAAAGGCGAACCTTAGGAACCGAAAATGTTCCTTGTGGATAGGAATACGTAGGTACGCATCCTTTAAGTCCACCGTGGTCATGAATTGACCTTCCTGGATGGTAGGAAGGATCGTTCGAATGGTTTCCATTTTGAATGATGAAACCCTTAGAAACTTGTTTAGAATCTTGAGATCTAAAATAGGTCTGAATGTTCCCTCTTTTTTGGGAATTATGAACAGGTTGGAGTAAAAACCCATCCCTTGTTCTCCTAATGGAACAGGATGAATCACTCCCATGCTTAACAGGTCTTCTACACGGTGTAAGAATGCCTGTTCGAAGATAATTGAGACCCGTGGAACCTTCCCCTTGGGGGTAGTTCCCTGAATTCCAGGAGATAACCTTGAGAAACTATTTCTAGCGCCCAAGGATCCTGAACATCTCTTGCCCCAGCCTGAGCAAAGAGAGAAAGTCTGCCCCCCACCAGATCCTTCCCAGATCGGGGGCCAACACTTCATGCTGTTTTGGTAGCAGTGGCAGGTGACTTGGCCTGCTTACCCTTGTTCCAGCCTTGCATCGGCCTCCAGGCTGGCTTGGTTTGAGAAGTATTACCCTCTTGCTTAGAGGGTGTAGAATTTGAGGCTGGTCCGTTTCTGCGAAAGGGACGAAAATTTGGCTTCTTTTTAGCCTTAAAAGACCTATCCAGAGGAAGGGCGTGGCCCTTTCCCCCAGTGATGTCTGAAATAATCTCTTTCAAGTCAGGGCCAAACAGTGTTTTACCCTTGAAAGGGATGTTAAGCAAAAGCGCTCTGCGCGCCACGATAGCAAACCCTGAATTATTCGCCGCTAATCTAGCTAATTGCAAAGCGGCATCTAAAATAAAAAAGAGTTAGCCAATTTAAGAGCTTGAACTCTGTCCAAAACCTCCTCGTACGAAGATTCTTTATTGAGCGACTTTTCTAGTTCTTCGAACCAGAAACACGCAGCTGTAGTGACAGGAACAATGCATGAAACTGGTTGTAGAAGGTAACCTTGCTGAACAAACATCTTTTTAAGCAAACCCTCTAACCTTTAATCCATAGGATCTTGAAAGCACAACTATCTTCTATAGGAATAGAAGTGCGTTTGTTTAGAGTAGAAACCGCCCCCTCGACCTTGGGGACTGTATGCTATAAGTCCTTTCTGGGGTCGACTATAGGAACTAATTTCTTAAATATAGGGGGAGGACAAAAGGTATGCCGGGCCTTTCCCACTCCTTATTTACTATGTCCGCCACCCGCTTGGGTATAGGAAAAAAATCGGGGGGCACCGGAACCTCTAGGAACTTGTCCATCTTACCTAATTTCTCTGGAATGACCAAATTGTCACAATCATCCAGAGTAGATAATACCTCCTTAAGTAGTGCGTGGAGATGTTGAAATTTAAATTTAAAAGTTACAATATCAGGTTCTGCTTGTTGAGAAATTTTCCCTGAATCTGAAATTTCTCCCTCAGACAAAACCTCCCTCCTGGCCCCTTCAGATAGGTGTGAGGGTATGTCAGAACAGATATCATCAGCGTCCTCTTGCTCTTCAGTGTTTAAAACAGAGCAATCACGCTTTCTCTGATAAGTAGGCATTTTGGAAAAAATGCATGCAATAGAATTATCCATTACAGCCATTAATTGTTGTATGGTAATAAGTATTGGCGCACTAGATGTACTAGGAGCCTCTTGTGTGGGCAAAACTGGTGTAGACACAGAAGGGGATGATGCAGTACCATGCTTACTCCCCTCATTAGAGGAATCATCTTGGGCAATATCATATCTATGGCATTATTATCCCTACTTTGTTTGGACATTATGACACAAATATATCACATATATTTAAATGGGGAGACACATTGGCTTTCATACATATAGAACATCGTTATCTGATGGTTCAGACATGTTAAACAGGCTTAAACTTGTCAACAAAGCACAAAAAACGTTTTACAATAAAACCGTTACTGTCCCTTTAAATTTCAAACTGAACACACTTTATTACTGAATATGTGAAAAAGTATGAAGGAATTGTTCAAATTTCACCAAAATTTCACCACAGTAACTTAAAGCCCTAAAAGTATTGCACACCAAATTTGAAAGCTTTAACCCTTATAATAATATAATTTTACATTTAACCCCTATACAGTCCCAGGTATCTGCTTTGCTGAGACCCAACCAAGCCCAGAGGGGAATACGATACCAAATGATGCCTTCTATAAGCTTTTTCAGTGGTTCTTAGCTCCTCACACATGCATCTGCATGCCATGCTTTCCAAAAACAACTGCGCATTAGAGGCGCGAAAATGAGGCTCTGTCTATGACTAGAAAAGGCCCCCAGTGAAAAAGGTGTCCAATACAGTGCCTGCCGTTTTTATTAAAACAATCCCCAAGATTTAACAACTATTAAAAGTAATAATCTGCCAAATATACTTAGTAAAGTAATCGTTTTAGCCCAGAAAAATGTCTACCAGTTTTTTAAGCCCTAATGAAGCCCTTTATTCTTTTACTTAAACTAAGAAAATGGCTTACCGGTTCCCATAGGGAAAATGACAGCTTCCAGCATTACCGAGTCTTGTTAGAAATGTGTCATACCTCAAGCAGCAAAAGTCTGCTCACTGTTTCCCCCAACTGAAGTTAATTCCTCTCAACAGTCCTGTGTGGAAACAGCCATCGATTTTAGTAACGGTTGCTAAAATCATTTTCCTCTTACAAACAGAAATCTTCATCTCTTTCCTGTTTCAGAGTAAATAGTACATACCAGCACTATTTTAAAATAACAAACTCTTGATTGAAGAATAAAAACTACATTTAAACACCAAAAAACTCTAAGCCATCTCCGTGGAGATGTTGCCTGTACAACGGCAAAGAGAATGACTGGGGAAGGCGGAGCCTAGGAGGGATCATGTGACCAGCTTTGCTGGGCTCTTTGCCATTTCCTGTTGGGGAAGAGAATATCCCACAAGTAAGGATGACGCCGTGGACCGGACACACCTATGTTGGAGAAATAGCTAATAAAGCATCAGAGGATTCGGTATTTACATTAATACTTGACCTACTGCGTTTACCCTGCAACATTGGTAATTTAGACAATACCTCTGTAAGGGTAGTTGGCATAACTGCAGCCATCTCCTGCAGAGTAAAGGAATTAGACGCACTAGAAGTACTAGGCGTCGCTTGTGTGGGCATAAAAGTTTGAGACACTTGGGGAGAATTGGATGGCATATCCTGATTCTCTTCAGACTGAGAATCATCCCTAGGCACACTTACTTTATTTAAAATATGCTTTTTACATTGTAAAGCCCGTTCAGTACAAAAGTTACACAATGTTAGAGGGGGTTGCACAATAGCTTCTAAACACATAGAACAATGAGAAACCTCAACGTCAGACATGTTGAACAGACTAGTAATACCACAAAAGTCGTTTAAACACTTATTTATAGCATACACATTAGAAAAAACGTGTACTGTGCCTTTAAGAAAAGAAAAAGTGAATAATTTTTCCAAAATGCACAAAAAACGTTAAATTATTCCCAAATTTAACTTAATATTGTTGGTTAATCCAAAAATTACTGCACCCAGAAGCAAGGGCAGAAATAAGGCTTTAGAAGTACTTATATCAACATGTAGTTAAGAGATAGATAAAAATACGCTCTGCTGTGGCGCCTACCTGCTCCCAGGGTACTTCGAATCAAGTTTCCAACCCTTCAGACCAGCTACACAGTCCAGGAGCCACTGAGTTACTGTTTGCTGCTGCTAAGCCTGAAGAAATTGCGCCAAAAAAGTCTCCGCCCCTTAAGGTCAAAAGTTGGAGTAGGCCCAAACAACACTGCATGGAAATGCAGTTTTGCACTAAAGTAAAAATACACACACAATATAGCCCTCAAGCATAAAACCAATAAATTTTAAGTGCCAAAAATAAAAAACATAAAACATTGTTTTTTATATTGTCTGCCATGTTACATAATGCCCAAATATTAACTAATGATAAATATAAAATAGGGACTCCAGTAACACCCCTCTTATTAAAATAGGTTTTACTGCTTACTCCATTCCCATACAGGGAAATAATGCCAGCCAGTTCTGATACACCAAGTCTCCTCAGAAAAAAAGGCTGCACATACCTCAACGCTGCTTGTAGCATGAAACCGGTCTCCACACTAAAGATGTCTCATGGTTACCTTCAGAAGTCTTGTGGGAACCAGCGTGGATCTTAGTTACAAATACTAAGATCATCAAACCTCAGGGCAGAAATCTTCTTCCATATCCCCCTGAGGAAAATAGTACGCACCGGTACCATTTAAAATAAAAAACTTCTTGATTGAAGAAACTAAAACTAACACCTCACTTTACCATGTCTTCCTAGTATAACACAGGCAAAAAGAATGACTGAGGGTGGAGGGGAAGGGGAGGGGCTATATATACAGCTCTGCTGTGGTGCTCTTTGCCACTTCCTGTTAGCAGGAGGTTAATATCTCACAAGTAAGGATGAAATCCGTGGACTCTTCATATCTTTGTAAAAGAAAACACTCCAAATTTGTCAGATTGCGAGGGCATCTCCTGTGCACAGCCCTCTTCAGATCACCCCACAGATTTTCAATCGGATTCAGGTCTGGGCTCTGGCTGGGCTATTCCAAAACTTTAATCTTCTTCTGGTGAAGCCATTCCTTTGGTGATTTGGATGTATGCTTTGGGTCGTTGTCATGCTGAAAGATTTAGTTCCTCTTCATGTTCAGCTTTCTAGCAGAAGCCTGAAGGTTTTGTGCCAATATTGACTGGTATTTAGAACTGTTCATAATTCCCTCTAGTTTAACTAAGGCCCCAGTTCCAGCTGAAGAAAAACAGCCCCAAAGCATGATACTGCCACCACCATGCTTCACTGTGAGTATGGTGTTCTTTTGGTGATGTGCAGTATTGTTTTTGCGCCAAACATATCTTTTGGAATTATGGCCAAAAAGTTCAACCTTGGTTTCATCAGACCATAACACCTTTTCCCACATGCTTTTGGGAGACTTCAGATGTGTTTTTGCAAAATGTAGCCTGGCTTGGATGTTTTTCTTCGTAAGAAAAGGCTTTCGTCTTGCCACTCTACCCCATAGCCCAGACATATGAAGAATACGTGAGATTGTTGTCACATGTACCACACAGACAGTACTTGCCAGATATTCCTGCAGCTCCTTTAATGTTGCTGTAGGCCTTTTGGTAGCCTCCCAGACCAGTTTTCTTTTAGTCTTTTCATCAATTTGGAGGGACGTCCAGTTCTTGGTAGTGTCACTGTTGTGCCATATTTTCTCCACTTGATGATGCCTGTCTTCACTGTGTTCCATGGTATATCTAATGCCTAGGACATTCTTTTGTACCCTTCTCCTGACGGATACCTTTTAACAATGAGATCCCTCTGATGCTTTGGAAGCTCTCTGTGGACCATGGCTTTTGCTGTGGGATGTGACTAAGAAAATTTCAGGAAAGACCAACTAGAGCAGCTGAACTTTATTTGGGGTTAATCAGAGGAACTTTAAATGATGGCAGGTGTATGCTGACTCCTATTTAACATGATTTTTAATGCGATTGCTTAATTCTGAACACAGCTACATCCCCAGTTATGCAACCACATTATTTTAGTTTTTTTTTTTTTTTCTTCCCTCCACCTAAAATATTTCAGTTTGTTTTTCAATTGAGTTGTACAGTTTATAGGTCACATTAAAGGTGGAAAAAGTTCTGAAATGATTTATCTTTGTCTAATTTTTTTTACATCACAGAAACCTGACATTTTAAACAGGGGTGTGTAGACTTTTTATATATCCACTGTAGCCTTCTGTATCACATCACCAATATCATTGTTCATATCAACAGGGATATCATGTACATAAGATGTTGAAGGAACAACAGATACTGTACTAGTACTAATAGAAAATTTGTCTGCATGCAAAAGCTTATCATGACAACTGTTACATACAACAGCCGGAGATATAATCTCAGCTAGTTTACAACAGATACACTTGGCTTTGGTAGAACTGCGTTCAGACAGCAGGGTTCCTACAGCAGCTTCTGAGACAGGATCGGATTGAGACATCTTATAAAATGTTAAAGAAAAAATAACATTTAAACAAAAAAATATCTTATTTCCTCATATAGCAGTTTCAGGAATGGGAAAAAATGCAAATGCTAAAATAGGCAAAAAAGCAAAAAGCATAGCCCTCTGAGCATAAAGAAGGCAAGGAGCATATAGGAAGTGGGGTAAAATAAAAACATCCGGAAAAGACAACTCGCGTAATAACAGACGCAACTTTGCGCCAAACAACCTGGCGTCAACTAAAACGCAGGAAATGACAAACTTGCGTCATCATAGACGCACATTCGCGCCAAAAATGACGCAATAAATAACAGCATTTTGCACCCTCGCAAGCCTTAATTTGCCTGTGAATTTTTTAGAGAAACAAGTCAAATTGGAAAAAAGACTAAACCCCAGGTAAGAATTTAAAAAAAAAAAAATTACTTCCTAAAACTTGATTCCTATACTGAAACTGCTAGACTGCAAAGGGAAATCTACATAGACCTGACTCATAGCAAATATAAGTAAACACATATATTTAGAACTTTATATAAATACATTAAGCGCCAACCATAGCTGAGAGTGTCTTAAATAATGATACATACTTACCGAAAGACACCCATCCACATATAGCAAGCAGATAGCCAAACCAGTACTGAAAACTATCAGCAGAGGTAATGGTATATAAGAGTATATTGTCGATCTGAAAAGGGAGGTAAGAGATGAATCCCTACGACCGCTAACAGAGAACCCTTGAAAAGATTTCCCGTGAGAGAAACCATAAAATCAATAGTTGATACTGTCTTCACATTCCTCTGACAAACACTGTACTCTAAGAGGGATTGGGCTTCAGAATGCTGAGAAGCGCATATCAACGTAGAAATCTTAGCACAAACTTACTTCACCACCTCCATAGGAGGCATAGTTTGTAAAACTGAATTGTGGGTGAGGGGTGTATTTATAGACATTTTGAGTTTTGGGAAACTTTGCCCCTCCTGGTAGGATTGTATATCCCATACATCACTAGCTCATGGATTCTTGCTAATTACATGAAATAAATTTTGTGTTAGCTAACTCTGAGATGCAGTAAAGAAGAAAAGAAACACTATGTACAGTCTACTCCCATGCCAGAGCATTAATCCCAGCAAGTTTGAAATGTGAAGCCAAGATGAAAGAAAATAGTGCAGTCATAGTAACAGTATTAATCCTTACCCTAAACACTACAATGAACCTTGTAGCTCTACTCCATTCACTCTAACTGCAACCAAGCCCCTCAGAACAAGGTTCCCCATAGAGCATTAACCTCACAAGATGGATAGAAAAAGACTAGACATGTGCAGATTGTTGTTGATCATTATTTGTTTTGCAAAAGAATAACACATTTGACATTGTATCCCACCATTGTTTCATTCCCAGAAAAACAAACATTTGTTGTGTTGTTCATTTTGTTTATCTAACAGCTCTTCTATCTGGGTCAGAGAAGCAAAATACAATTACATAACTCTCAGACTTATTAGCAGAAATTCTAGGGTTGTTTTTTGTCTTACAACTTTCTAAATCAACTTAGACTGCATGTAATTACAGATAGACTGAATCAATACATAAAATAGTAACTACATATTTATTACTCATTAAGATATTGTTTTTGCACATCCTCCTACGTAGGTCTAAAAACTAGTGATTCATATTTTTTTCAGACTTTGGATTCTTCTTCCCCCCACTACTATAAAACATATTTCTTAAAGAGACATAATGAAAACTGAAAAATACATGAGTGCAATTTGAAATGGAAGTATTTCTGCAATATACTTGCCTCATAGGTCAGTAATAAACAATTACATTAAATGGTCAAATGAAATTGTGTTGTAGGCAGAATCAGTATTTGTCAGAATATGAAGATATATGTGTATATATATATATATATATATATATATATATATATATATATATATCCTATATAATAAAAGGCCAAGTGTGTTTGTCCGAAGCTGTCATGCGCAGTAGAGACTGAGCGTGAGGACAAACACACCTGGCCTTCCAACTGACCTGGCGTCGTGTGGTGGAGTATGCGTGGCAGGCCGGGTGCGGCGTGGCCAGGCGTGATGCGGGCGGGGCCAGATGCCGGGGCTGCCGAGAGACAGAGAGCTCTAAAGAGGGGGGATAGAGAGAGCAGAAGAGGGTGAATAGAGAGAGCAAAAGAGGGGGGATAGAGAGACAGCAAAAGAGAGAGGGGGAGAGAGACAGCAAAAGAGAGGGGGGAGAGAGACAGCAAAAGAGAGGGGGGAGAGAGACAGCAAAAGAGAGGGGGGAGAGAGACAGCAAAAGAGAGGGGGAGAGAGACAGCAAAAGAGAGGGGGGGAGAGAGACAGCAAAAGAGAGGGGGGGATAGACCGAGGGGGTAGAGAGACAGCAAAAGAGAGGGGGGAGAGAGACAGCAAAAGAGAGGGGGGAGAGAGACAGCAAAAGAGAGGGGGGAGAGAGACAACAAAAGAGAGGGGGGAGAGAGACAACAAAAGAGAGGGGGGGAGAGAGACAACAAAAGAGAGGGGTGAGAGAAACAACAAAAGAGAGGGGGGGAGAGAGACAACAAAAGAGAGGGGGGGAGAGAGACAACAAAAGAGAGGGGGGAGAGAGACAACAAAAGAGAGGGGGGAGAGAGACAACAAAAGAGAGGGGGGAGAGAGACTGCAAAAGAGAGGGGGGAGAGAGACAGCAAAAGAGAGGAGGGAGAGAGACAGCAAAAGAGAGGGGGAGAGAGAGTGCATAAAAGAGGGGGGAGAGAGAGCGCATAAAAGAGAGGGGGGAAAGAGAACGCTCATAAAAGAGGGGGGAGAGAGAGCATATAAAAGAGAGGGGAGAGAGAGCGCACAAAAGAGAGGGGGGAGAGAGCGCACAAAAGAGAGGGGGGAGAGAGCGCACAAAAGAGAGGGGGGAGAGAGAGCGCACAAAAGAGAGGGGGGAGAGAGAGCGCACAAAAGAGGGGGGAGAGAGAGCGCACAAAAGAGAGGAAGAGAGCGCACAAAAGAGAGGAAGAGAGCGCACAAAAGAGAGGAGAGAGCGAGCAAACGAGAGGGGGGAGAGAGCAAACGAGAGGGGGGAGAGAGCAAACGAGAGGGGGGGAAGAGAGAGAGCAAAAGAGAGAGAGAGAGACAGCAAAAGAGGGGGAGAGAGCAAAAGAGAGGGAAAGAGAGGGAGAGAGCAAAAGAGGGGGAGAGAACACAAAAGAGAGGGGGGAGAGAGAGCAAAAGAGTGGGGAGAGAGAGAGCAAAAGAGAGGGGAGAGAGAGCAAAAGAGAGGGGAGAGAGAGAAAAAGAGAGGGGAGAGAGAGAAAAAGAGAGGGGAGAGAGAGAAAAAGAGAGGGGAGAGAGAGAAAAAGAGAGGGGAGAGAGAGAAAAAGAGAGGGGAGAGAGAGAGAGAGCGTAAAAGAGAGGGGGGAGAGAGAGAGAACGTAAAAGAAAGGGGGGAGAGAGAGAGCGTAAAAGAGAGGGGGAGAGAGAGAGCGCAAAAGAGGGGGGAGAGAGAGAGAGCGCAAGAGAGGGGGGAGAAAGAAAGAGCAAAAGAGAGGGGAGAAAGAGAGAGCAAAAGAGAGGGGATAGAGAGAGAGCAAGGGGTGGGACCGCTGTACTGCAAAAAACATAATTTATGCTTACCTGATAAATTTATTTCTCTTGTAGTGTGTTCAGTCCACGGGTCATCCATTACTTATGGGATATATTCTCCTTCCCAACAGGAAGTTGCAAGAGGATCACCCAAGCAGAGCTGCTATATAGCTCCTCCCCTCACATGTCATATCCAGACATTCGACCAAAACAAGACGAGAAAGGAGAAACTATAGGGTGCAGTGGTGACTGGAGCTTTAATAAAAATTTAGAACTGCCTCAAAAAAAGACAGGGCGGGCCGTGGACTGAACACACTACAAGAGAAATAAATTTATCAGGTAAGCATAAATTATGTTTTCTCTTGTTAAGTGTGTTCAGTCCACGGGTCATCCATTACTTATGGGATACCAATACCAAAGCTAAAGTACACGGATGAAGGGAGGGACAAGGCAGGAACATTAAACAGAAGGAACCACTGCCTGTAGAACCTTTCTCCCAAAAACAGCCTCAGAAGAAGCAAAAGTGTCAAATTTGTAATATTTTGAAAAGGTATGAAGTGAAGACCAAGTTGCAGCCTTGCAAATCTGTTTAACAGAGGCCTCATTCTTAAAGGCCCAGGTGGAAGCCACAGCTCTAGTGGAATGAGCTGTAATTCTTTCAGGAGGCTGCTGTCCAGCAGTCTCATAGGCTAAACGTATTATGCTACGAAGCCAAAAAGAGAGAGAGGTGGCCGAAGCCTTTTGACCTCTCCTCTGCCCAGAATAAACGACAAACAGAGAAGAAGTTTGCCGAAATTCTTTAGTTGCCTGTAAGTAGTACTTCAGGGCACGGACTACGTCCAGATTATGCAAAAGACGTTCCTTCTTTGAAGAAGGATTAGGACATAATGATGGAACAACAATCTCTTGATTGATATTCCTGTTAGAAACAACCTTAGGTAAAAACCCAGGTTTAGTACGCAGAACTACCTTGTCTGAATGAAAAATCAGATAAGGAGAATCGCAATGTAAGGCAGATAACTCAGAGACTCTTCGAGCCGAGGAAATAGCCATCAAAAACAGAACTTTCCAAGATAAAAGCTTAATATCAATGGAATGAAGGGGTTCAAACGGAACACCCTGAAGAACTTTAAGAACTAAGTTTAAGCTCCACGGAGGAGCAACGGTTTTAAACACAGGCTGAATCCTAGCCAAAGCCTGACAAAAGGCCTGGACGTCTGGATTCTCTGCCAGACGTTTGTGTAAAAGAATAGACAGAGCAGAAATCTGTCCTTTTAATGAACTAGCGGATAAACCCTTTTCTAAACCCTCTTGTAGAAAAGCCAATATCCTAGGAATCCTAACCTTACTCCATGAGTAACTCTTGGATTCACACCAATATAAATATTTACGCCATATCTTATGGTAAATTTTTCTGGTAACAGGTTTCCGAGCCTGTATTAATGTATCGATAACCGACTCAGAAAAACCACGCTTTGATAGAATCTCCATGCAGTCAGCCTCAGAGAAATTAGGCTTGGATGGTTGAAAGGACCCTGTATTAGAAGGTCCTGCCTCAGAGGCAGAGACCATGGTGGACAGGACGACATGTCCACTAGGTCTGCATACCAGGTCCTGCGTGGCCACGCAGGCGCTATCAGAATCACCGATGCTCTCTCCTGTTTGATCCTGGCAATCAGTCGAGGTAGCAACGGAAAAGGTGGAAACACATAAGCCATGTGGAAAACCCAAGGGGCTGCTAGTGCATCTACCAGCACCGCTCCCGGGTCCCTGGATCCGTAACAAGGAAGCTTGGCGTTCTGGCGAGACGCCATGAGATCCAGATCTGGTTTGCCCCAACGATGAATCAGTTGAGCGAAGACCTCCGGATGAAGTTCCCACTCCCCCGGATGAAAAGTCTGGCGGCTTAGAAAATCCGCCTCCAAGTTCTCCACGCCTGGGATGTAGATCGCTGACAGATGACAAGAGTGAGACTCTGCCCAGCGAATTATCTTCGAGACTTCCAACATCGCTAGGGAATCCTGGTTCCCCCTTGATGATTGATGTAAGCCCCAGTCGTGATGTTGTCCGACTGAAATCTGATGAACCTCAGTGTTGCTAACTGAGGCCAAGCTAGAAGAGCACTGAATATTGCTCTTAATTCCAGAATGTTTATTGGGAGGAGTTTCTCCTCCTGAGTCCACGATCCCTGAGCCTTCAGGGAGTTCCAGACTGCACCCCAGCCTAGTAGGCTGGCATCTGTTGTTACAATCGTCCAATCTGGTCTGCGAAAAGTCATTCCTTTGGACAGATGAACCCGCGACAACCACCAGAGAAGAGAATCTCTGGCCTCCTGGTCCAGATTCAGTAAAGGGGACAGATCTGAGTAATCCCCATTCCACTGACTTAGCATGCATAGTTGCAGCGGTCTGAGATGTAGGTGCGCAAATGGCACTATGTCCATTGCCGCGACCATTAAGCCGATTACTTCCATGCACTGAGCTACTGATGGGCTTGGAATGGAATGAAGGACACGGCAAGCATTTAGGATTTTTGATAACCTGGACTCCGTCAGGTAAATCTTCATCTCTACAGAATCTATAAGAGTCCCTAGAAAGGGAACCCTTGTGAGTGGGAACAGAGAACTCTTTTCCATGTTCACTTTCCACCCATGCGACCTCAGAAATGCTAGAACTATCTCTGTATGAGACTTTGCATTTTGAAAACTTGACGCTTGTATCAGAATGTCGTCTAGGTACGGAGCCACCGCTATGCCTCGCGGTCTTAGTACCGCCAAAAGCGAGCCCAGAACCTTTGTAAAAATTCTCGGGGCCGTAGCCAACCCGAAGGGAAGAGCTACAAACTGGTAATGCCTGTCTAGAAAGGCAAACCTTAGGTACCGATAATGATCTTTGTGAATCGGTATGTGAAGGTAGGCATCCTTTAAGTCCACTGTGGTCATATACTGACCCTCTTGGATCATGGGTAGGATGGTTCGAATAGTTTCCATTTTGAACGATGGAACCCTTAGGAATTTGTTTAAGATCTTCAGGTTCAAGATTGGCCTGAAGGTTCCCTCTTTTTTTGGAACCACAAACAGATTTGAGTAAAAACCTTGCCCTTGTTCCATCCGCGGAACCGGGTGGATCACTCCCATTATTAAGAGGTCTTGTACACATCGTAGAAATGCCTCTTTCTTTATTAGGTTTGTTGATAACCTTGACAGATGAAATCTCCCTTGTGGAGGAGAAGTTTTGAAGTCCAGAAGGTATCCCTGAGATATGATCTCCAACGCCCAGGGATCCTGGACATCTCTTGCCCAGGCCTGGGCGAAGAGAGAAAGTCTGCCCCCCACTAGATCCGTTTCCGGATAGGGGGCCCTCTCTTCATGCTGTCTTAGGGGCAGAAGAAGGTTTTCTGGCCTGCTTGCCCTTGTTCCAGGACTGGTTGCCTTTCCAACCCTGTCTGTAACGAGTAGCAGTCCCTTACTGTTTTGGAGTGGAGGAAGTTGATGCTGCTCCTGCCTTGAAATTACGAAAGGCACGAAAATTAGACTGTTTGGCCTTTGATTTGGCCCTGTCCTGAGGAAGGGTGTGACCCTTACCTCCAGTAATGTCAGCAATAATTTCTTTCAAGCCGGGCCCGAATAAGGTTTGCCCTTTGAAAGGAATATTAAGCAATTTAGGTTTAGAAGTTACATCTGCTGACCAGGATTTAAGCCATAGCGCTCTGCGCGCCTGGATGGCGAATCCGGAGTTCTTAGCCGTTAGTTTGGTTAAATGCACAACGGCATCCGAAACAAATGCATTAGCTAGCTTAAGGGCTTTAAGCTTGTTCATAATCTCATCCAATGGTGCTGTGCGAATAGCCTCTTCCAGAGACTCAAACCAGAATGCCGCTGCAGCAGTGACGGGCGCAATGCATGCAAGGGGCTGTAATATAAAACCTTGTTGAACAAACATTTTCTTAAGGTAACCTTCTAATTTTTTATCCATTGGATCTGAGAAAGCACAACTATCCTCCACCGGGATAGTGGTACGCTTGGCTAAAGTAGAAACTGCTCCCTCCACCTTAGGGACCGTCTGCCATAAGCCTTGTGTGGTGGCGTCTATTGGGAACATTTTTCTAAATATCGGAGGAGGGGAAAAGGGCACACCGGGTCTATCCCACTCCTTGCTAATAATCTCTGTAAGCCTTTTAGGTATAGGAAAAACGTCAGTACACACCGGTACCGCATAGTATTTATCCAGCCTACATAATTTCTCTGGGATTGCAACCGTGTCGCAATCATTCAGAGCCGCTAACACCTCCCCTAGCAATACACGGAGGTTCTGAAGCTTAAATTTAAAATTTGAAATGTCTGAATCCGGTCTCCACCGATCAGATCCGTCACCCACAGAATGAAGCTCTCCGTCCTCATGTTCTGCAAATTGTGACGCAGTATCGGACATGGCTCTCGTGTCATCGGCGCGCTCTGTCCTAAACCCAGAGCTATCGCGCTTGCCTCTTAACTCAGGCAAATTAGATAATACTTCTTTCATAACATTAGCCATATCATGCAAAGTGATTTGTAAGGGCCTTGATGTACTTTGCTCCACAATCTCACGCACCTCCTGAGCGGGAGGCGAAGGTACTGATACGTGAGGAGAGTTAGTCGGCATAACTTCCCCCTCGTTGTCTGGTGATAATTTCTTTACCAGTAAAGACTGACTTTTATTTAAAGTAACATCAATACAATTGGTACACATATTTCTATTGGGCTCCACATTGGATTTTAAACATAATGAACAAGTAGATTCATCTGTATCAGACATGTTTAAACAGACTAGCAATGAAAGCTAGCAAGCTTGGAAAAAATCTTTCAATAAATTTACAAGCAATAGAAAAAACGCTGCAGCGCTTTTAAAAACACAAAAAACTGTCACAGTTGAAAAAACAATGAACTAATTCAGTTATAGCCAACAATTTTAACAGTAAATGTATGAATTTAGCAGAGGATTGCACCCACAAGCAAACGGATGATTAACCCCTCAATACCCAAAAACGGATAATCAATTTATGATTTAACGCTTTTATCACAGACAAACACACTGTCACAGGTCTGCTGTGACTGATTACCTCCCTCAAAAATGAATTTTGAAGACCCCTGAGCTCTCTGGAGACGTCCTGGATCAAGGAGGAAGAAGCAGGAAGACTGTGCTAGAATTTTAACTGCGCTAAAAAAGGCCCCTCCCACTCTATATTACAACAGTGGGAGACCTGTTACAACGGTTTCTATGCAGAAATATACGTTAGCCATATGGAAAAAAATCATGCCCAAAAAGATTTATCGCCAAAGTACCTCACAAAACGAATAACATGCCAGTAAACGTTTTAAAAACAACTTTCCATTGTTATGCAAAGTTATCACTAAGCCTGCTACCAGTCGCTTCTACTGCAGTTAAGGCTCATACATTTCAGTATTAACAGTATTTTCTCAGTCAAATTCTAGTCCCTAGAAAATAACTCAACTGCGCATACATTTATCAGCCTGATACCAGTCGCTACTACTGCATTAAAGGCTGTACTTATATCATATGGGTAACAGCAGTGTTTTCTTAGTCAATTCCATTCCTAGAAAATATTACTGCACATACCTCATTTGCGGGGGACCCCGCATGCTATTCCCTTTTCTGAAGTTACCCCACTCCTCAGAATGTGCGAGAACAGCCAGTGGATCTTAGTTACGTCTGCTAAGATCATAGAAAACGCAGGCAGATTCTTCTTCTAAATACTGCCTGAGAGAAAAAACAGCACACTCCGGTGCCATTTTAAAATAATAAACTTTTGATTGAAGAATAATTAGGTAAAAAAACTCCTATCTCCTCTCGCGACCTCCTTCTTTGTTGAGACTTGCAAGAGAATGACTGGGTATGACATGTGAGGGGAGGAGCTATATAGCAGCTCTTCTTGGGTGATCCTCTTGCAACTTCCTGTTGGGAAGGAGAATATATCCCATAAGTAATGGATGACCCGTGGACTGAACACACTTAACAAGAGAAAATGGCCCGTGTACACTGGCTTTAGGACTAGTGTATATATATATATATATATATATATATATATATATATATCAAACAACTTCCAGTTCAGCCCTCCAAGTCGACAACAGCCTGGGTGCAAGGATACAAGTGCATACATAAACCAGGGATGCACTCATAGGTCTTTTTCAAAACAAATTTAATGGAACGTTTTCGGGGTTCACAGCCCCTTCATCAGCATACAACAGTGCAATACATGAACTCTTTTATAGCGTGTAAAGCAAACAAATTTGTTGTGAGTGCATTCCTGGTTTATGTGTGTATATATATATATATATATATATACATACACACACATATATATATATATATATATATATATATATATATATATATATATATATATATATATATATATATATCCTTCCCAAGAACGTAGGCACTCACTGGTCTTTAGACATAATCCATTTATTGATCCATAGAAACAAGTTACATAGACAGATTTGGTTTGTAGTGCACCTTGGCAGCTGGATTGTGTGGGATAGTGCTGTCCTTAACTTGGACTATATATATATATATATATATATATATATATATATATATATATATATATATATATATATATATATATATATATATATTAGCATAAAGAATGGCACAGCACTCACCGGAATGTTCCTTTATTTGTAAAAGTTAAAATTCCATGTCACTGGTTGGTGACATGGAATTTTAATTTTTACAAATAAAGGAACATTTTTATTCTTTTGCAAGTGTCAGTTGAGTGCTGTGCCGTTCTTTATGCTGAACTGCATACCTTCCTACACAAAGCACCCCGGGAGCTGCTATCGGTTTAAGTGAGTGCACTGATTTTGGATACTACTATATATATTATATACATAGTCTAGCAAAAAGCATATGCACAACTCCTCTTATTCAGTAGATATGGACCTATCATATACGTCATGGACGTCCATGAGGGGTGGGGCTTAGTAACCACAGAATGTAAAACGCCAATATCAGCGGGATCAGTGAATAAGTGGTGTATATAAAGGTCAGTTATATTATATGATTCGAAGCCGGAAGCAAGATGGCACAATCTACATTATGCTGAAACCATTTGACAAAGGTACCGAAACGTCATGGGACTTTTTTAAATGGTGTGTTTGGGTCTGTGTGTGTGTGTGTGTATGTATATATATATATATATATATATATATATATATATATATATATATATATATATATATATATATATATATATATATATATATATATTTCAATTTAATTCGAAATTTTGGAAGCAGCCCCATGGGAGAAGAAAACGTGACCAGTGGCCCCAAGGTAAGTTGAGTTTGAGACCCCTGCTTGCTTAATAAGAAAACCTGCTTGCAAAAAGGCCTTTCTATGAAAATATTTTATTTTACTGTCTATGTGGTCTTTAACCCATTGAGCGCTAACGACGGCTCTGAGCCGTCACAAATTTTCTCAGTCAGGTGCCAACGACGGCTCAGAGCCATCGCTAGCACTCACCCACCCTGAGGGCAATCTGGGGGCTCCCACCTACTCCCACCCCGGTAATCTGGCCTGAATAGTGAGAGGCATTGCCTGGGCTTCACGTTTCGCGCGGTGACGTCATGCACAACTTTATTTAAAATGGACAAATATAGGGAGATGGGGGCATGCTGCTTAGAAGCCTGTATCTCAGGCATCTAAGCAGCTACAGACCCCAAGACCCACCGTAATCGCCTAACCTTTCCAACGGTATAAGTCTTGGGGATCTGGGAAAGAGGCTGACCCTTGATCATCTGAAAACACTTTCCCCTCAGAGGATAAATTAGAAGCACCATGGCCTAGAAAATTCATCTTAACAGACTTTTATTTACTTAAATCAGAAACGATAGATGAGGGATTATTCAATACCACCTTTATACACTGACAAGGAGAGGGTATGGCGCCAACATCTCAGATACAGCAGAGCATACAAAATCTTTAAATCCTGGAGCTAAATCTGAAGAAGTCCCCTGTGTAGAACTAAAGGGAAGACAGATACCCTTAGAAGCAAGAGCAGCATTTGACTGATCAGAATACATAAAATGATCAGTACACAATGCAAAGCTGAAACTTAATATTAGTTGGAAAGTGTTCAGAGGATCTAGCTTCTAGGGTAATAGTAATAACAGAAGAGGGGATCAGAATCAATATGCGCCATATCGGAAAAAAAACCCAGACAGGCACTGAGAAAATAAAATTACATACGATTTAAAAAGCAATAATAGGTAGAGTAAATAAAGCAACCTTACATCCAAATATAGTAGCTCTTGGAAGAAATTAAATCTTACCCCCTAAACCAGAGGCTTAAGCAAACTTCAAGAGTGTTAAATATCCATATATTATCAGATGAACGCTAACCTGATGACAGGCAGAACATTAGACACTGAATAGCGCATCTACTAGTTTGTGTAAGAGGAGCGGAAGCAATAAAAATGTGAAAAATCTGACACGCATAAAGCTGAAAAGCGCATAAGCTGCCATGTGCTAACCAAAAAGTATGCAAACAAAAACTAATGCGCGCTAACAAAAAAAGAAGCCAAAAATACTGTGTGAAATAAGGTACCTATATGCCCTAAAACTAAAAAGTGCTTTATATAATGGTTCCCAGGCTATGATATACCCAAAAGTGAGTACCTACTAATATCCTACAGGCTACACAGGTGCCAACAGATTTCCTTTTCTTTTTTCTTTTTTTTACAACCACCAGACTTACCTGAAAGGTACCCGTACTACTGGCCTTATCATAAGCAGCAGAAACTGCTTCTAGTAGACAGCCAATTTAGTGCTCTACACGTGACAGGCGAGGATCTAAATATCTAGAGTATGGCGTAGAACCAACAAGAGGAGGATAGGGAATGGTTCCCGCAAAACCTGTGGCAGGCCTGTGACTAACTCCCATAGGGTGTTCTTGTGCCACTACCAAGAGTCCCAAGAGTAATTTATCATGGACTCTCACCACCTTTATGAAAGAAATATATCAACATCAATAACCCAATACACACTGTACCCATAACGCCCCTGTTCAAATCCCTTAAAAAAGAAGCATATCTCTGTGGTTTTGGAGAACAACAGATTAATTGCACACATCACCTATTAGCATCACTACACACTATAAAAAGGGATCAAATTGACACACAGACCCTTCAACCAGTGATGTTAACTGCCCATTTTGTTTGTCAATCCTGGCCATTTAGTTTTTGGATTTTGAAATAAGGATATTACCAAGGAAAAAAGGAAATTTATGCTTACCTGATAAATTTGTTTCTTTTAGGATACGATGAGTCCACGGATTTCATCCTTACTTATGGGATATCGCCTCCTGGTCAACAGGAGGAGACAAAGAGCACCACAGCAGAGCTGTATATATAGCTCCTCCCTTCCCTCCCACTCCAGTCATTCGACCGAAGTTAGGAAGAGAAAGGAAAAGCCAAGGTGCAGAGGTGACTGAAGTTTAACAAAAATAAAAGACCTGTCATACAAAAACAGGGTGGTTCCCAGGCTATGATATACCCAAAAGTGAGTACCTACTAATATCCTACAGGCTACACAGGTGCCAACAGATTTCCTTTTCTTTTTTTCTTGTTTTTACAACCACCAGACTTACCTGAAAGGTACCCGTACTACTGGCCTTATCATAAGCAGCAGAAACTGCTTCTAGTAGACAGCCAATTTAGTGCTCTACACGTGACAGGCGAGGATCTAAATATCTAGAGTATGGCGTAGAACCAACAAGAGGAGGATAGGGAATGGTTCCCGCAAAACCTGTGGCAGGCCTGTGACTAACTCCCATAGGGTGTTCTTGTGCCACTACCAAGAGTCCCAAGAGTAATTTATCATGGACTCTCACCACCTTTATGAAAGAAATACAGATTAATTGCACACATCACCTATTAGCATCACTACACACTATAAAAAGGGATCAAATTGACACACAGACCCTTCAACCAGTGATGTTAACTGCCCATTTTGTTTGTCAATCCTGGCCATTTAGTTTTTGGATTTTGAAATAAGGATATTACCAAGGAAAAAAGGAAATTTATGCTTACCTGATAAATTTGTTTCTTTTAGGATATGATGAGTCCGCGGATTTCATCCTTACTTATGGGATATCGCCTCCTGGTCAACAGGAGGAGACAAAGAGCACCACAGCAGAGCTGTATATATAGCTCCTCCCTTCCCTCCCAACTCCAGTCATTCGACCGAAGTTAGGAAGAGAAAGGAAAAGCCAAGGTGCAGAGGTGACTTAAGTTTAACAAAAATAAAAGACCTGTCATACAAAAACAGGGTGGGCCGTGGACTCATCGTACCGTAAAAGAAACAAATTTATCAGGTAAGCATAAATTTCCTTTTTCTTTTACAAGATACGATGAGTACACGGATTTCATCCTTACTTATGGGATACAATACCAAAGCTATAGGACACGGATGAAAGGGAGGGACAAGACAGGGAACCTAAACGGAAGGCACCAATGCTTGAAGAACTTTTCTCCCAAAAACAGCCTCAGACGAGGCAAAAGTATCAAATTTGTAAAATTTTGAAAAAGTGTGAAGAGAAGACCAAGTTGCAGCCTTGCAAATCTGTTCAACAGAAGCATCATTTTTGAATGCCCATGAGGAAGCCACAGCCCTAGTGGAATGAGCCGTAATTCGTTCAGGAGGCTGCTGTCCAGCAGTCTCATATGCAAAACGGATGATACTCTTCAGCCAAAAAGAAAGAGAGGTAGCCGTAGCTTTCTGACCCCCTACGCTTCCCAGAAAACACAACAAACAGGGAAGAAGATTGACGAAAATCCTTAGTTGCCTGTAAGTAAATCTTCAAGGCACAGACCACGTCCAAATTATGTAACAGTCGCTCCTTCTTAGAAGAAGGATTAGGACACAAGGAAGGAACAACAATTTCCTGATTAATATTTTTATTTGAAACAACCTTAGGAAGAAAACCAGGTTTGGTACGTAACACTACCTTATCCGAATGAAAAATAAGATAAGGAGAATCACATTGTAATGCCGAAAGCTCAGAAACTCTGCGAGCAGAAGAAATAGCAACCAAAAACAAAACTTTCCAAGATAATAACTTAATATCTATGGAATGCATAGGTTCAAACGGAACCCCTTGAAGAACTTTAAGAACTAAATTCACACTCCAAGGAGGAGCAATTGGTCGAAACACAGGCCTGATTCTAGTCAGAGCCTGACAAAAAGACTGAACATCTGGAACATCTGCCAGACGCTTGTGCAACAAAATAGACAAAGCAGAAATCTGTCACTTTAAGGAACTTGCTGACAACCCTTTCTCCAATCCATCTTGGAGAAAAGACAAAATCCTGGGAATCCTAACTCTACTCCATAAGTAGCCCTTGGATTCGCACCAATAAAGATATTTACGCCATATCTTATGGTAAATTTTCCTAGTAACAGGCTTACGTGCCTGAATCAAAGTATCTATAACCGAATCTGAAAACCCTCGCTTAGATAAAATTAAGCCTTCAATCTCCAAGCAGTTAGCTGCAGAGAAACTAGATTCAGATGATGGAAGGGTCCCTGAATGAGAAGGTCGTTCCTCAATGGAAGCTTCCACGGAGGCTGGAATGACAAGTCCACCAGATCGGCATACCAAGTCCTGCAACGCCACGCAGGGGCGATGAGTATCACTGATGCCCTCTCCTGCTTGACTCGAGCAATCACCCGGGGAAGGAGAGCAAATAGAGGAAACACATAAGCTAGGCTGAAGGACCAAGGCACTGCCAAGGCATCTATCAGCTCGGCCTGGGGATCCCTGGACCTAGACCCGTATCTCGGAAGCTTGGCATTCTGGCGAGATGCCATGAGATCCAACTCTGGCCTGCCCCATCTGAGAATCAGGTCGGCAAATATCTCCAGATGGAGTTCCCCCTCTCCCGGATGAAATATCTGCTCAGAAAATCTGCTTCCCAGTTTTCCACCCCTGGGATGTGAATCGCGGACAGATGGCAAGAGTGAGACTCCGACCACTGTAGTATCCTGGCTACCTCTGTCATCGCTAAGGAACTTCTTGTTCCCCCCTGGTGATTGATGTAGGCCACCGTCGTTATGTTGTCCGACTGAAGCGCATTGAATATTGCTCTCAACTCCAGAATATTGATGGGAAGGAGAGACTCCGCCTGAGTCCAAACCCCCTGAGCCCTCAGGGAATTCCAGACTGCTCCCCATCATAACAGGCTGGCATCCGTTGTCACTATCACCCATGAGGGTCTGCAAAAGCATGTCCCCTGGGATAGATGATCCAGCGACAACCACCATAGAAGAGAGTCCCTTGTCTCCTGATCCAGATGTATTTGAGGAGACAAATTTGTATAATCTCCATTCCACTGTCTGAGCATGCTCAGTTGCAGAGGCCTGAGATGAAACCAAGCAAATGGAATGATGTCCATTGCCGCTACCATCAATCCAATTACCTTCATGCACTGAGCCACTGACGGCCGGGGATTGGTCTGAAGGGCTCGGCATGTGTTCAGAATTTTCCATTTTCTGACCTCCGTCAAAAACATTTTCATGGATTGAGTCTCGATTAGAGTTCCCAGGAAAGGAACCCTTGTCTGTGGAGCTAGAGAACTCTTCTCCAGATTCACCTTCCACCCATGAGTCCTCAGGAAGGACAGAACAATGTCAGTATGAGATTTTGTTAGCTGATAAGACAACGCCTGGATCAGAATATCGTCCAGATAAGGCGCCACTGCAATGTCCTGCGGTCTCAGAACTGCTAGCAGCGACCCCAGAACCTTTGTGAAAGTTCTGGGTGTCGTGGCCAGACCAAAAGGAAGAGCCACGAACTGAAAATGTTTGTCCAGAAAGGCAAACCTCAGGAACTTGTGATGATCTCTGTGGATAGGAACATGAAGATATGCATCCTTTAGATCCACAGTAGTCATAAATTGACCCTCCTGGATCAATGGAAGGATGGTACGAATAGTTTCCATCTTGAAAGATGGAACTCTGAGAAACTTGTTTAGACTCTTGCGATCTAAGATAGGACTGAAAGTTCCCTCTTTTTTGGGAACTACAAACAGATTTGAATAAAACCCCTGTCCCTGGATTGGAACGGGACAAATTACTCCCATGGAGGATAGGTCTCTCACACAACGTAAGAACGCCTCTCTTTTTATCTGGTCTACAGACAATCGAGAAAGAAGGAATCTTCCTCTGGGGGAAGAATTTTTGAATTCCAGTTTGTATCCCTGTGATACTATATCTATTGCCCAAGGATCTTGGACATCTCTCATCCAAGCCTGGACGAAAAATGATAGTCTGCCCCCCACTAGATCCGGTCCCGGATCGGGGGCCGCCCCTTCATGCTGACTTAGTGGCAGCAACTGTTTTTTTGGGCTGTTTGCCCTTGTTCCAAGCCTGGTTGGGCTGCCACGTGGACTTGGGTTGAGAATAGCCCCCCTCCTGCTTAGAGGAAGGGGGAGAAGGAGTTCCCTTGAAATTTCAAAAGGAACGAAAATTACTCTGTCAACCCCTCTGTTTGGATTTCTTATCCTGAGGGAGGAGGTGACCCTTACCTCCCGTGATGACAGAAATAATTTCTTTCAAGTCAGGACCAAACAAGGTCTTACCCTTGTAAGGGATAGCCAAAAGCTTACTCTTGGATAACATATCGGCAGACCAGGACTTAAGCCATAAGGCCCTACGTGCTAAGATTGAAAACCCTGAGCTCTTAGCCGCCAACTTAGTAATTTGCTTTAATTCTTTCCTGAATCTCTTCCAAAGGAGTCTCAGTTTTAAGAGATTCCTCCAGAGCATTAAACCAATAAGCAGCCGCCGTGGTAACCGTGACAATGCAGGCTGCCGGCTGCAAAAGTAATCCTTGAGTTTCTTAAGAAGACCCTCTAATTTCTTATCCATAGGGTCCTTAAAGGCACAACTATCCTCAATAGGGATCGTAGTTCATTTAGCCAAAGTGGAAATAGCACCTTCCACCTTAGGTACTGTCTGCCAAGAATTCCTGATAGCATCCGCTATGGGATACATCTTCCTGAAAATGGGAGAGGGAGAAAATGGTATACCTGGTCTCTCCCATTCCTTAGCAATAATTTCTGAAGTTCTTTTAGGAACCGGAAAAACATCTGAATAAGAAGGGACTTCCAGATATCTGTCCAACTTACTACATTTTTCTGGAGGGACCACGATTGAATCACAGTCGTCCAGAGTCACCAAAACCTCCGTCAATAACAGACGGAGGTGTTCCAGTTTAAACCGGAAAGACATCACTTCCGAATCCGTTGGAAGCAGAGCGCTATCCGATTCAGAAAGCTCACCTTCAGATAGGAGCTCCAATTCTGTTCCCTGTAAAGGCATTTCAGACCTCGCTATTAAAGCATCTGAAGTCGTCCTTCGTCCTACGTTTGCCTTGCAAGACGGGAAAAGAGGACAACGCTTCAGACAGCGTAGAGGACATAGCTGCTATGTCCTGTAAAGTAAATGCAGGTGAAGCTGCAGGGGTACTGGACTGCGCCTGGGTAGGCGTTAGGGACTGTGACGCTTGGGGAGAAAGATGTGGCATACCCTGATTCTCATCGTTAGAACCTTGAGAAGCATCCGCCTTATTTAAATCTGAATCAAAAAACATTTGCTCCCTAAACTGTAAAGCCCTCTCAGTACACAAGGGGCAAAAGGTAACGGGAGGTTCTATAATTGCATTCAAACATAATGAACATGGAACAGTCACATCCATGTTAGTACAGAGAAAACCACAGACTTAGTCTTGCCTTGCAATTAATGTGTTAATAAACAGCTCTGAATAAAATGGACAGCTGTACGTTTAACAACTGAGCATAAAAATAACACTTGCCTTGCAATTAATGTGTTATCAAGATTAATTTAAACTGAAAAACAGAGGGAAATAAAAAATGTGATCAAGTAATATAACTTTTTAGAGTACCGGATCGTAAAACTAGCCTCTGCAGCCTCAACAGCTCTGCTGAGGCGCCTACCTGCCCCCTCGAAGTTGTTTCCGATGTCAAACACACACTGCCTAAGACCGCTTGCTCTATAACATTAAACCATGCGGTCCCAGCAGAAGAGAAGCTCCGATCACACTCTCGGCAATAATAGCGTAGGAGAAAAACAGAAGCGCGGCATCCGGAGCGCGGGAAACAAACGCCGCCCTTTGTGGGCGGCACAAAACCCCACGTCATAGAGAATGGCTCATAGAACCGAGAGCCGTACTTTCGCTGCAATCTCAGCTTAACGGCCATATCACATACCCTCAAGCCTCACGCTGCACAGTCTAAAAAGCGCTATGAAATAAAAACCATGCGGTTGCAAGTGACCATAATATCAAACGGAACCCCTCAGTAAACACCGGAGGCAAGCTCCGCTTTTAGGTCAGACATAATTAAATCTCCCAGCGTTAGTCAAAGTCCATATGCGCTCCCACATACACACATGTGCCCCGAGCGACACAAGCTATCCACCCCCACCACATCCTTCTTAACCCCTGTATGGAGGTCCTGGCCAAAAATTGGGGTGCACAGGCAGAAAGGCTGCAGTGAGTCCTGAGTTAAGGCTGTCCCAGGAAAATAACTGCACATACCTTGTTGCTGATCGACAGCATGAATCATTCCACAGCTCAAAAGAAGTCTTCAGTATCTTCTTGTCCGTCTGTGGAGACATACAGGGCCTTAGTTAGCATGGCTAAGACCATTTTGAGAAGGGCAGCATACAATCTGGGAGGCGCAGTGAAATGTAAATCCACCAGTTCCCAATGCTGAAAAGCCACCTGTAGCTCCATGTAATAAAATAGTACTCACTGGCACCATTTAAAAATGAAACTAAACTAACACCTCACTTTACCTCTTCCTAATTCTAACACAGGCAAAGAGAATGACTGGGGTGGGAGGGAAGGGAGGAGCTATATATACAGCTCTGCTGTGGTGCTCTTTGCCTCCTCCTGTTGACCAGGAGGCGATATCCCATAAGTAAGGATGAAATCCGTGGACTCATCGTATCTTGTAAAAGAAAGCATATAATATATACATATGAAATGATATTACTATTTACATGGAGTAGTCACTTAATATATATATATATATATATATATATATATATATATATATATATATATATATATATATATATATATATATATATATATACATACACACACACATTAATTATATTTAGCTTTAAAAAAAATATATATCTCATAGTAATATTTCATATTTTAATGGGAGAAGTAAAATCCCTAAAATAAAAAAAATGGGCATTATTAGACATATGACCAACCTTTTTACATTTTTTTAAACATGTACTTGAATGACTGTCCTTATTTTAACTAAATATGTGAATTCATGTGATATAAGAGATGGAGATTCCAATATGGATAAAAGAGGGATAGACCATCACTTGGATTGACAAAAGTTAATTATATCTCCCTCTATACTTAAACCATTAGGACTCCTTGTCCGCAATTGGAAAATCCAAAAGGCTTCTCTCTATAAAACAATCTGCCAGTTCTATCCACTCCTCTGGGTACCGGGCGAACAGTTTCAATCACTTGCCAGCTAAATGTGGCTACTTCTTGATTGTGATTAAATATAAAATACCTAGCCAAGTCAGAACATTCATTGCCACAGCTTATATCATTCAGATGTTCTCCGATACGGACTCTAGCCTATCTTGTTGAACAACCTGTATATTGTAGATTGCACTGAGTGCATTCCACTAAGTAAATCACAAAAGTGGTATGACAATTGGTACAACAGTAAAGTTGGTAAACTGAGTATTCTTTGATTGTAACCCTAGTAAAAGTACATAAATGTGACTTATGAGTAGTAGATCAAAATGAAATAAGTACTAAACATATTTAAAATCATATAGCTTATAACATTTGTGCCTAGAATACAGTTGTACTACTCATTAAAACATGCATAACTAAAGCTTAAACAAAACAGCTCTGGGATAAAGCAAAAAAATTAAATAGCAAATGAAGGTCACTAGATAAAGAATCTTAAAAAAAAGGTTATATGCTAAATAGAAGTAATACGTGAAAGAATACAGCACTATTAGTTTTAATGTATATTTAGTGCTATACTGTATAATATTATTAATAATAATTATAACAAACTAATCCTAAACCTTAAACACTCATAGATTACATTTACCATTTAGAAGAGAAAATACATTCCACATCAGGGATGTCTAACTCCAGTTCTGGGAAGGCCTCACATAAGGATTACAGATTATGTTTGCTAGATTAATTAATTATTCTTCAGAGACATTTCTAATCTGAAGTCCTTGAGGACTAGAGTAGAAGACCACTTCTTAGCTACTTCTACCATTGCCATCATCTACACCTACCTCTCATGCTTATTTTCTTGAGCAGCTCTCAGAAGCTCCTGGATGTTTTTGGTTATCTGTTCAGTTTTTCGGATTACGTCTTCTGTGCTAGGAAGGACAGAACTTACATCTGATTCATTGTCTCCAACTTCAGGGATAGACAGTTCTTGCCAGGCCATACTCCTCTGTTTAACTTTCCTGTTCAAGCTGTTTATTGAAAAGTTAAAAATGGAATACATTTTAAAAGAAATCATAATCATTTCTGGGATGGAGGACAATAAAACGAGTACTGGTACAGAACCTTCAATTATTAAATGCTGAATTTTCAGTTTTTCTTTGACAGAAAACCATACATATTAATCAGTTTCTGGACACTCAAAGCAGAACCATATCAGTACTGGTCGGTATATGTCCTCTGGCCACACAATAAGGTAGACACACCTCCAAGAAGTCTGGGGGCAGGGAATCCCCTGCATATATGTTTCAGCTACCTGTTTCAGTTATTTCAGGCATTAGCAACTATAAATCTGTATTTCTCTGACACACTCTCAAAATCACTACCACTAGGTCAGTAGAAAAGCTGAAAGGCATAAGTATATCCTATGCCTTAGTCTGTAGAGGCCTTTACATTACACCTTTTTACCAATTACTGATTATACTGGGACAAATATATATAACTGGTATATTTTTGCTGCAGTACAAGGAGGACTATGAAGTTAACACACAATTGTGGACTAAAGCTTGGTGATTGGCCCATGAAACTATCAGGAGAGTAGTTTAAACAATAACACTGTAACACATTTCCATTGTAGTTTTCAAATATATGGGAACTTTGACAACATCAGGTCTCTGTAGAAAAGCCTCCTATCTGCTTCAAGCATTCAGACGGAATCAAAGAATCAAAATTACAAAAAATATACAAAGGACCACCACCTTAGGCAGAAATTAAGTTAAAGGGACAGTTCACCCCAAAATGTTCTCCCCTTTAAATTGTTCCCAATGATTCATTTTACCTGTTGGAGTGTTTTAAATTGTTTACAAGTAGCTCCTTTACCCCTATTTTGGCATTTGAAATAGCTGATTTAGCCTGTGGTAGCCCAACCTATTGTGAAAGTTTCTATACTGGAGTATATTCTATTGAATAGCCTAAGAAAACACAGCCAGCAGAAGAGATTAGACTCTCAGTGGGGGGCATGGTAGTTAAGTAATAAAATTAATTTTCCATTGTTCTCTCTATGTATTAAGCTTTACTTTTACAGACAAAAATAAGATAAGGAAGCAAGTCTGTGTACATAAAAGTGATAACATAATGAGATCTGATATTACCTGAAGCTCAACCCATTCTAATAGACTGTGGTTTAAAAGCACAAAACCAGCTACTTTATATACACAAACAAACCAAAAAAATGCAATTTCTCATCAATTTTATACTCTACAGCTGGTATAACAAGTCATTGAAAATACATTCATATAAAAACAATTTTACAGTGTACTGTCCCTTTAACTTGCTGCCTATCCTGTCTAGGAGAAGAGTTTCCCCAGGGGGTCCCTTAAAATATTTTAGCCAGTTCCCAAGTGACAGACAGCACACACCTGATGCTCGTGGTAGAGGGCCACTGCACACACCTCTCTGTAATATGTAGACAACTGATTTCCACAGCACCAAAAAGATAGGAAAATTGTTGAACAAACTTAGCTTTTATTGTTCCATTTCAGCACTTGGCACACAGCAGCAAAAAGCGACGTTTCGGGCTGTTAACCCTTACTCATGCTTTAGGGGTCTCCACAAGATTTGATAGTGTACTGTGAGTGTGAGTATCTATTAGTTATTGTATTTATGAGCGAGTGTGTGGTTGTGTATGAATTAGTAACTTTTTTTGGTATTTTGCTTAAAGGGACAGTTTACACAAATTTTTATATAACTGCATGTAATAGACACTATTATAAAGAAGAATATGCACAGATACTGATCTAAAAATCCAGTATAAAACCTTTTTAAAAAAACTTACTTAGAAGCTCCCAGTTTAGCACTATTGACACCCAGTAAAAGGGGCTGGGAAAACAAGAAGAGCAGACACTCCCCCCCCCCCCTTCCCTGTATATGAAAAGACAGATAACAAACAGGAGCCAGCAGTAGTCTGTAAACGCGTGTATACATCTGACACTGTGGGGCTTGGTTAGGAGTCTGAAAATCATCAAACTATACATTGTTATAAAAACACTCCCAGATGGGCTATATAAATGGATCATCTACACAATACTTATGCAAAGAAAAATCTAGTGTACAGTGTCCCTTTATGCGAGGCAGGCACATAGCTAATATTGAACTTCTCTAAATGCATGGGTGTTGCTTTTCGCCATACATGAGTTAGACAATGAGTCTAAGCATTAGTGATTGGCTACAAAAGTTGAATTGACTTATTTTCGTTAATTTACTCACTTGTGTGGTATATTGATGTATGAAAAACTAAAACATTGGATACTTGTCTGAAAAGGTTTTTTTTGGACTATATTATAATAATGGTGGTAGCAAAAAAATAATGTATTGCAAAAAGGGGTCAAAGTGAAAAAAAAAGTTTAAGAAGATTATTTAGAAGTGAAGAAGCAGTCCATGGTTGTGTGCTGAATAGAAATACCTAGTGTGGGTGGTGCAGTTATTGGCTGTACCACCCACTTGTCACTTACTGAGAAGGTGGGGGGAGGGCATTAGAGATTGGGGGTTAAAAACAAGCACAAAAATCCAACTGAAAGACATGAAACCCAAAATTATCTTCATGAACATACAGTTTTAAACAAGTTTCCAATTTACTTCTATTATCAATTTTGCTTCATTCTCTTGGTATCTTTGTTGAAAGAGCAGCAATGTACTACTGGGAGACAGCCACCAATCAGCAACTAGCCACCAGTATTGCATTAGTGCTCATGAACCTACCTAAGTTATTTAAAATTGCATGCTCTAACCAAATTGTGAATGAAGAATAGGTTTCTTTTCCCTTTAAAGCGAGAGTAAAGTCAAAATGAAACTTTCATGGTTAAGATAGAACATGCAATTTAAACAACTTTCAATTTTATTTCTATTATCTAATTTGCTTTGCTCTCTTGGTATCCTTTATTGAAAACATACCTAGATAGGCTCAGGAGCCAGCTGCTAATTGGTGGATGCTCATACATGCCTCTTGTCAATAGCTTACCTTGTGTGTTTAGGTAACTCCCAGTAGTACATTGCTGAACTTTTGACAATTGATACCAAGAGAATGGATAACAAATTATAATAGAAGTCAACTGGAAAGTTGTTTAAATAGTAAACTGTATGTTCTCTCTGAATCATGCCCACTCTTCACAGCAGTTCATCTGAAGCTTGATTCCTCTGCATGACCATGTAGTATCCACTGACCTGGAGGAAAAGTCAGTAATCTTGATAGCTTCTATGAGAAGTGGAAAAACTAGAGGGAATTGGAGCCATTGTGGTGTTTGATGCTTCTCACATTTGTTCAACTCTAAGCAAGAAGGCCATAAAGAACACACACAAAGTCTATCAGGGCCAAGGGAATAGATTTATGAGAATACAAATGAAACCATATTTACTTAGAATTGCCATGTAGACTTACATATGAATCTAAAGCTAATATAAGTTCCACACTACAGCCTCGGTATGGTTCACAGTGTTTGACAAACTGTGAAAATACAAAGGAATCAAATGATTGTAGGTGAATAGACACCAGCATGGTTCAAGAGACACGCCTGACTGGACCTTCTTACTATTAATAAACAATGTAACTTATTCATATTGTGATAATATATGGAGTAGGGGATGCACCGAAATTTTGGCGGCCGAAAATTGTATTTTCAGTTATTTCATTTTTTTTGCCTGTTATTTTTGGTAAAATTATTGTGTAGTGTATTTCAAATTTGATGGTAGCCAAGAGCTACTGTTTGAGTTCACTACTTAATGGTAAATCTGATTCTGTTACACAGAACTAAATACAGAATAATACAGTATATTGATCTTTAATATTGTTTTACAGGGATAGGAAAGTCCAAATTAAACTTGCATGATTCAGATAGATATGCAAAACAGAATGAGAAGAAGTCTGCCAGGAACGAACAGCAGCATCAATAGCTTGTTCTATGGCCCGGTTGCCACCTGGTAGTAGCTTCTTTCTGCCCAATTGTGGTTTTCACAGAGGAAAACTTTCCTGTAGTATATCAGTCTGTGAGTGGGGCCAACGGAAGAATAAAATGGGTATTTTTTTAAAATTTTTCTTCATATTTTATAAAAAAAAAATTATAGTAAATTATGATGAAAAACATAATTTATGTAAGAACTTACCTGATAAATTCATTTCTTTCATATTAGCAACAGTCCATGAGCTAGTGACATATGGGATATACATTCCTACCAGGAGGGGCAAAGTTTCCCAAACCTTAAAATGCCTATAAATACACCCCTCACCACACCCACAATTCAGTTTAACGAATAGCCAAGAAGTGGGGTGATAAAAGGAGCGAAAGCATCAAAAAATAAGGAATTGGAATAATTGTGCTTTATACAAAAAAATCATAATCACCACAAAAAAGGGTGGGTCTCATGGACTCTTGCTAATATGAAAGAAATGAACTTATCAGGTAAGTTCTTACATAAATTATGTTTTCTTTCATGTAATTAGCAAGAGTCCATGAGCTAGTGACGTATGGGATAGCAGATACCCAAGATGTGGAACTTCCACGCAAGAGTCACTAGAGAGGGAGGGATAAAATAAAGACAGCCAATTCCGCTGAAAAAATAATCCACAACCCAAATCAAAAGTTTTAATCTTTATAATGAAAAAAACTGAAATTATAAGCAGACTAATCAAACAGAAACAGCTGCCTGAAGTACTTTTCTACCAAAAACTGCTTCAGAAGAGGAGAAAACATCAAAATGGTAGAATTTAGTAACAGTATGCAAAGAAGACCAAGTTGCTGCTTTGCAAATCTGATCAACAGAAGCTTCATTTCTAAAAGCCCAGGAAGTAGAAACTGACCTAGTAGAATGAGCCGTAATCCTTTGAGGCGGGGACTTACCCGACTCCACATAAGCATGATGAATCAAAGACTTTAACCAAGACGCCAAAGAAATGGCGGAAGCCTTCTGACCTTTCCTGGAACCAGAAAAGATAACAAATAGACTGGAAGTCTTCCTAAAATCTTTAGTAGCTTCAACATAATATTTCAAAGCTCTAACTACATCCAAAGAATGTAGCGATCTTTCCTTAGAATTCTTAGGATTAGGACATAATGAAGGAACAACAATTTCTCTACTAATGTTGTTAGAATTCACAACCTTAGGTAAAAATTGAAAAGAAGTCCGTAACACCGCCTTATCCTGATGAAAAATCAGAAAATGAGATTCACAAGAAAGAGCAGATAACTCAGAAACTCTTCTAGCAGAAGAGATAGCCAAAAGGAACAATACTTTCCAGGAAAGTAATTTAATGTCCAGAGAATGCATAGGCTCAAACGGAGGAGCCTGCAAAGCCTTCAAAACCAAATTAAGACTCCAAGGAGGAGAGATACGAACCAAAGCCTGTACAAAACAACGAATATCAGGAAGATTAGCAATCTTTCTGCGAAAAAGAACAGAAAGAGCAGAGATTTGTCCTTTCAAAGAACTTGCAGACAAACCTTTATCTAAACCATCCTGAAGGAATTGTAAAATTCTAGGAATTCTGAAAGAATGCCAGGAGAATTTATGAGAAGAACACCAAGAGATGTAAGTCTTCCAAACTCGATAATAAATCTTTCTAGAGACGGATTTACGAGCCTGTAACATAGTGTTAATCACTGAGTCAGAGAAACCTCTATGACTGAGGATCAAGCGTTCAATCTCCATACCTTCAAATTTAATGATTTGAGATCCTGATGGAAAAATGGGCCTTGAGATAGAAGGTCTGGTCTTAATGGAAGTGTCTAAGGTTGGCAACTGGCCATCCGAACGAGATCCGCAAACCAAAACCTGTGTGGCCATGCTGGAGCCACCAGCAGTACAAATGAACGCTCCAATAGAATTTTGGAGATCACTTTTGGAAGAAGAACTAGAGGCAGAAAGATATAAGCAGGATGATAATTCCAAGGAATTGACAACGCATCCACTGCTTCCGCCTGAGGATCCCGGGATCTGGACAGATACCTGAGAAGTTTCTTGTTCAAATGAGAGGCCATCAGATCTATTTCTGGAAGACCCCAGAGTCGAACAATCTGAAGAAAAACCTCTGGATGAAGAGACCATTCGCCCGGATGTAACGTCTGGCGACTGAGGTAATCCGCTTCCCAATTGTCTACACCTGGGATATGAACCGCAGAAATTAGACAGGAGCTGGATTCCGCCCATACAAGTATCCGAGATACTTCTTTCATAGCTTGAGGACTGTGAGTCCCCCCTTGATGATTGACATATGCCACGGTCGTGACATTGTCTGTTTGAAAACAAACGATTCTCTCTTCAGAAGAGGCCAAAACTGAAGAGCTCTGAAAATCGTTCCAAAATGTTGATTGGTAATCTCGCCTCCTGAGATTCCCAAACCCCTTGCGCTGTCAGAGATCCCCATACAGCTCCCCAACCTGATAGACTCGCATCTGTTGAGATCACAGTCCAGATTGGACGAACGAAAGAGGCCCCTTGAATTAAACGATGGTGATCCATCCACCAAGTTAGAGATGATCGAACATTGGGATTTAAGGATATTATTTGTGATATCCTCGTATAATCCCTGCACCACAGGTTCAGCATACAAAACTGGAGTGGCCTAGTGTGAAAACGAGCAAAAGGGATCGCGTCCGATGCAGCAGTCATGAGACCTAAAATCTCCATGCATAATGCTACCGAAGGGAACAATCGAGACTGTAGGTTTCGACAGGCTGAAACCAATTTCAGACGTCTCTTTTCTGTCAGAGACAAAGTCATGGACACTGAATCTATTTGGAAACCTAAAAAGGTTACTCTTGTCTGAGGAATCAAAGAACTCTTTGGTAAATTGATCCTCCTACCATGTCTTTGAAGAAACAACACAAGTTGATTCGTATGAGATTCTGCAGAATGTGAAGACTGTGCAAGTACCAAGATATTGTCCAAATAAGGAAATACCGCAATACCCTGTTCTCTGATTACAGAGAGAAGGGCACCGAGAACCTTCGAAAAGATCCTTGGTGCTGTTGCTAGACCAAATGGAAGAGCAATAAACTGGTAATGTTTGTCTAGAAAAGAGAATCTCAGAAACTGAAAGTGATCTGGATGAATTAGAATATGCAGGTATGCATCCTGTAAGTCTATTGTAGACAAATAATGCCCTTGCTGAACAAAAGGCAGAATAGTTCTTATAGTCACCATTTTGAATGTTGGAATCCTTACATAACGATTCAATATTTTTAGATCCAGAACCGGTCTGAAAGAATTCTCTTTCTTTGGTACGATGAATAGATTTGAATAAAACCCCAGACCCTGTTCCAGAACAGGAACTGGTATAATTACCCCAGCTAACTCTAGGTCTGAAACACATTTCAGAAACGCCTGAGCCTTCACTGGATTGACTGGAATGCGTGAGAGAAAGAATCTTCTCACAGGCGGCCTTACTTTGAAACCTATTCTGTACCCTTGCGAAACAATGTTCTGAATCCAAAGATTGTGAGCCGAATTGATCCAAACATCTTTGAAAAATCGTAACCTGCCCCCTACCAGCTGTGCTGGAATGAGGACCGCACCTTCATGCGGATTTAGGGGCTGGTTTTGACTTTCTGGAAGGCTTGGATTTATTCCAGACTGGATTAGGTTTCCAACCGGAAACTGTTCCTTTAGGGGAAGGATCGGGCTTCTGCTCCTTATTCTGACGAAAGGAACGAAAACGATTAGCAGCCCTGTAATTACCTTTAGATTTTTTGCCCTGAGGCAAAAAGGCACCCTCTCCTCCAGTAACAGTTGAAATTATAGAATCCAACTGAGAACCAAACAACTTATTACCTTGGAAAGAGAGAGAAAGCAAAGTTGACTGAGATGTCATATCTACATTCCAGGATTTAAGCCATAAAGCTCGTCTAGCTAAAATAGCTAAAGACATATACCGGACATCAACTCTAATGATATCAAAGATGGCATCACAGACAAAGTTATTAGCGTGTTGAAGAAGTTTAACAATGCTATATGTATTATGATCTGTCACTTGTTGCGCTAAAGCTTCCAACCAGAAAGTGGAAGCTGCAGCAACATCAGCCAAAGAGATAGCAGGTCTAAGTAGATTACCTGAACATAAATAAGCTTTTCTCAAAAAAGATTCAATTTTCCTATCTAAAGGATCTTTAAACGAAGTGCTATCTGCCGTAGGAATAGCAGTACGTTTGGCTAGAGTAGAGATAGCCCCATCGACTTTAGGGATTTTATCCCAAAACTCCAATCTATCAGATTGCACAGGGTACAATTTCTTAAACCTTGGAGAAGGAGTAAATGAAGTACCCAGACTATCCCATTCCCTAGCAATCACATCTGAGATAGCATCAGGAACTGGAAAAACTTCCGGAATTAACACATGAGGTTTATAAACCTTAAACGTTTAGCAGTTTTAGTATCAAGAGGACTGGACTCCTCCATATCTAAAGCAATCAAAACTTCTTTAAGTAATGAACGAATAAACTCCATCTTAAATAAATATGAAGATTTATCAGTATCAATATCTGTAGTAGAATTTTCTGAACCGGAAAAAACCTCATCAGAAACAGATAAGTCAGAATGATGGCGGTCACCTAAAAATTCATCTGAAAAATGAGAAGTTTTGAAAGACCCTTTACGTTTACTGGAAGGAGGAATAACAGACTTAGAAACAAATTCTTTAACATTAACAGGAACATCCTGAACAATAGATGTTGAAGGAACAACAACAGGTAAAGGATTATTACTAATGGAAACACAATCTGCATTGGAAAGTTTATCATGACAGCTTTCACAAACTACAGCTGGAGGAACAGTTACCACAAGTTTACAACATATGCACTTAACTTTGGTAGAACCAGCATCGGGCAGCGTCTGTCCATTAGAGGATTTTGATCCAGGGTCAGGAAGAGACATCTTGCAATATGTAATAGAAAAAACAACATATAAAGCAAAATTATCAAATTCCTTAAATTACAGTTTCAGGAATGGGAAAGAATGCAAAATAATAAGCTTCTAGAAACCAGAAGCAATGAAAGAGAAATGTTAAAATAATGTGAGTAAAAAAAGACGCCCACATTTTTTTGGCGCAAAAAAATGTCTGAATACGCATGCGTAACAGAATACAACTTCCGGAGTAATTGCGTCGCCGGAAATGACAAAATATTTAGCGCCAAAAAAGTACGCGCCAAAAATGACGTAATAAAAAGAAACATTTTCTGCCCCCGCGAGCCTAACAGCATGCAGGAAAAAATAGCCAAATGAAATTTTTCAAGGTAAGAAAAAAATAACTAAATGCATTATCCCAATAATGAAACTGACAGTCTGTATTGAAAAGGAATACTGATTATCCTGAATCAAGGCAAATATAAGTTTATATACATATATATTTAGAACTTTACATATAAAGTGCCCAACCATAGCGTAGAGTGTCACAAAAAATAAGACATACTTACCCCAGGACACTTCTCTACATATAGCAGATAGCCAAACCAGTACTGAAATGAGAATCAGTAGAGGTAATGGTATATAAGAGTATATCGTCGATCTGAAAAGGGAGGTATGAGAAGAAATCTCTACGACCGATAACAGAGAACCTATGAAATAGATCCCCTAGAGGTAGACCATTGTATTCAAATAGGTAATACTCTCTTCACATCCCTCTGATATTCACTGCACTCTGAGAGGAAAACCGGGCTTCAACCTGTTGCGAAGCGCATATCAATGAAGAATCTTAAGCACAAACTTACTTCACCACCTCCACGGGAGGCAAAGTTTGTAAAAACTGAATTGTGGGTGTGGTGAGGGGTGTATTTATAGGCATTTTGAGGCTCGGGAAACTTTGCCCCTTCTGGTAGGAATGTATATCCCATACGTCACTAGCTCATGGACTCTTGCTAATTACATGAAAGAAATAATGGTATTTTTAGAAAGTCAATTTAATGGCGAGAAAAACTGAATATAATATGTGTGGGTAAATGAGTAAGAGGAAAATTACAGCTTAACACAAACACTGTAGAAATGTATAAATAGCCCTGGTCCCAAACGGTCAGAAAATTTAAAAGTGCTGTTGCCACTAAGAGGTTAAACATTTGAGGTCCAATAGTGGCCTCCTGTGTTCTTTTAAGAAGGTTTCCTTGTGGACAGGCATTCTATACTAATGTTGTCAGTTATGTTTGTTGCTTATGCTTTAATTTTGTGGAACAAAATGTCTTAAAGGGACAGACAAGTAAAAATTCACTTGCATGATTCAAGGGCATGCAATTTTAAACAACATTCGAATTTACTTTTAGCATCAAATTTGCTTTGTTCTCTTGGTATTCTTTGTTCATATGCTAATTTCTAAGCCCTTGAAGGCCGCTACTGATCTCCGTGAATTTAGTTTTTCACAGTTAGACTCTGCTAGTTCATGTGTGTCAGAGATAACATTGTGCTCACTCTCGTAGTTATTTATAAATCAGCACTGATTGGCTAAAATGCATGTCTGTCAAAAGGACTGAGATTAGGGGCAGTCTGCAGAGGCTTAGTTACAAGGTAATCACAGAGGTAAAACGTGTATTAATACAACCGTGTTGGTTATACAAAACTGGGGAATGTGTAATAAATGGTTTATCTATCTTTTTAAACAAAAAATGTTGGTGTAGCCTTCCCCTTTAAGACCTTTATTATTCTTGTACTGGACTGTGTAGTTCATTATGTTTTTCTACTGTATTGTAATCTTCTTTGTCTATTTTTATACTTTTGTATGCAAGATTTAAAAACCTAATTTAAAAAGAAATAATAAATTGTAAAGGAGCTTTGGATAATTGTTACAAGAGGTGCTTCTAGCAGAGACTCAGGTACCATGGGTACATTTCTTAGAAATAAATATTAAGACAGAAATGAGCTAACCCTTAATAAGACTGTATTATGATCATAGACTTGTAAGCTCTACAATAGTTTAGTGGAGAATTTGATCTTAAAAATTGATAGAACTCAGGACTTGCAGGGATTCTAAAAGAAGGCTTAACTTAATTTGCAATATAATTATTCCAGATAAAAAAATAATGGACCTTTTCTATGCATGATAACTAGAACAGGAAGATCTAGCTGCTATAACCATAGCTGTTTAATCAACCAGGCCATCTTCATTAAAAGGACACTACTGTAAAAAGAAAAAAAAAAGAAACCATCTGATTTTAGAAACAGTTACTAAAAACACAAGGCTGCCCTCATACCCAGATCTAAAACCTCTTCAGCTATGAAATCTCCTTAGGTATGGAGGGGAAAGAATGACCTTAGTCCTGCATACTCTACTACAGACATGACTAAGAGTGGGGAGGGCAGTAAGGGGAAACACATACAATTATATTAGGGAGGTCAGTTCCTGTCTATTCCCCTCAAGAGAGGTGTCATTACTGAATATTATCTAGGGTAATTTGTCATCTGCAATAGGAAAGGAGTATTTTATACATCAGTAATGGACAACCAGGATCGTTCAAAATGTGTCATATGTCCCCCCAACCTCCACTCAGAGACCTCAAAAAGGCTGTTCTATATTCTAAACATTTAAAATCTAGAGAAAAAGTTTCCAAACCTATTTAGTGAGAAGGTGAGTGGAACATGGGAAGAAAATGCAGCTGAGCTAAAAAAGAATATGCATGTTAACTGGGGAAATATACAGAACATGGTTGTGAACACGTGTATTATATATAATTTTACAAAGTTGTATACATAAGTTAAAAGGAAAATAAATACATTAATATGGATGCTAAAGTAGGAGTATATTGCCAAACATACCTGCTTTCATCAAGCTCCGTATCATGAATGGTGTTATCATAGTCACCTTCTGAGCCACTGTTTTGTTTTTCTATTTTTGAACCCTAAAGTGAGCAAAGAATTATAGTTGCATAAAGTTTATGTCCCAAAATTTAACAAATGTGTACAGCATGATCAAGATCACAAATCAAATGCCACAGTAAGATGATCTTGAAGCAGTTTGCTGCAAAATGGAAACCTTCATCTCGTCTTGCATCTAATCTGTATAATCCATAAAGTATAGCACACGTATGATGGTTATATTACAATACATCACTACCCTAACAAAACATGAGGTTACCAAGGTAAAAAAACATAATTTATGTAAGAACTTACCTGATAAATTCATTTCTTTCATATTAGCAAGAGTCCATGAGCTAGTGACGTATGGGATATACATTCCTACCAGGAGGGGCAAAGTTTCCCAAACCTCAAAATGCCTATAAATACACCCCTCACCACACCCACAAATCAGTTTAACGTATAGCCAAGAAGTGGGGTGATAAGAAAAAAAAGTGCGAAAGCATAAAAAATAAGGAATTGGAATAATTGTGCTTTATACAAAAAAATCAAAACCACCACAAAAAAGGGTGGGCCTCATGGACTCTTGCTAATATGAAAGAAATGAATTTATCAGGTAAGTTCTTACATAAATTATGTTTTCTTTCATGTAATTAGCAAGAGTCCATGAGCTAGTGACGTATGGGATAATGACTACCCAAGATGTGGATCTTCCACGCAAGAGTCACTAGAGAGGGAGGGATAAAATAAAGACAGCCAATTCCGCTGAAAAATAATCCACACCCAAAATAAAGATTAAATGAAAAAAACTGAAATTATAAGCAGAAGATTCAAACTGAAACAGCTGCCTGAAGTACTTTTCTACCAAAAACAGCTTCAGAAGAAGAAAACACATCAAAATGGTAGAATTTAGTAAAAGTATGCAAAGAAGACCAAGTTGCTGCTTTGCAAATCTGATCAACCGAAGCTTCATTCCTAAACGCCCAGGAAGTAGAAACTGACCTAGTAGAATCAGCTGTAATCCTTTGAGGCGGAGTTTTACCCGACTCGACATATGCATGATGAATTAAAGATTTCAACCAAGATGCCAAAGAAATGGCAGAGGCCTTCTGACCTTTCCTAGAACCGGAAAAGATAACAAATAGACTAGAAGTCTTTCAGAAATTCTTAGTAGTTTCAACATAATATTTCAAAGCTCTAACTACATCCAAAGAAGGCAATGATCTCTCCTTAGAATTCTTAGGATCAGGACATAATGAAGGAACCACAATTTCTCTACTAGTGTTGTTAGAATTCACAACCTTAGGTAAAAATTTAAAAGAAGTTCGCAACACCGCCTTATCCTGATGAAAAATCAGAAAAGGAGACTCACAAGAAAGAGCAGATAATTCAGAAACTCTTCTAGCAGAAGAGATGGCCAAAAGAAACAAAACTTTCCAAGAAAGTAATTTAATGTCTAATGAATGCATAGGTTCAAACGGAGGAGCTTGAAGAGCCCCCAGAACCAAATTCAAACTCCAAGGAGGAGAAATTGACTGAATGACAGGTTTTATACGAACCAAAGCTTGTACAAAACAATGAATATCAGGAAGATTAGCAATATTTCTATGAAAAAGAACAGAAAGAGCAGAGATTTGTCCTTTCAAGGAACTTGCAGACAAACCTTTATCCAAACCATCCTGAAGAAACTGTAAAATTCTCGGTATTCTAAAAGAATGCCAGGAAAAGTGATGAGAAAGACACCAAGAAATGTAAGTCTTCCAGACTCTATAATATATCTTCCTAGATACAGATTTACGAGCCTGTAACATAGTATTAATCACAGAGTCAGAGAAACCTCTTTGACTAAGAATCAAGCGTTCAATCTCCATACCTTTAAATTTAAGGATTAGAGATCCTGATGGAAAAAAAGGACCTTGCGACAGAAGGTCTGGTCTTAACGGAAGAGTCCATGGTTGGCAAGAGGCCATCCGGACAAGATCCGCATACCAAAACCTGTGAGGCCATGCTGGAGCCACCAGCAGAACAAACGAGCATTCCTTCAGAATCTTGGAGATTACTCTTGGAAGAAGAACTAGAGGCGGAAAGATATAGGCAGGATGATACTTCCAAGGAAGTGACAATGCATCCACTGCTTCAGCTTGAGGATCCCTGGATCTGGACAGATACCTGGGAAGTTTCTTGTTTAGATGGGAAGCCATCAGATCTATTTCTGGAAGTCCCCACATTTGAACAATCTGAAGAAAAACCTCTGGGTGAAGAGACCATTCGCCCGGATGTAACGTTTGGCGACTGAGATAATCCGCTTCCCAATTGTCTATACCTTGGATATGAACCGCAGAAACTAGACAGGAGCTGGATTCCGCCCATACCAGTATTCGAGATACTTCTTTCATAGCTAGAGGACTGTGAGTCCCTCCTTGATGATTGATGTATGCCACAGTTGTGACATTGTCTGTCTGAAAACAAATGAACGATTCTCTCTTAAGAAGAGGCCATGACTGAAGAGCTCTGAAAATTGCACGGAGTTCCAAAATATTGATTGGTAATCTCACCTCCTGAGATTCCCAAACCCCTTGTGCTGTCAGAGACCCCCAAACAGCTCCCCAACCTGTCAGACTTGCATCTGTTGAAATTACAGTCCAGGTCGGAAGAACAAAAGAAGCCCCCTGAACTAAACGATGGTGATCTGTCCACCACGTCAGAGAGTGTCGTACAATCGGTTTTAAAGATATTAATTGAGATATCTTTGTGTAATCCCTGCACCACTGGTTCAGCATAAAGAGCTGAAGAGGTCGCATGTGAAAACGAGCAAAGGGGATCGCGTCCGATGCAGCAGTCATAAGACCTAGAATTTCCTGGCATAAGGCTACCGAAGGGAATGATTGTGATTGAAGGTTTCGACAAGCTGAGATCAATTTTAGACGTCTCTTGTCTGTCAGAGACAGAGTCATGGACACTGAATCTATCTGGAAACCTAAAAAGGTTACCCTTGTTTGAGGAATCAATGAACTTTTCGGTAAATTGATCCTCCAACCATGATCTTGAAGAAACAACACAAGTCGATTCGTATGAGATTCTGCTAAATGTGAAGACTGAGCAAGTACCAAGATATCGTCCAAATAAGGAAATACCACAATACCCTGTTCTCTGATTACAGACAGAAGGGCACCGAGAACCTTTGTAAAAATTCTTGGAGTTGTTGCTAGGCCAAACGGCAGAGCCACAAACTGGTAATGCTTGTCTAGGAAAGAGAATCTCAGAAACTGATAGTGATCTGGATGAATCGGAATATGCAGATATGCATCCTGTAAATCTATTGTGGACATATAATGCCCTTGCTGAACAAAAGGCAGGATAGTCCTTATAGTTACCATTTTGAATGTTGGTATCCTTACATAACGATTCAATATTTTAAGATCCAGAACTGGTCTGAAGGAATTCTCCTTCTTTGGTACAATGAAGAGATTTGAATAAAACCCCAGCCCCTGTTCCAGAACTGGAACTGGCATAATTACTCCAGCCAACTCTAGATCTGAAACACATTTCAGAAATGCTTGAGCCTTCGCTGGATTTACTGGGACACGGGAAAGAAAAAATCTCTTTGCAGGAGGCCTTATTTTGAAGCCAATTCTGTACCCTTCTGAAACAATGTTTTGAATCCAAAGATTGTGAATTGAATTGATCCAAATTTCTTTGAAAAATCGTAATCTGCCCCCTACCAGCTGGGCTGGAATGAGGGCCGCACCTTCATGTGGACTTGGGAGCTGGCTTTGGATTTCTAAAAGGCTTGGATTTATTCCAGACTGGAGATGGTTTCCAAACTGATACCGCTCCTGAGGGTGAAGGATCAGGCTTTTGTTCCTTATTGTGACGAAAGGAACGAAAACGATTATTAGCATGTTGAAGAAGATTAATAATGCTATGAGAATTATGATCTGTTACTTGTTGCGCTAAAGCTTCTAACCAAAAAGTTGAAGCTGCAGCAACATCCGCTAAAGATATAGCAGGTCTAAGAAGATTACCTGAACATAAGTAAGCTTTTCTTAGAAAGGATTCAATCTTCCTATCTAAAGAATCCTTAAAGGAAGTACTATCTGCCGTAGGAATAGTAGTAAGTTTAGCAAGAGTAGAGATAGCCCCATCAACTTTAGGGATTTTGTCCCAAAATTCTAATCTGTCAGATGGCACAGGATATAATTGCTTAAAATGTTTAGAAGGAGTAAATGAATTACCCAAATTATTCCATTCCCTGGAGATTACTTCAGAAATAGCATCAGGGACAGGAAAAACTTCTGGAATAACTACAGGAGATTTAAAAACCTTATTTAAACGTTTAGATTTAGTATCAAGAGGACCAGAATCCTCTATTTCTAATGCAATTAAGACCTCTTTAAGTAAAGAACGAATAAATTCCATTTTGAACAAATATGAAGATTTATCAGCATCAACCTCTGAGACAGAATCCTCTGAACCAGAGGAACCACTATCAGAATCAGAATGATGATGTTCATTTAAAAATTCATCTGAAAAATGAGAAGTTTTAAAAGACCTTTTACGTTTACTAGAAGGGGGAATAACAGACATAGCCTTCTTAATGGATTTAGAAACAAAATCTCTTATGTTAACAGGAACACTGTGAGTATTAGATGTTGACGGAACCGCAACAGGTAATGTAACATTACTAAAGGAAATATTATCTGCATTAACAAGTTTGTCATGACATTCATTACAAACAACAGCTGGAGGAACAGATACCACAAGTTTACAACAGATACACTTAACTTTGGTAGATCCAGCACCAGGCAGCGTTTTTCCAGAAGTATCTTCTGACTCAGTGTCAATCTGGGACATCTTGCAATATGTAATAGAAAAAACAACATATAAAGCAAAATTGATCAAATTCCTTAAATGACAGTTTCAGGAATGGGGAAAAATGCCAGTGAACAAGCTTCTAGCAACCAGAAGCAATAAATAATGAGACTTAAATAATGTGGAGACAATAGTTACGCCCATATTTTTTAGCGCCAAAAATGACGCCACATCCGGAACGCCGACACTTTTGGCGCAAAAAACGTAAAAAATGACGCAAATTTTTTTGCGCCAAAAAAGTCCGCGCCAACAACGACGCAATAAAATGAAGCATTTTCAGCCCCCGCGAGCCTAACAGCCCACAGGAAAAAAAGCTGAATTTTAAGGTAAGAAAAAAATTGATTGATTCATATGCATTATCCCAAATATGAAACTGACTGTCTGAAATAAGGAACGTTGAACATCCTGAGTCAAGGCAAATAAATGTTTGAATACATATATTTAGAACTTTATATAAAAGTGCCCAACCATAGCTTAGAGTGTCACAGAAAATAAGACATACTTACCCCAGGACACTCATCTACATGTAGTAGAAAGCCAAACCAGTACTGAAACGAGAATCAGTAGAGGTAATGGTATATATAAGAGTATATCGTCGATCTGAAAAGGGAGGTAAGAGATGAATCTCTACGACCGATAACAGAGAACCTATGAAATAGACCCCGTAGAAGGAGATCATTGAATTCAAATAGGCAATACTCTCCTCACATCCCTCTGACATTCACTGCACGCTGAGAGGAAAACCGGGCTCCAACCTGCTGCGGAGCGCATATCAACGTAGAATCTAGCACAAACTTACTTCACCACCTCCATAGGAGGCAAAGTTTGTAAAACTGATTTGTGGGTGTGGTGAGGGGTGTATTTATAGGCATTTTGAGGTTTGGGAAACTTTGCCCCTCCTGGTAGGAATGTGTATCCCATACGTCACTAGCTCATGGACTCTTGCTAATTACATTTAAGAAAATAAATTTTACAATATCATTCCACCGTTCAAAAAGGCCCCAATTAAAGGAACAAGATACTGAAAAACATAATTTATGTAAGAACTTACCTGATAAATTAATTTCTTTCTTATTGGCAAGTGTCCATGAGCTAGTGACGTATGGGATATACAATCCTACCAGGAGGGGCAAAGTTTACCAAACCTCAAAATGCTTATAAATACACCCCTCACCACACCCACAATTCAGTTTAACGAATAGCCAAGCAGTGGGGTGATAAAGAAAGGAGTAGAAAGCATCAACAAAAGAAATTTGGAAATAATTGTGCTTTATACAAAAAATCATAACCACCATAAAAAGGGTGGGCCTCATGGACTCTTGCCAATATGAAAGAAATGAATATCAGGTAAGTTCTTACATAAATTATGTTTTCTTTCATGTAATTGGCAAGAGTCCATGAGCTAGTGACGTATGGGAAAGCAATACCCAAGATGTGGAACTCCACGCAAGAGTCACTAGAGAGGGAGGGATAAAAATAAAAACAGCCATTTTCCGCTGAAAAAATTAATCCACAACCCAAAAAAATAAGTTTATTCTCATAAATGAAAGAAAAAAGCTTAAATCAAAAGCAGAAGAATCAAACTGAAACAGCTGCCTGAAGAATTTTTCTACCAAAAACTGCTTCTGAAAAAGCAAATACATCAAAAAGGTAGAATTAATAAATGTATGCAAAGAGGACCAAGTTTGCACTTTGCAAATCTGATCAACTGAAGCTTCATTCTTAAAGGCCCACGAAGTGGAGACTGATCTAGTAGAATGAGCTGTAATTCTCTGAGGCGGGGCCTGACCCGACTCCAAATAAGCTTGATGAATCAAAAGTTTCAACCAAGAAGCCAAGGAAATAGCAGAAGCCTTCTGACCTTTCCTAGGACCAGAAAATAAAACAAATAGACTGGAAATCTTTCTGAAATCTTTAGTAGCTTCCACATAGTATTTCAAAGCTCTTACCACATTCAAAGAATGTAAGGATCTTTCCAAAGAATTCTTAGGATTAGGACACAAGGCAGGGACAATAATTTCTCTATTAATGTTGTTAGAATTCACAACCTTAGGTTAAAAATTGAAAAGAAGTGCGCAAAACTGCCTTATCCTGATGAAAAATCAGAAAAGGAGGCTCACAAGAAAGAGCAGATAGCTCAGAAACTCTTCTAGCAGAAGAGATAGCCAAAAGGAACAACACTTTCCAAGAAAGAAGTTTAATGTCCAAAGAATGCATAGGCTCAAATGGAGGAGCCTGTAAAGCCTTCAGAACCAAATTAAGACTCCAAGGAGGAGAAATTGATTTAATGACAGGCTTAATACGAACTAAAGCCTGTACAAAACAGTGAATATCTGGAAGCATAGCAATCTTTCTGTGAAATAAAACAGAAAGAGCAGAGATTTGTCCCGTCAAGGAACTTGCAGACAAACCCTTATCCAAACCATCCTGAAGAAACTGTAAAATTCTAGGAATTCTAAAAGAATGCCAAGAGAATTTATGAGAAGAACACCATGAAATATAAGTCTTCCAAACTCTATAATAAATCTTTCTAGAGACAGATTTACGAGCTTGTAACACAGTATTAATCACCGAGTCAGAGAAACCTCTATGACTTGGTACTAAGCTTTCAATTTCCATACCTTCAAATTTAATGATTTGAGATCCTGATGGAAAAACGGACCTTGAGACAGTAGGTCCGGCCTTAATGGAAGTGGCCAAGGCTGGCAACTGGACATCCGAACCAGATCCGCATACCAAAACCTGTGTGGCCATGCTGGAGCCACCAGCAACACAAACGATTGTTCCATGATGATTTTGGAGATCACTCTTGGAAGGAGAACTAGAGGCGGGAAAATGTAAGCAGGATGATAACACCAAGGAAGTGTGAGCGCATCCACTGCTTCCGCCTGAACATCCCTGGACCTGGACAGGTATCTGGGAAGTTTCTTGTTTAGATGAGAGGCCATGAGATCTATCTCTGGAAGACCCCACATCTGAACAATCTAAGAAAACACATCTGTATGGAGAGACCACTCCCCTGGATGTAAAGTCTGACGGCTGAGATAATCCGCCTCCCAATTGTCTACACCTGGGATATGCACCGCAGAGATTAGACAGGAGCTGGATTCCGCCCAAGCAAGTATCAGAGATACTTCTTTCATAGCTTGGGGACTGTGAGTCCCACCCTGATGATTGACATATGCCACTGCTGTGATATTGTCTGTCTGAAAACAAATGAACGGTTCTCTCTTTAACAGAGGCCAAAACTGAAGAGCTCTGAGAATTGCACGGAGTTGTAAAATATTTATTGGTAATCTCGCCTCTTGAGATTTCCAAACCCCTTGTGCTGTCAGAGATCCCCAAACAGCTCCCCAACCTGAAAGACTCTCTTCTGTTGTGATCACAGTCCAGGTTGGCCGAACAAAAGAAGCCCCTTGAACTAAACGATGGTGATCTATCCACCACGTCAGAGAGTGTCGTACATTGAGATTTAAGGATATTAATTGTGATATCTTCGTATAATCCCTGCACCATTGGTTCACCATACAAAGCTGTAGAGGTCTCATGTGAAAACGAGCAAAGGGGATTGCGTCCGATGCTGCAGTCATGAGACCTAAAACTTCCATGCACATAGCGACTGAAGGGAATGACTGAGACTGAAGGTGCCGGCAGGCTGCAACCAATTTTAAACATCTCTTGTCTGTTAGAGACAGAGTCATGGACACTGAATCTATCTGGAAGCCTAAAAAGGTGACCCTTGTCTGAGGAATCAAGAAACTTTTTGGTAAATTGATCCTCCAACCATGTTTCCGAAGAAACAACACTAGTTGATTTGTGTGAGATTCTGCTGAATGTAAAGACTGAGCTAGTACCAAGATATCGTCCAAATAAGGAAACACTGCATACCCTGTTCTCTGATTACAGAGAGTAGGGCACCTAGAACCTTTGAAAAGATTCTTGGAGCTGTTGCTAGGCCAAATGGAAGAGCAACAAATTGGTAATGCTTGTCTAGAAAAGAGAATCTCAGAAACTGATAATGTTCTGGATGAATCGGAATATGAAGGTATGCATCCTGCCAGTCTATTGTGGACATATAATGTCCTTGCTTAACAAAAGGCAGAATAGTCCTTATAGTCACCATCTTGAAATTTGGTACTCTTACATAACGATTCAAAATTTTCCTTCTTTGGGACAATGAATAGATTTGAATAAAACCCCAAACCTTGTACCTGAAAAGGAACTGGCATGATTACCCCTGAAGACTCCAGGTCTGAAACACACCTCAGGAAAGCCTGAGCTTTTACTGGATTTGCTGGGATACGTGAGAAAAAAAATCTTCTCACAGGAGGTCTTACTCTGAATCCTATTCAATACCCTTGAGAGACAATGCTCTGAATCCATTGATTTTGGACAGAATTTATCCAAATATCCTTGAATAACCTTAATCTGCCCCCTACCAGCTGAGCTGGAATGAGGGCCGCACCTTCATGCGGACTTAGGGGCTGACTTTGGTTTCTTAAATGGCTTGGATTTATTCCAATTTGAGGAAGGCTTCCAATTGGAAACAGATTCCTTGGGGGAAGGATTTAGTTTTTGTTCCTTATTTTGACGAAAGGAACGAAAACGGTTAGAAGCCTTAGCTTTACCCTTAGGTTTTTTATCCTGAGGCAGAAAAACTCCCTTTCCCCCAGTGACAGTTGAAATAATAGAATCCAACTGAGAACCAAATAAATTATTACCTTGGAAAGAAAGAGATAGTAATCTAGATTTATATGTCATATCAGCATTCCAAGATTTAAGCCACAAAGCTCTTCTAGCTAATATAGCTAAAGGCATGGATCTAACATCAATTTTGATATCAAAATATGGCATCACAAATAAAATGATTAGCATATTGCAGTAAGCGAATAATGCTAGATATGTCAGAATCCAATTCTTGTTGCGCTAAATTCTCCAACCAGAAAGTTGATGCAGCCGCAACATCAGCCAAAGAAATTGCAGGTCTGAGAAGATGACCTGAATATAAATAGACCTTCCTTAGATAAGATTCAAGCTTCCTATCTAAAGGATCCTTAAAGGAAGTACTATCTTCCATAGGAATAGTGGTACGTTTAGCAAGAGTAGAAATAGCCCCATCAACTTTGGGGATTTTTTCCCAAAACTCTATAGAATTTGCTGGTAAAGGATACAATTTTTTAAACCTTGAAGAAGGAATAAAAGAAGTACCTGGCTTATTCCATTCCTTAGAAATTATATCAGAAATAGCCTAAGGAATAGGAAAAACCTGGAGAAACCACAGGAGGTTTAAAAACAGCATTTAAACGTTTATTAGACTGAACGTCAAGAGGACTGGTTACCTCAATATCCAAAGTAATTAACACTTCTTTTATTAAAGAACGCATATACTCTATTTTAAATAAATAAGTAGATTTGTCAGTGTCAATGTCTGAGGAAGTTTCTTCTGTATCAGATAGATCCTCATCAGGAGAGGATAAATTATTATGTTGTTGGTCATTTGAAATTTCATCAACTGAATGAGAAGTTTTAAAAGACCTTTTACGTTTATTAGAAGGTGGAAATGCAGACAAAACCTTCTGGATAGAATCAGAAACAAATTCTTTAAAATTCATAGGTATATCATGTACATTAGAAGTACAAGGAACTGCAACTGCCAATGTACTATTACTGATGGACACACTATCTGCATGTAAAAGTTTATCATGACAACTATTACAAATGACATTCAGCGAAATAATTTCCTCAATCTTACAACAAATGCACTTAGCTTTGGTAGAACCGATGTCAGGCAGCAATGTTCCAGCAGAAACGTCTGATGCAGGATCAGATTGTGACATCTTGCAAAATGTAAAAGAAAAAACAACATATAAAGCAAAATGATCAATTTCCTTATACAACAGTTTCAGGAATGGGAAAAAATGCAAATAGCATAGCCCTCTGATAGAGAAAAAGGCAAGAGGCAAACATCAATGGAGTATTAAAATAATTAAAAAGTTTGGCGCCAAGTATGACGCACAACGTAACTGAAAACTTTTTTGGCGCCAATAATAACCGGAAATTACACACTCGCGTCACTAATGACGCAACCGTGTGTAAGGCTTCCGCGTCAACTATGACGCCGGAAATGATGCCAGAAATGACGAAGTTGCGTCATAGATGTGTTTTTGGCGCCAAAAAAATTCTCGCGCCAAGAATGACGCAATAAAAGTTTAGCATTTGGCGCACCCGCGGGCCTAATACCGCCCCAATTTGCAAGAAGTAGTCAATTGAAAAAAAGACTAAACCCCAGGTAAGAAAAAAAAATTCTTAAAAAATGTTTATATTCCCCAAATATGAAACTGAGTCTGCAGAAGGAAATACATGAACCTGACTCATGGCAACTATAAGTACAATACATATATTTAGAACTTTATATAAATGCATAAAGTGCCAAACCATAGCTGAGGTGTCTTAAGTAATAAAAAACATACTTACCAAAAGACACCTATCCACATATAGCAGATAGCCAAACCAGTATTGAAACAGTTATCAGTAGAGGTAATGGTAAATTGAGAGTATATCGTCGATCTGAAAAGGGAGGTAGGAGATGAATCTCTACGACCAATAACAGAGAACCTATGAAATAGACCCCCGTTCGGGAAATCATCGTACTCAATAAGTGATACTCCCTTCACGTCCCTCTGACATTCGCTGTACTCTGAGAGGAATCGGGCTTCAACAATGCTGAGAAGCGCATATCAACGTAGAAATCTTAGCACAAACTTACTTCACCACCTCCATAGGAGGCAAAGTTTGTAAAACTGAATTGTGGGTGTGGTGAGGGGTGTATTTATAGGCATTTTGAGGTTTGGGAAACTTTGCCCCTCCTGGTAGGATTGTATATCCCATATGTCACTAGCTCATGGACTCTTGCCAATTACATGAAAGAAATGTTTCTTTGTTCTGACAAAAAGACAAAGTATTAGTTACCCATTCTGATGGCTTCAACTTTTCCCAATCAAAAATATATTTATTTTAACATGTTTAACTGCAGCATTCATATACTTTACAGAAAATAAATCACTAAAATGGTTACATTTTTTTTAATATATAGTAAAACAATAAAATAAATTGGTGAAGTGTATTTATTCTCATCATTTTAAAGGTGAATCCTTAAAAATAGTTAATATTTGGTTTAGTTTTGTCAAATCATACATAGGAATTGGTAAGGATTAATAAAACCTAATGCAATAAAGGCAATATAAAGACCACGGCTGAAAAAGAAAAAAACAAACACAGATTTAGGCTATTTCCTAATATTATTTACAATTAAATTAAATGTACATTTTAGTGAAATTGTATAGAATAATTTATTGTGTTGTGATTACTCTCTTTATTGATACTTTTCACATTTTATTTTCCTTATTATTTAAAAAAATGTAATTAAAAGAAAATTACTAATTATTTAGGGCTAGATTGTGAGTGGAGCTCCTTTTAAAGCTCCCATTCGTGTGTAATACAAACGTGTACCTAAACAATGACTTTCTTATTTAACAGCAAAACACTTTAGAAATCCCAGAGGTTCACTTAAATGGAGTGTCATGTATTTGCAAAAATAGAATGTCTGAAACCAAATGCACAACCTTTACTTCTTTCCAAAGATATGATGTAGGGGCTATTCGAGAACATGAATGTAGTCATTACAGAAGTACTAACTCATTTGGCATTTTATACGTACAATTAACCCCTAGCCTCACATTCTGAGTGACAGTGCACGAAGCAGGAGAGAATACCAAACCATTGGGTTAATATACAACCAGAAATAAAGCCTCAGTATAATATGCAATCATTCTTTGAGTTGTGTTGTTGACACTGCATGTAAAAAAGAAAGGAAAGGAGTTGCTGCAATGTGCAAGAAGCGTTTCCCTGATGTCCTTCTCCCAAGCTCTCATTATAAGAAAGGAAGCCAGCTGGAATACGGAACCTTTGGTGATGCTCTGTGTAGGGATACTAGAGCCGTGTGAAACTAGCCGAAGCCTAGAGCTGTACTGAGCACTATAATGCACTAGATGTGCAGATATGGTGCATTGTATGTGAAAGGTAGAAGGGCTTAACACAAGCCAAAATAGTTTCAAGTAAGAGAATTCTAAGATAAGTAATGGCTATATTATATTAAGAGTGAATTGTCAGGATACTGCCTCTACTGGTTGACTGCATTAAAGGGACACTTTGATACAGATAGAGCATGCAATTTTAAACAACTTTCTAATTTCTCTTATTATTAAATGTTCTTCGTTCTCTTGCTATCTTTATTTAAAAAACAGGGATGTAAAGCTTAAGAGCCGGACCATTTTTGGTTGAGAAGCTGGGTTATGCTTGCTTATTGGTTTGCTAAATGTAGTCACCAATAAGCAAGCGCTATCCACCGTGCTGAACCTGAAATGGGCTGGCTCCTAAGCTTTAAATTTCTGCTGTTTAAATAAAGATAGCAAAAGAACAAAGAAAATTGATAGTAGGAGTAAATTAGAAAGTTGCTTAAAATTGCATGTTCTATCTGAATCATTAAATAAAAAAACTGGGTTTAATATCCTTTTAAGTAGTTTCATAGAGCTAAGGCAGAACAACTAATTTGCATTGTAACCAATAGACATTGGCAGAACTTTGTTACTTGGCATTTGTTTACTAAACAAATGTTGAATATGCAGATACCATAGCTCAGAAACCACACTCATCCTCAGCCCTGGCATACTCCTCTGACACGGTACCTATGCAGGTGTGCCCGTACTGCTGAGCGACAATGGAGAAAATCTCAGAGTTCAGCTGACTTTCTTCACTACAAGTTCATCTTGACTCCTACTATTCTGCCCTTAATCTTTATAAGCAACAATACTTCTCTACTCTCATCTCTACTCTTTCCTCCAACCCAAAACTTCTGTTTTCCACATTCAATACTCTTCTCCGCCCACCCCCACCTCCTTATACAACTTCTCTCTAAGCTCAAGATTTTGCAAGCCACTTCAATAACAAAATTGACTCCATCAGAAATAAAATCAGCTCCCAACATACTACCAAACTCCCCCTCAAAAGCTCACAATCATCCAAAACCCAAATAGCCATAAATTTAGCTCTTTCGCCCCTATTACCGAGGAAGAAGTTTCTGCCCTTATACTGTCCTCCCACCTCACTACCTGTCCCCTCGACCCCATACCCTCACAGCTACTCCCCTCTCTCTCTTCTACCCTTACCCCTATACTCACACACATTTTCAACCTCTCCCTCAGCACTGGTATATTTCCCTCATCTCTAAAACATGCACTGGTCACACCTATCCTCAAAAAACCTTCTCTCAATCCAACTTCCCCATCCAACTACCTCCCTATTCCCTACTCCCTCTTGCCTCAAAGCTCCTTGAAAAGCTAGTATATGCACGTCTATCCCATTTCCTTAAACTAAACTCTCTTCTTGACCCACTGCAATCTGGATTTAGTCCCCATTACTCCACAGAGAAAGCAATTGTCAAGGTTACCAACGACCTACGTACAGCAAAATCCAAAGGCCACTTCTCTCTGCTTATCCTCCTTGCAGCCTTTGATACTGCCAACCACCCTCCTTTGCTCCAAACCCTCCAATCCTTTGGCATCTACGACACAGCTCTCTCGTGGTTCTCTTCCTATCTTACCGTAGCCTTCTCTGGAGCATCTTCTGCACCATTACAACTTTCTGTTGGGGTACCTCAAGGCTCTGTCCTCGTTCCCCTTTTCTTTTCAATCTACACGTCATCATTAGGTTCCTTAATAAAGTCCCACGGGTTTTAATACCATCTGTATGCCGATGACACCCAAATCTACCTCTCTGCACCAGACCTACCTCCTTTCTTACTAACCAGTGTCACTAACTGTCTTTCTCATATCTCATCTTGGATGTCCTCTCGCTACCTTAAGCTAAATCTCTCCAAAACTAAACTCCTTATTTTTCCCCCTTCATCCAAAATCTCCACCCCCAATTTTTTATAACTGTTGATAATTCCATCATTACCCCTACTCCGCATGCCCGATGACTTGGAGTCAAACTTGACTCAGACCTTTCTTTCACTCCTCACATTCAGTCCTTGGCTAAAGTCTGCCACTTCCACCTTAAAAAACATCTCTAAAATTAGACATTTCCTTACACAAGACACAACTTAGATTTGAATCCACTTTCTCATCCTTTCCGTCTCGACTATTGCAACTCCATTCTCTCTGGTCTACCTAGTTGCCGCCTACCTCTGCCAGGCTCATCTTCCTTAAACGTTGCTCTTCATCTGCTGCACCTCTCTGCCAATCCCTTCACTGGATTCCTCTTGCCTCCAGGACTAAACACAAAATCCTCACTGACATACAAAGCCCTCAACTGCACTGCTACCCCCTACATTTCAGACCTTGTCTCCAGATACTCTCCCTCTTGTCCCCTTCGCTCTGCTCACAATCTTCTACTCTCCTCCTCTCTTGTTACTTCGTCACATTCCAGTTTACAGGACTTCTCCAGACTGGCTCCCATCTTGTGGAACTTCCTGCCTCGCTCCACAAGACTCTCCCCTAGTTTTAACAGCTTCAAGTGCTCCCTAAAGACTCTACTATTCAGGCATGCATATAACCTGCACTAAACGCCATTGCTTTCTCCTTGAACCCCTTAGAATGTAAGCCTATGAGCCCAGCTGTTTGTAGATCGCCTTCATAAGAGCCGACTACAAGAGTGCAACTCTCGGCAGGGCCCTCTACCCATTTGATCCCTATAAATGTTATCTTGTATACCGCCTATGTTTATAGCACTGCGGAATCTGTTAGCACTCTACAAATACCTGATAATAATACTTGTGTGTTGCACTATTACACTAATAAATCCAGAGCAGAAAACAGCTGAAAGCTTCTCTTGTGCCCATATTCAGTATTAGTTTAATAAGCAAAAGCCAAATAATGAAACTCTGCTCATGCCTAGTAACCAATGATAATAGTAGTAACTGCCACATATATAACCATTTTGAGGCTTCATCACCACCTCAATGTCCTGATGAAGCTACATGACAGGTTTTCTGCCTGTAGATCACTACTTTCTTGTGCATAGAGCTACAGCTAGAGTATTTAAAGTGACACAAATCCAGCCCCATAAGAAACATCTCCATAATTCCAGTGGCTGTAACGCTAACTTCTATAGAGAATAGGTGAACATCCATGCAGCCTTTTCTAAGTCTCTTCTCAAGTGCCAGGCCTGGCAGATCCTGAAAGAGCTGAAACTTCAGCAGAGGTTGAGAAGGCAGAATGCTAGCCTATTCTCTCCATAGAAGTTAGTGTTACAGCATCCAACTGGTTTTAGCACTCTAATTCTATAACAGAAGTGACAGACGAGTAAGGTAAGTATGTTTAAATGCTATTTGATTATATAAACGTTCATAATTAAGGGAGACTAAAGTCAAAATTAAACTTACATGATTCAGACAGAGTTTGCCCTTTTAAAGATACTTTCCAATTTATTTTCATTATCAAAATTGCTAAAGTATTTTTTTTACGCACACTTTAGGAATAACCAGCTCCTACTGAGCATGTGCAATAGCTCACAGTGTGTATATATAAATCTATGATTGGCTGATGGCTGTCACATAATACAACATGCCGGCAAATTAAAAGGAAATTTTGAAGTGTTATTGCAATTCTATTTAATGATCATTTATCTTTGTTTTTCTTACATCATTTGAAAGGTAAATAACATTAGAAAATGCATTGTTTCTTCTTGCAGAAGAGCTTTTGTAAGTCATTCAAATTTAAAAGGACCACTCAGTGCAGTAGAAATGCATAGTTAACAAGTGCATAATAAAAAGACAATGATTTAACACCTACTCTGAATTTCAAATAAGCAGTAGTTTTTTTCATACAAATTTATTTTTTCTCCCTTTTTCCGGCCCCCTGTATCATGTGACAGACATCAGCCAATCACAAACTAGTATACCCTGTGAGCTTGTGCACATGTTCCGTAGGATCTTGTTCTACAGAAAGTGTGATTATTAAAAGACTGTGCAATATTTGATAATGGAAGTAAATTGGAAAGTGTCTTAAAACGGCATGCTCTATCTCAATCATAAGTTTATTTTGAAGTGTCCCTTTAAGGAATAGTTAACCTTATAAAGTCAAATTCAAAGTGAAGAGCACATAATGAATGCTAATTATAGAGGATTTGTTGTGCACAAAAATAGGTGTTGTAATAAATGTAACAATGTTAGTTCATCATCATTTATTTGTATAGCACTGCAGAATTCCCTAGTGCTAGGTACAAAAGTAGGGAATACAATGATAAAGATTTGTGGTGAGATACAAATACATAACAGACTAAACAAAAACAGTTAGTACAGAAGGAGGAGGGCCCTGATCCAAAAAGCTTACAGTCTATAGGTTAAGGGTGTAGAGACATAAGGTTTGTGGTAGCTTGTCACATGAATTGTAGTTGCAGCAGTGTAATATACCTTTAAGGACTGATCCCTCCTACCAACAGCCAAACCCTATTTAAAGCTCACATTGCCATATTCAAACTGCCTGTTAATTGATGTACTTTGTTTAAGCCTGCTCTGTTAAGAGTTTAGCTTTATATTCATAGTTCTAAAGACCAGGTCTCTGTTTATTTAACCTTAGAATTATTCAGCTTGTTATAACCTTTACTAGGTTATACTCCTAGAGGTTTATTCAATTCAAACCTTTATCACATTCAGCTATTCAGTATTTTTTGCAGCCGCAATATTTAGCTCTGTGTAAGATTCCAGCATCAGCTGTGTATCGGATCATCGTTACCGCAACCGGAAGTAAGTCACACTCTCACCGGCTTCTCACTTCTCCACACGCTGTGGGACAAACAAACCTCCGGATCTTTTCTCATCAGGTATATTCCTCCCAAGACAAAGGTACTGTGATCGCTTACTTAGAGACTGAAGTGGTAAGATTATATGCCGATAAATCCTCTAAGAACTCGTAAGCACTATTCGTACAAACCTGTGACTGAACAACCAGTTATTCATATATGCTTCCAAAAGGATGTGAATGAATGTGTGGGACTTGTAAATATTTTATTCCAGTGAGAGTGTGTGAAGTTTGTTTGCGATACTATTGAAACACCTGTTACAACTTGTTGAAGTGATTATTCCTGCTGAACATTATACCTCTAACCAAGTCATTAAGCCGAAACTTGAGACAGCTATTCTAACACTGCTCATAGGAAACCTGTGTTATAATAAACACACGTTGTTTCTTTTCCAGTGTCATTCATTACTGTATTTGTTACTAATTAGCTCACAGTTTATGATCTTAGTAAATATAACCATTTTGCTGAGACTTAAAACACAAGAGCAACAAAACCAATTTTATATTGGTCAGGAGTATTACAGTATTAACAGGCCCAAATATCTGTTTGTCTACTCTTTAAGCCATGGAACCACAAGAGATTCAGAATGAATTCTCTAACATACATCAAAAGTTGGATTACCTTGCACGTGGCTTAACAGAGGTGCAAGCAGAGAATACAGCTTTAAAAGCCTTACTAAAGGAATGTTTAACCCCTAAGGAGCAGGCTACTCCTGAACCTCAAATTCAGCCTCCTACTCCTTTTTCTGGTAAACGATCAGTTTTCAGAGATTTCAAAAATGCATGCAATTTGTTATTTACTTTGAGACCTAGGACTTACCATAGTGAGAGAATAAAAGTTTGCACTACTATATCTTACTTACTAGGGGAACCTAGAACATGGGCCAATAGGCTGTATGAAACAAACGATCCTGTAATGGATTCATTGCAGGATTTTTTCTCTGCTATGTCTATCCTATATGAGGACACTAACACACAGATTAACGCAGAGACCAAACTGCGAGCTCTTAAACAGGGCAAAAGAACCGTAGAAGAGTTTATCACTGACTTTCAGATGTGGGCTTCAGACTCCAAATGGAATGAGGTCAGCCTCAGAAATCAGTTCAGGCTGGGATTATCTGAGAGCTTAAAAGATGAGCTCTCACGAATAGAAATGCCTGAGACATTATCAGCTCTCATAAAAGTCTGCATTACTCTGGACAGACGTCTAAGAGAGCGCAAGGTAGAAAAATCAGTTTATGAGACACTTTCTAGACGCACTTATCCCTCACTTACATCACAAGAAAAGACTTTATCTAACCCTATACCTATGGAAATAGGAACTATAAGGGGTCCACTTACCTCAGTAGAAAAGATAAGACGAAGATTGGCAAATCTCTGTTTATATTGTGCACATAAGGAGCACTCTGTTAGTGAATGTCCATTACTATCAAAACAAAGAAAGGGTAAGACAGAATCTATAAAACAAATATATAACACCTCTAAGACACAACATCTAACTATTCCCCTTTCCTTACAGTGGGATCAAGACAACCTACAGACTGAAGGACTAATAGATTCTGGGGCGACTGGAAATTATATTGACACTGATTATGTAAAAAAGAATAAAATACCCACTGTGTGCAAAACAAACCCAGTTTTTGTGAAGTTAATTGATGGTACATTCATTCAGAATGGACCAATCACTCATCACACCATACCACTTTTAATAACCACATCCAAGGCACACACTGAATATGTAACTTTTGATATTATACCTATAGCACAGCACTCAGTCATCCTAGGTTATACATGGTTAGTTATTCATAATCCTGAAATAGATTGGACACAAAACACAGTAAACCTAAACTCAATCTATTGTACTAAGACTTGTTATCCTCACTGTTCTATAGCTACTATGGAGCAGGGTATTCCATGTGTATATCAGGATCTGGCAGACGTATTCGATTTGAAAGAAGCTGAAAATTTGCCTCCACATAGAGCATTTGACTGCCCCATTGACATTATTCCAGGATCACAAATACCTCATGGCAAAATTTATCCAATGAACCAAAATGAGCTCCAACATTTACGTACCTACTTGGATGATAATCTGAGAAAGGGTTTCATTACTCATTCAACCTCTCCAGCAGCGGCTGGGATATTCTTTGTAAAAAACAAAGATGGAACTTTACGTCCAATTATCGACTACAGAGCTCTAAATAAGATCACAGTAAAGAACCGATATCCACTCCCTTTAATCCCTGAGTTACTAGAAAGACTTACTGGGGCCACTGTATTTTCAAAACTGGATTTAAAAGGAGCTTATAATCTAATCCGTATCAAGAAGGGTGATGAGTGGAAGACTGCTTTCCGCACCAGATACGGATTGTTCCAATATAACGTTATGCCTTTCGGATTATGCAATGCTCCGGCAACCTTCCAGCATTTCATAAATGAGATATTCCACGATCTCACAGATGTTTGCGTCATAATCTATTTGGATGATATCTTAATATATTCAAAAAATATGGCTGAACATGAGAAACACGTTCGTTGGGTTTTAACTAGACTTAGACAAAATAAGTTATACGCTAAGTTAGAAAAATGTATCTTTCATACATCAGAAATAAAATTCCTGGGTTATATTCTAAAACCCAACAAGATTGAGATGGATCAACAAAAGATTCAGGCTATTATAGAATGGCCAAAACCCACTACCACACGCTCACTCCAGAGGTTTCTGGGGTTTGCAAATTTTTACAGGAAATTTATCAAAGGGTTTTCCTCAGTTGTAAAACCACTATCTCAACTAACTAGTAGCAATCATAAATTCTGTTGGACAAAAGAGTCCCAAGAAGCTTTTACTAAGCTAAAAGAGCTTTTCACCTCAGCACCAGTTTTAACTTTACCAGACTACAATCAAGCATTCATATTGGAAGTAGATGCTTCCAATTCTGGAATTGGAGCAGTATTATCACAACAGAACAGGGACACCAAACTGATTCATCCCATTGCTTTCTATTCAAAGACTTTCTTACCAGCAGAAAGTAATTATTCTATTGGTGACAAAGAGTTACTAGCTATAAAACGTTCACTAGAATATTGGCGACACCTTTTAGAAGGAACTAAAGAACCCTTTCTGATTTATACCGATCATAAGAACCTAGAATACTTAAGGACTAACAAGACACTTTCTTCCCGTCAAGTAAGATGGGCACTTTTTATGGATCGGTTCAATTTTTTAATAACATACCGACCAGGAAGTGCAAATGCGAAAGCTGACGCTTTATCAAGACAGTTTGATTCCAGTTTGCCACAACACATCTCAACACCAATTATACCAGAAGAAAAATTTTTGGGAGCACTCACTGGTTTAGAGACTGAAATATTATCAGCTCTGAAAGATGAGACTTCAATACCACCAGAGTGCGTTAAGGATTCAACTACAGGATTATTTTACCATAATGGAAGATTATTCATTCCTGAGTCTCAACGACAACTCATATTGAACAATACCCATGACAATGTATTATCTGGACATACAGGAATCCAAAAGACCATTGAGTTAACTAAAAGGAACTTTTGGTGGCCTCATATGGAAAAGACTATTTCTGACTACGTCATAGGCTGTGATGTCTGTGCCAGAAACAAGGCTGAGCATAGAAAACCTATAGGTTACCTGACGTCACTGCCGATTCCTGATAGACCATGGAGTACCATATCCATGGACTTCATTGTTGATTTACCAGATTCACAACATTATAATACAATATTTGTTGTAGTGGATCAATTAACCAAATTAGCTCACTTCACACCTTTAAAGGCTCTTCCTAGTGCCTTTATAACAGCAAAAGCATTCATTAGAGCTATTGTTCGCCTACATGGTTTACCATCCACCATTATAACTGACAGGGGTACTCAATTCACCTCCGCTTTCTGGAGATCACTCTGTAAGTCACTCAAGATTGACACACGATACTCCACAGCATTCCACCCACAAACCAATGGGTTAACCGAACGATTAAATCAAACATTAGAACAGTACCTCAGGTGTTATATTACGCATTTACAAGATGATTGGGTAACATACCTCCCTTTGGCAGAATTTTCATACAATAACTCTATTTCCTCTTCAACAAAGATGTCCCCATTTTTTGCCACATATGGTTATCACCCCACATCAATCACTCTTTCAAATACTCCAGTCAATTCTCCAGGTGCTACAACTTATCTCAATACCTTACAAGATCGATTAGAACAAATAAAGGCACACCTCGTTCAAGCTAAAGACAGACAAAAACATTATTATGACCAAAGACACAGACCCTCACCAGACTATAAGTTAGGTGATCAGGTACTTCTTTCTACTAAATATCTAAGGTTACAGATACCAAGTAAAAAATTAGCTAATCAGTATATAGGACCTTTTTTCAATTGACAAAATCATCAATCTTAATGCAGTGAGATTAAAGCTACCACAACATTACAAAATACATAATACATTTCATGTCTCATTATTAAAACCGTATACTTCAGACCGAAACAGATTAGATTTGACAGTTCCTCCTCCCATACTCCTAAACAATCAAGAAGAGTTTGAGGTAGAAAGAATCCTAGATTCTCGCATTAGGAGAAGGAGATTGGAATATCTGATCCAATGGAAGGGTTATGGACCAGAAGAGAATTCTTGGCAACATCACTCGGAGATTAACGCTCCAAGACTCCTTAGGCGTTTTCATCTCCGTTACCCATCTAAACCTCACCCTGAATCACCGGGGGTGATTCCTTAACGGGGGGGAGATGTAATATACCTTTAAGGACTGATCCCTCCTACCAACAGCCAAACCCTATTTAAAGCTCACATTGCCATATTCAAACTGCCTGTTAATTGATGTACTTTGTTTAAGCCTGCTCTGTTAAGAGTTTAGCTTTATATTCATAGTTCTAAAGACCAGGTCTCTGTTTATTTAACCTTAGAATTATTCAGCTTGTTATAACCTTTACTAGGTTATACTCCTAGAGGTTTATTCAATTCAAACCTTTATCACATTCAGCTATTCAGTATTTTTTGCAGCCGCAATATTTAGCTCTGTGTAAGATTCCAGCATCAGCTGTGTATCGGATCATCGTTACCGCAACCGGAAGTAAGTCACACTCTCACCGGCTTCTCACTTCTCCACACGCTGTGGGACAAACAAACCTCCGGATCTTTTCTCATCAGGTATATTCCTCCCAAGACAAAGGTACTGTGATCGCTTACTTAGAGACTGAAGTGGTAAGATTATATGCCGATAAATCCTCTAAGAACTCGTAAGCACTATTCGTACAAACCTGTGACTGAACAACCAGTTATTCATATATGCTTCCAAAAGGATGTGAATGAATGTGTGGGACTTGTAAATATTTTATTCCAGTGAGAGTGTGTGAAGTTTGTTTGCGATACTATTGAAACACCTGTTACAACTTGTTGAAGTGATTATTCCTGCTGAACATTATACCTCTAACCAAGTCATTAAGCCGAAACTTGAGACAGCTATTCTAACACTGCTCATAGGAAACCTGTGTTATAATAAACACACGTTGTTTCTTTTCCAGTGTCATTCATTACTGTATTTGTTACCAATTAGCTCACAGTTTATGATCTTAGTAAATATAACCATTTTGCTGAGACTTAAAACACAAGAGCAACAAAACCAATTTTATATTGGTCAGGAGTATTACAAGCAGAGAGTCAAACAGTTCAAGAAAATTAGGATGAAAACAGAGGAGAAATGGTAAGCCTCTCTAAATAGGTGGGTTTTCAAAAAGCATCTGAAACTATTCAAGGTTGTTGACTGGTAGAGTGGGGTACAGAATTCCAGAGAAAAGGAGCAACACATGAAAAGTCTTGGAGGCAAAAGCGGGAAGTAGAAATAAAAGGAGTAGAGAGCTGTAGTAGGTCAGAGATTTATTTGAAGAGGCTGGGTCGGGGAGTATTTGGATATGAGAGGGAGTGAGGCTGTTGAGTGTTGATTAGGTTGTAGAAGTCAATATGTGACCTACCTATCTCCTCTTGTAACAATAATAAAGCTTGTATGGTATCGAATTTAAAAAAGAATGGAATTCTAATAAGAATATTGTTTTTACATCTTGACTATCTTGTGGTTATCACAATCAAAATTTCAAAATTGATAAAGTAAAGTGGGGGAACTGTTACGTTTGCTCTTTATACATCTGTGGGGCAGAATATTATATTTATTTCTATTATGTCTGCCACCTAAAAGCCATCAAATCTAAATTATTGATCAAGACCCAGATATACTGTACATGCTAACATACTGATTAAATTAATTTTAGCCTAGCAAAACTGTGTGTTAAATGGTATACAAGGGCATATTTACTGTAAATAAAAGCTTGCAATCGATCCATGAATATCCTATGACATGCTTGTTAGATTTTTAATTCCTGCATGGACTTCGACACCAGATGACACACTAACCTGCAGTCGACAACACAATAAAATGGAGCCATATCATGTGTGAAGGAGAATGAGCAAATTGTAGATTGAGTTAATGAAGAAAGTGTGCCAGCTGCGTAATCGTTAAAGAGAAATGAAACCCAAAACATTTCTTTCATGATTCAGATAGAGAATACAATTGTAAACAACTTTCCAATTTACTTCTATTATTTAATTTGCTTCCTTCTCTTGTTATTCTTTGCTGAAAGGTTTATCTAGGAAAGCTCAGGAGCAGCAAAGAACCTAGGTTCTAGCCGCTGATTAGTTAATGTATACATATACGGATTGTCATTGGCTCACCCATTTGTTCAGTTAGAAACCAGTAGTGCATTGCTGCTCCTTCAACAAATGATACTAAGAGAATGAAACAAATTAGCTAATAGAAGTAAATTAGAAAGTTGTTTCAAATTGTATTCTCTATCTGAATCATGAAATAATGTTTTTGGGTTTCATGTCCCTTTAACAAAGGTCCCAAACATTGGTGGGACCTTTTACATTGAACCCACTTTTAGACATGAGGAACACCTTGTAAATAAGGGGTAAAGAAGGGTAGTGCTTGTACATAGTGTTTATCCAAATACCAGAAACCAACATGTATTGGAAGGATATGTGAGAAAAAACTTTGGCAGAGAACCTCTTAAGTATGATGAACCCTTGCAGTTTGTATGAATGGAACAAAGGGAGGACAATTATGTATTTGATCTGAATGGAATCCACCCAATAGTAAGATAAATGGAATGGAGCACAATTTGAAGGACAAAAAAAAAAAAGGCAGCCTTCAGAAAGCAGAAAACTGGAGGGAGATGGGTTTGGGCATTAACAGAAGGGATCCTTCTCCAATAATTTCTTTTTTTTCTGTCTTTCGCCAAGTGGCTTAGTGCTATCCCAGAGTTAATGGCTCATCTACAGCTTCATAAGCCGTCACAAAGAAAATGAGAGAAATACATGCCAGATAATTATATCTGGCTATAGGTTGTAATACAAACAGTACATATATTCACTGGGTCTCCTTACTGAATGCCGTTTAAAACATTGTAGACTTAGACATTCATGAAACATACCATATATTATCCAAACAGAATGCATCATTTGTAATAGTGGTAACATCATATTTGTATACATGGACTGTTTAATAAAAGTTTAAGTCTACTGCGTTTTGAATTGCATCTAGTGCAGGAAATCAAGTGAGGATATTTAGTTAGACGGCATGGAGGGAGGCTTCACTTAGTTCAGACTGAAGCAGAATATGGTTCAGCTCTTGACAAACTGATCTTTTTCCTAGAGATGGAAGGCTGGCCTGTGTGCAAGGTTGTCTTTGGCTGCACTTTGTATAATGAGATGGTTTGCACATTGCTTCACTGACTGGAGAATGGCATTGGGGTGAAAAAGTTAATAATTTAAAGGGACACTGAACCCAAATTTCTTTCTTTCATGATTCAGATAGAGCATGCAATTTTAAGCAACTTACAAATTTACTCCTATTATCAATTTTTCTTCTCTATCTTGCTATCTTTATTTGAAAAAGAAGGCATCTAAGCTTTTTCTTAGTTCAGTACTCTGGACAGCACTTTTTTTTTATTGGTGGATGAATTTATCCACCAATCAGCAAGGACAACCCAGGTTGTTCACAAAAAATGGGCCACATCTAAACTTACATTCTTGCATTTCAAATAAAGATATCAAGAGAATAAAGAAAATTTGATAATAGGAGTAAATTAGAAACTTGCTTAAAATTTCATGCTCTATCTGAATAACGAAAGAAAAAATTTGGGTTCAGTGTCCCTTTAACTTAAAAGGAAACAACTTTAAAGTTAACATAACTTTTTTTCAACATGAATTATTTTATCATTAAACAATGAATCATTTAACACATTTTGTTTGCATAAAGTTTTGCAAATTAAGGGCAGATTGTAGCTACAACTTTTGGGAATTCATATTCCTGATATCCTTTGCTATGGTCAATAAAGGGACATGTGTAAATGATCATGTGATCTCAGTTATAGTAAAGGGACATTTAACACTACATACATTTTATAAACCTCCCTCTAATTATGGGTGCAGACATTTTAGATATTAGACAACACTGAAGATACCTGATGGACGATTGCTGCACATGTGCAAACACTTATCAGCACTGGAATGCAGTGGAAGCTAGATTTCATGGCAGCACACATAAGTAGAGGGAGGCCGAGAATAACCTCAATACTTATAAAATGCATTTAGTGTTTATTGTCCCTTTAAATGAGAGATTACATATTTAGCTTGCATAGCGTCTCTATATAGCACTGGATGCTAACATTTGCACTAATGAACTGAATTAGTGTAAAGGAAACTGCAGGGCCACCAAATAAAAACGCTATATATTTTAAGAGTAATTCATTGAAATGTCCTGCTTCATTTTGGTCTCTAGATAAATAAATGCAAAATTAATATGCTTTGTAGCTACCTTATTCCAGTAATACCTTCTATCTTAATAGCACTTAATCATAAATACTACTACTAATAATACATTTGTCCATTTCTACAAACTGTTAATTGAATTACTAAAGAATTTAGTGCTTTTGGCTTAGATTTGTTACTTCTTATCAAATATCAACTAGTATATCTGAACATTTTACCATATAGTGCATGCTCACCATTACATGACCGTTTTTAAATTCCTTCAACCTGCAAAAACTAAAAACGTTACTTATCCCTTTAACAAAAGGAAAAAAAATTAATAAAAGGAAGGAAGAGGTCTTGCATGTTATCCATTACTAGAACGTAATTGGAAGGAAGACTGAGCACTGGTGTTATATTGATCGTTGTGCTACTAGCATTACATGGAAGTGAAGTGCAGATGGGCAGAGGTGGAGGTTATGATGAGGCATTATCGCTTCATGCAGAGATAAAGGGCTGTGAGCAGAAAGGGGAAAGGAAAGAGTGCGGAGCCCCCATGGAGAAAGCTAAAGCCTCCAGGGAGCAGATCTAACTTAGAAGGTACTTAACCCTTCGTGTGCTTTCATCTCTTGACCAGGAAAGCGTAGAGGGGAATGAAGGCAGGGATGAAGAGGAGGTCACAAAAGCGCTCCTCCCGATCTAAGGGGGAAAGAAAAACATAATTTATGCTTACCTGATACATTTATTTATTTCCGGATATGGTGAGCCCACGGAATCATCAATTACTAGTGGGAATATCACTCCTGAACAGCAGGAGGCGGCAAAGAGCACTACAGCAAAGCTGCTATATATGTCACTTCCCTTACCCATAACCTCCAGACATTCGGCCGAAGGAAAAATGAAAAAAGATAACACAAAAGTGTAGAGGTGCCTGAGGTTTTAGAAAAAATAACTGTCTTAAATAAAGGGTGGGCCGTGGACTCACCATACCCGGAAATAAATACATTTATCAGGTAAGCATAAATTATGTTTTCTTTCCTAAGATATGGTGAGTCCATGGAATCATCAATTACTAGTGGGAATCATTACCAAAGCTAGAGGACACAGATGATAAGGGAGGGACAAGACAGGTAGACCTAAACAGAAGGCACCACCGCTTGAAGAACCCTTCTCCCAAAAGAAGTCTCAGCTGAGGCAAAAGTATCAAAGTTATAAAACTTTAAAAAAGTATGCAAAGAGGACCAAGTTGCAGCCTTGCAAATCTGTTCCACAGAAGCTTCATTTTTAAATGCCCAGGAAGAAGAAACAGCCCTTGTGGAATGAGCAGTGATTCTCTCAGGAGGTTGCTGTCCAGCAGTCTCATAGGCCAAACGAATAATACTCCTTAGCCAATGAGAAGTAGCCGTAGCTTTCTGACCCTGGCGCTTCCCAGAAAAAACAAACAAAGCAAGCAGAAGACTGACGAAAGTCCTTAGTCGCCTGAAGATAGAACTTCAATGCACGCACAACATCTAGGTTGTGCAACAAACTCTCCTTAGGGAAAGAAGGCTTAGTACACACAATCTCCTGATTAATATTCTTGTTTAAAACAACCTTAGGTAAAAAGCCTAATTTAGTACGTAAAACCCCTTATCAGAATGAAAAATAAGATAAGGAGAATCAAACTGCAGAGCCGAGAGTTCCGAAACTCTCTGAGCAGAAGAAATAGCAACAAGAAACAAAACCTTCCAAGATAACATCTTAATATCTAAGGAATGCATGGTTCAAACGGAGCACGCTGTAAAGCTCTAAGAACAAGGATAAGACTCCAGGGAGGAGTAACGGGCTTAAACACAGGCCTAATCCTAACCAAGGCCTGACAAAAAGATTGCACGTCTGGCGCATCCACCAAACGCTTATGCAACAAAATAAACAACGCAGAAATCTGACCTTTAAGAGTACTAGCTGACAAACCCTTCTCCAGACCCTCCTGGAGAAAAGACAAAATCCTAGGAATCCTGTGACTCTAGGCCAAGAGTAACCTCTGGATTCACACCAATACGGATATTTAAGCCATATCTTAAAGAAAATCTTTCTTGTCACAGGCTTACGAGCCTGAATCATGGTCTCATTGAACGACTCTGAAAACCCACGTTTAGATAAAATCAAGCGTTCAATCTCCAAGCAGTCAGCCTCAGAGAAACAAGATTTGGAAGAAGAAAAGGACCCTGAAGTAGAAGGTCCTTCCTCAGAGGGAGTCTCAACGGAGGTAGAGAACATTTCCACTAGATCTACATACCAGATCCTGCAAGACCACACCGGCTCTATGAGAATCACAGACGCCCTCTCCTGCTTGATCTGAGCAATGACTCTTGGCAGGAGAGTGAACGGACGAAATATGTATGCTAGACTGAAATTCCAAGGGACCGCCAGAGCATCTATCAAGAAAGCCTGTGGATCCCTTGACCTCGAGCCGTACCTCAGAAGCTTGGCATTCTGCCGAGAAGCCATGAGATCCAGTTCTAGCTGCCCCCAATTGAGTATTAAACTGGCAAATACTTCTGGATGGAGTTCTGACTCCCCTGGATGAAAGGTCTGTCGGCTCAGAAAATCCGCCTCCCAAATGTCCACTCCTGGGATGTGGATCGCAGAAAGGCAGCAGTTGTGAGACTCTGCCTACTGGATTATCCGGGCCACCTCTGTCATGGCCAAGGAACTCCGAGTTCGCCACCGATGTTAAATTGTCCAACTGGAACCTGATAAACCGGGCTAAGGCTAACTGAGGCCAGGCCAGTACAGCATTGAAAATCACTTTCAGTTCTAGAATGTTTATAGGGAGAACTGACTCCTCCCGAGTCAAAAGACCCTGAGTGTTCAATGACCCCCAAATTGCTCCACAACCTAGAAGGCTGGCATCCGTGGTCACGATCACCCAGGAAGGTCTGCGAAAGCAAGTTCCCTGGGAGAGGTGTTCCTGAGACAACCACCACAGAAGAGAGTCCCTTGTCGCCTGATCCAGAACTATTTGCGGAGACAGATCCACATAGTCCTGGTTCCATTGCCTTAACATGCATAACTGCAGAGGTCTGAGATGGAACCAAGCAAACGGAATGATATCCATGGAAGCTACCATCAGGACCAAATACCTCCATACATAGAGCCACTGACGGCCGAGGAGAGGACTGAAGGACAAGACAAGAGTCGAAGAGATTTGTTTTTCTGACCTCTGTCAGAAATATCTTCATTAGTAGGGAGTCTATTATGGTCCCTAAAAACACTACTCTTGTGGCTGGAATCAGAGAACTTTTTCCCAGATTTACCTTCCAACCGTGGGAGCAAAGAAAAGACAACAAGATCTCTATATGAGAGTTTGCTTGTTGAAAAGACGGCCCCTGAACCAAAATGTCGTCCAGATAAGGCACAACGGCAATGCCCCAAGACCGGATCACTGCCAAAAGACCCCCAGGACCTTTGAAAAAATTCTGGGAGCTGTGGCAAGGCCAAAAGGAAGAGCCACAAACTGGAAATAATTATCTAAGAAAGCAAACCATAGACACTTGTGATGATCCCGGTGAATGGGAACATGAAGGTATGCATCCTTTAAGTCTATGGTTGTCATAAACTGACCCTCTTGAATCAAAGGAAGAATGGAACGTATAGTCTCCATCTTGAAGGTCGGTACACTGAGGAACTTGTTTAAAACCTTTAGGTCTAAAATAGGTCTGAAAGTCCCCTCTTTCTTTGGAACCACAAAAAGATTTGAATAAAATCCTAGACCTTGTTCCTGCGGAGGAACCGGAACTATAACTCCTAGGGCAAAAAGATCCTTGATACAATTTAAGAACGCATCTCTCTTTATCTGGTCTACAGATAATCTTGAGAGAAGAAACCTGCCTCTGGGAGGAAAAGTCTTGAATTCTATCTTGTACCGCTGAGATACAATTTCCATGGCCCACAGGTCTGGGACATCTTGTATACAAGCCTGAGCAAAATGAGAAAGCCTGCCCCCTACTAGATCCATTCCTGGATAGAGGGCCGACCCTTCATGCTGACTTGGAGTCAGCCACAGGCTTAGACTGTTTCCCCTTGTTCCAAGACTGACAAGACTTCCAGGAAGACTTGGATAGTTCCTGCTTGGAAAAGGAAGCGGAGGGTTTACCTAAAGTTACGAAAGGAACGAAAATTACTCTGATGTCCTTTCTGCTTATTCTTTCTATCATGAGGAAGAAAAGATCCCTTTCCTCCTGTGATACCTGAAATAATTTCAGCCAAACCAGGCCCAAACAAGGTCTTACCCTTGTAGGGAATAGCTAATAACTTAGAAGAAACATCCGCAGACCAGGATTTTAACCAAAGGTCTCTGCAAACTAGAACCGCAAAACCAGATTTTTGCTCCGAGTTTAATGACCTGTAAGAAAGCATCCGTAATAAAGGAATTAGCTAACTTAAGAGCCTTAATCCTGTCCTGGATCTCCTCAAGAGGAGTATCTGTCTGAATAGAATCAGACAAAGCATCAAACCAGTAAGCTGCAGCACTGGTAACAGTAGCAAAAAAACACCGAAGGATGCCATTGAAGACTTTGGTGAACATACATTTTTTCTTTAATAATGCCTCCAATTTCTTATCCATTGGATTCTTAAAAGAACAACTATCCTCTACGGGAATAGTGGTCCTCTTAGCCAAAGTGGAAATTGCTCCTTCCACCTTAAGAACCATTTGCCATGACTCCTTAATAGTCAGCTATAAGAAACATTTTCTTAAAAATAGGAGATGGAGAAAAAGGAATACCAGGTCTCTCCCACTCCCATGCAATAATCTCAGGAGCACGGTCAGGAACAGGAAATACCTCCACTGCAGAGGGAACATCAAAATATTTGTTTAGCTTACTAGACTTCTTAGGGTTAACAACGAGAGTAGTATCGGAGTCATCCAAGGTAGCCAAAACCTCCTTAAGTAACAAGCGGAGGTGTTCTAGCTTAAATCTGAAGGACACAACTTCAGCATCAGTAGCAGGAATTATACTGCCCGAATCCGATATTTCACCCTCAGATGCACCCGAAGAATCTTCATCCTCAGACTTCTGAGAGGAAATACTTTGATTAGCCACTTCAGGATCAGAAACCTTACTTACTGTTTCTTTAAATTTCCTTTTGCGTTTTTTCTGCAGCATGGGAAAAGCAGACAGCGCCTCAGATACCGCAGAAGATACCTGGGCAGCAATATCTTGCAAAGTAACTCCAGACAGAGCATGAGAGGAAACGCAGGGCAATGCATGTGCAGATGAATACGATTGAGATGCTTGAGGAGAAAGCTGCGGCACATCTAAAACAGGAGGCTCCTGAACAGCATCCGCCTTAGCTAATGATGGCTCAGGGTCAAAAAGTCTATTTCTATAAGCTAAAGTTCTTTCAATACATGAAGAACAAAAAGGTACAAGGGCTTCCACCTGGGCATCAAAACATAAGATACAAGTAACACCCTGCACAGCCTCCTGATCCATAATTAAAAGTTAGCTTTTTTGTATCTTTTAACAAAGGATATAATACAAAACCAAAAAAACATTCTTAAATAAATGTTCCCTTTAAATTTACCAAATCAAGAAAACATACCCCAAGCAACACTACACCTCAGCAGAATTACTGAGGTGCCCTACCTGTCCTGCAACCCACAGCAAACTGAGGAAAAAACTATCCTGTTTACAATCCGGATTTCCAGAGAAGCAAAAACAGCAAGAAGCCTTCTAAACAGCAGAGTCATCTGAAATATGCGCACCTCACTCTTACAGGAAGTGAAGAAAAGCACCAAAATAACTGACATCACAGAATCAGAACCTCCCTAAAAGGGGCCGTCCTATAGTTGACAAAAAAAAAACTTTTTTAAAAAAAAAAAAACTTTCTTGAAAAACCAGCTTAAAAACAAACAATAAAACCCCCCCAAAAAGTACATAATGCGTTACTAAAAACGGATCCTCACTGAGCCATCAATAAAATAAATAATTCCTCACACTAACAGTGCCTGCAAAAACTGTCATAAAAACCTGCTCCCTGACAGGAATAAAAAATGTCCCCCTGCAGCGTTTCAGCTGAATAAGTGCCAAATTTTCCCTGCTACATAGAAAAATAAAACTGGCACTTACCTCAATATTTATCTGTCCGGCAGCAGGACAGCTCACCTGGTTTGAGAGGATGCCATCCCTCACATGGAATACTGTGGAAATACAGAATCTTTTGGGAAAAAGCAGTGAGGATTGTACCCCACAAGTTTTCAATTGCTTAAAAGACACCATTGCCCTACTGAAGAGACTGACATGGGATAAGGCTAGACCCTTTGGAAAGATCAGAGCAAACCTACTCTGCTTTAAAATAAAAAAATCTTGATTGTAGATCAGACACCAAAACTTCACCTCCTCCTTGCACCGCAGGCAAAGAGAATGACGGGATTATGGGTAAGGGAAGTGGCATATATAGCAGCTTTGCTGTAGTGCTCTTTGCCTCCTCCTGCTGGTCAGGAGTGATATTCCCACTAGTAATTGATGATTCCGTGGACTCAATGTCTAAGGAAAGAAAAAAAACACTCTAGATACAAAACAAATCAAAACCTCATTAATGGCAAAGTAAATATGTGTATGAAGTGGGCAGTTTGGATAGCTGTAAGCAAAAAAAAATAATAATAAACTAAGGTAATCTTCAAGCATTACTCTATGCAGTGACTCAGTATGTAGCATCCTATGAAGAGACTTCAATTGAACCAAGAATTTGCTGAGTATGTTGACTGGAATAAAAACAAAGTGTGTTTATTTTCTTTGTTCAGTATCTGACAGGGTTGCACAGATTTTTGATGAATCCATTATTTTTGTTTTGTAGATAATACAAATAATGAAAGTGGTGATTTATGTATCAAACATCCAAGTTTTTAGTCATGTAAAGTAAACATTTTGAAATGAGCATACAATCTTACATATATTACAGTTTAATTATCAGTAACTGATGAGCAGTTACTAAGTGACATAATGACATTTCTATTGAGGATCTTGCAGCACGAATTGAATACACAAGTTTTGCATTATCATGCGGTTTTAATAATAATAAAAAACAACCTACAGCATTGCAAAAACAAATCTTATCCTACTTATGCTTATTTGATTATAAATTCATATATGTGATATGTACTATAGTTTTAGAGATGAAACAGTGTGGAAGAAATCAAATTAAATCAAGCAAATTTGTTGTATTTAACGTCAAAAGTGATTCAGAATGATAGCCAAATTTATATAACTGCTAGTTTTAATATTACCAGAAATGTTTAAAGGAATATTTTTACTTTTTACCAAAAATGGCTTCAATGTCATGGTATTACAAAACACAAAACAAATATGCACACATTATACATACAGATAAGTTCAGAAAATGAGGAGATTGGATTAGCAGGTTGCAACAGAAAAGCAAAGCATGCAAAGAGCCGCGTCATGTTTACTTACATGTTGTGGGAAAGGCTGCAGTCTGTTTATGCTTTCCTCTGGGTATGTGACTTCTCCCATTGGGAGGTAGGGTTTTTGAACTGATCCAGTCTCATACATGGACATGGGCCTGCTACCTCTTCCTGATGGCCGTCTCTTTAAAGACGCTGGATTGGAGAGGTCTGTGTACTCTGTCCCAGTTGGGACCTGATATAAATTGGTTGTGGCCTGTCTCCTGAGGTTCATATTTTCACACTGCAGTGTTTGGAGCTGAAAGACATTTTTAGCAGTGGGACTGTAGATTTCTTTTTTATTATTATTATTAAGGGGGTAAAACACGTTTCTATGTTTAATATTTTAATACAGCAATTTAACTTACAATACCATTTAATAAATGAGTTGTTAAACCTCTGAACATTTTCTCACAATCTAAAATAATAAAATGAATATTTACATGAGTATTTATTTCCCTCTGTGATAACCTAAATTTTAGATTAAGTCATGTAAAAATTTCTGTTGAAACAAACATACAATTAAAATGTTGGCCGGCGGCTATATCACCTATGCTTACATATGCTATATTCCTAACATATTGACAGGAGTAGAGCATATTGTAATTTTGCAAGTATTGTTAAAAAGCAAAGCAGGCACAAATGCAAAGGCTGACTGCACAAAAATATGCAACTACACCAGGTACCGTAGCAGGATAAATAGTGTGTCTGATCACTATGGTTTTAGAAATCTGTTTGTAGAAATGCAAAGAAATAAAAGAAGCTGCACTGCAAGCAACAAGGGAAAAAGACAGCTTAGAATAAGAAAGAGATCATTATTAAAAAAAACAAATCAACAAGAACATTTTGAATTACTTTCTTTATTTTACATTGTAAAACAAGTATATACACAGATACAAAAATATATTATCATTGCCTATATAGAACTCTATGAGGGATCACCAACCGAAATAAATAGAATGTAAAATTTACATGTTTTTCACAACAGGAGGGATTCTGAGTAGTTGCATCATGCTTTATGGATAACCATATTACCACCCCAGACAAAACTATTCACATGGAATTGTCACTGAATGCTGTGTTCTAGTGCTGATGTTTCCAAAAGTATAGCAATAATTACCAACTATTTGTTTCTGGTAAATGTGCGCATGTGCAAATGGTTACAAAGCCCACTGAGCAGCAAAACAATCGAAAGCAGCATTAATCAGTGATGGATTCAAGTCTTTTACTTCAAGTCTAAAGTCAAGTCTCCACCTTCAAATCTCAAGTCCTTACACAATGCTCTCAAGTCAAGCCAGTCGCTAAAAATATATACAAGTTGCGAGTAGAGAAGAATCAGTGCGTCATGTATTGATAGTCGAGTCATTAAAGCAATTTAAGTAATTATCACTGGCATTAATATAAATATATCACTAAGCAAGATTTTCAGCTACAGCTTCCAATTATATATATTAGTCTATAACTAAATTATTAGAGAATGTGTTTTATTGTACAATAACTAAGTAATCCTTATTAAGATACAAAAGCCTTTAAAAACTATAACCACTCAGATAATCATGGACTTTGAAAACATTTTTCCAATCAGTGACCTATCTAAATTTCTAAACATTAACTTCTAGCTGCACATATTCTATGCAATATAAAATCAAATTTGTTACAGTCGGAAACAGATGGAAGTCAACTTTCTTTAAATTTGTTAAAGAGTAAAAATGTGAAAAAGTTACTAGTCCAAAAGAAATGTTAAAGATAGGGAAAAAAAAGTCAAATTCTCTCTCTCTCTGTCATATACTGTATTTATATATATATATATATATATATATATATATATATATATATATATATATATATATATATATGATACCACTGCAAAATTACCAGTTTCTCTAGTTTTACTATTTATAGATATGTGTTTGAGTAAAATTAACATTTTTGTCTTACTCTTTAAACTGCTGACAACATTCCTCTCAAATAAAAACATCATCATTAAGAGCATTTATTTGCAGATCTTTGTGAAGAATGCATGAATCAAGCCTACATCATACAAGGTTCTTCTATTTTCAAGACCAGCGCCTCTATATATTTGATCCATATCATACAAGGTTCTCCTGGAAGAAAACGTGTTTCCTCCTGCCCTGACAATGATCCCCAACTCTTAGGATTGTTCTTTCCAGCAGGACAATGCTCCATGCCACACACCCAGGTCAATCAAGATGTGGATGGAGGAGCAAAAGATCAAGACCCTGTCATAGACAGCCCAATCTCCAGACCTGTAGCCCATTGAAACCTCTGGAATGTGATAAAGAGGAAGATGAATGGTCACAAGCCATCACACAAAGCAGAGTTCCTTGAAATTTTGCACCAGGAGTGGCATAAAGTCCCCCAACAGCAATGTGAAAGACTGATGGAGAGCATGCCAAGACACATGAATGCTGTGATTGAAAATCAGGGTTATTCCACCAAATATTAATTTCTGAACTCTTCTAAGTTAAAACAGTATTGCGTTGTATAAAAATGAATATGAACTTGTTTTCTTTGCATTATTTGAGGTCTGAAAACACTGCATATGTTTGTTATTTTGATCAGTTGTCGTCATTTTCTGCAAATAAATGCTCTAAAAGACCATATTTTCATTTAGAATTGTCAGTAGTTTATAGAATAAATAAAACATGTTCTAACACATATCTATAAAACATAAATTATGCTTACCTGATAATTTAATTTCCATCTCTGGGAGGAGAGTCCACGGCTTCATTCATTACTTGTGGGAATTAAGAACCTGGCCACCAGGATGCGGCAAAGACACCCCAGCCAAAGGCTTAAATATCTCCCCCACTCCCTCATCCTCCAGTCATTCTGCCAAGGGAACAAGGAACAGTAGTAGAAATATCAGGGTATAAATGGTGCCAGACAGGGGCGCATTATGGCCTAGACCAACAAGGCCAGTGCCTAGGACGGAAGATTTGGGAGGGGCAGCATATCTGCCCTGTCCTCTCTCTAAAAGCCAGCACACAGTACAGTGAGCGATAAAGTGCAGGCTTTTACAAAGACAAGGCACGTGCGCTGATCAAGTTCACTCTTCTTAGGCAGTGCTCCGTTAAACCGTTGCTTCACTTAGAGCCGCCTGCATTTTTGCAGTGGAAGCATTCTCGTTGAGAAACTTGCCCAGGGATATGCTTACAAGGTGAGGCTGGAGGAGAAGACCTTGTACCGATATGCTGCCTCCCCTTTCAGCTGTGGTGGGTCTGCGAGCGCAGTGCTTATTGCAGGTATTAGTAACTAACATACTGGATGTGTCTGTGCACTACTTAGATCAGCTTGTAATGTCTAATCATAAACTCTCAGCACTAATGTATGTTAGCTACTAATAACTAGCTTTCTCTGCATTCATGAACCCACAGAGTAAATAGTAATTGGACACTTAAAAAGTTTAATTACTTGAATGATGGTTATTACTGTATGTTGTTGCATGTGAAGGGCAGTGATTGTTTCAAAGTGTATTCTTCTTTCCCTCCCTTCCTCTCTCCCTTTTTTCCCTTTCTCCCTCCCTTCTTTCTCTCAACTCCCTCCCTTGCTCCCTCCTTTCTTTCCCCCCTTTTCTCCTCTCCCTCCCCACGTTCTTTCCTTTCCCTTCCTTTTCTCCCCTCCCCTTCTTTTCTCTCCATTCTCTCATGGAAAAAAAATGGTATGAGATGCATGCAATTCAACCCACCTGTATCCAAGTGTTTTGTTAGCACATTTTCTTTTGAATTGTTATGAAAGAATTGTTATGTGGTGCCAGAAGATCAATAATAAATTTAGGTCCACCCACTGGAGAAACGGGCGAGTGCAGTGAACTCTTCTACCACAAATGGAAATTAAATTATCAGGTATGCATAATTTATGTTTTCCCATCTTAATGGGAAGAGAGTCCACTGCTTCATTCATTACTTGTCGGAAAAAATAGCCAAGCTCTAGAGGACACTGAATGAAAAAAATGGCAGGGCAAAAGGAGGCGGACCCTATACTAAGGGCACCACAGCCTGCAGAACCTTTCTCCCAAAAGCTGCTTCCGCAGAAGCAAAAACGTCAAATTTATAAATTTTTGCAAAAGTATGTAAGGAAGACCAAGTAGCCCCCTTACAAATCTGTTCCATAGAAGCCTCATTCTTAAAGGCCCAAGAAGAGGCCACAGCTCTAGTCGAGTGAGCCGTAATCCTCTGAGGAGGCTTGTGTCCCGTATGCCAGACGGATCATACTCCTCAACCAAAAAGATAGAGAGAGGTAGCAGAGGCCCTTTGACCCCCTGTGCTTCCCCGAATATACAACAAATAAGGATGAAGTCTGTCTGAACTCCTTTGTGGCCTGAAGATTAAACTTCAAAGCCTGAACCACGTCCAGATTATGAAGTAACCTCTCCTTTGAAGAAGAAGGGTTAGGACACAAAGAAGAAACTACTATTTCCTGATTGATGTTACGACTCAACACTACCTTGGGAAGAAAACCCAATCCAGTGCAAAGAACAGCCTTATCAGCATGAAACACCAAGTAGGGAGGCTCACGTTGCAAGGCTGCAAACTCAGAGACTCTGCGTGCCTATGCAATAGCCAGTAATAATAGAACTTTTCACGAAAGAACTTTAATGTCAAGAGCGTGCATAGGCTCAAACGGAGCCTTCTGCAAAACCTTAAGAACCAAGTTTAAGCTCCAATGAGGAGCCAGGTTCCTGAAGACAGGCCTGATCCTAACCAGCGCCTGAACAAAGGACTGAATGTCAGGAAGCTCTGCAAGCTTCTTATGCAACAGTACAGATAAAGCCAAGATCTGTCCCCTCAGGGAACTGGCGGCAAGACCCTTATCCAGACCGTCCTGGAGAAAGGCCAAAATCCTGGATACCCCGACCTTGTGCCATGGGTATCCTCGTTCCTCACACCAGGACAAGTAGGTCCTCCACACCTTGTGGTAGATGTGTCAAGTGACCGGCTTCCTGGCCTGAACAAGAGTGTCAATCACTTTTTCCGAAAATCCTCTCTTGGCTAAGACTAGGCGTTCAATCTCCACGCAGTCAGCCTCACAGAATCGAGATTTTGATGTAGAAAAGGACCTTGAACTAGCAGATCCCTGGGAAAAGGTAACTTCCACGGTGGAGATGACTACATCGCCACCAGATCTGCAAACCACATCCTCCATGGCCAGGACGGAGCAATCAGAATAGCCGAAGCTTGCTCCTGCTTGATGTAGGACACTACTCGAGGTAGAAGAGGTAACGGTGGAATATGTAAATTAGGTTGAAGTCCCAGGGTACTGCCAAGGCATCTATCAGTTCCACCTGGGGATCCCTGGATCGCGCCCCGTATCTGGGTAGCTTGCAATTGAGTCTGGACACCATGAGATCTATTTTCGGCGTCCCCCATCTGCTGCAGATCTCCACAACCATCTAGGGATGGAGGGACCATTCCCCTGGATGAAAGGTCTGTCTGCTCAAAAAAACACTTCCCAGTTGTCCACACCCGGAATGTGGATCGCTGAGAGTAAACAATTGTGAGTATCTACCCATTCCAGAATCCAAGATACTTCCCTCATGGCTAGGGAGCTTCTCGTCCCCCCTTGATGGTTTATGTAAGCCATCGAGGTAATGTTGTCCGACTGGAATCTGATGAATCGGGACGACCCCAGAAGGGGCCAAGCCCTCAGAGCGTTGAATATCGCTCAAAGTTCCAAAATATTTATAGGTAGACTTGACTCTTCTCGAGACCATCTGCCCTGCACCCTTCTGACACCCCAAACAGCTCCCCATCCTGATAGACTTGCATCCGTGGTCACAATCTCCCAGGATGGTCTCAAAAAGGATGTCCCCTGAGAAAACTGCCCCGGTCGAGTCCACCAAGATAGGGACTCCCTCACCGTTCTGTCTAGAGATATCTGTTGGGACATATCTCAATGATCGCAGTTCCATTATTTCAACATGCACAGCTGAAGAGGTCTGAGATGGAACCTGGCAAAAGGAATGACATCTATGCTGGATACCATGAGCCCGATCACCTCCATACACCTGGCCACAGATGTCCTGGAGGATGTCTGAAGAGCTAGACAGTTGGACGCAAGCTTGCACCGTCTTTAATCTGTCAAGATTATCTTCATGGCTGAAGAATCTATTATCGTACCCAGGAACTCCACCCTATTGCTGGGGACCAATGAACTCTTTCCCTCGTTTATCTTCCACCTGTGGCATCGAAGGAGAAGAGCTCTCTAGTTATCCCCCGCAAGACTGTAGGACAGAGCCTGGACCAGGATATCGTCCAGATAAGGTGCCACTGTAATTCCTCTGGCTCTCGCTACTGCGAGTAGAGCTCCCAGAACCTTTGTGAAGACCCTTGGGGCAGTCGCCAGACCAAACGGAGGGGCCACAAACTGGAAGTGCTGGTCCAGGAAGACTAATATTAGAAACCTGAAGTGATCCCTGTGGATTGGAATGTGAAGGTAGGCGTCCTTCAGGTCTATAGTCCTCATGAATTGCCCCTTTTGCACCAGGGGCAAAATTGACCTTATCTCCATCTTGAACAATGAAACTGACAAGAACTTCTTTAGGGCCTTTAGGTCCAGAATTGGACGAAACGTACCTTCCTTCTTTGGGACTACGAAAAGGTTTGAATAATATCCCAGACCTCTTTCTGCCGGAGGAACTGGGACGATTACCCCAAGAGATGAGATTCTTCACACACCCCAGGAAGGTGTCTCTCTTTTCTGGTCTTGAGGATATGTTTGACAGGAGGAATCTGCCTCTGGGTGGATAAGACTTAAAATCTATCCTGTAACCCTGGGATACGACCTCCAGAACCCAAGAGTCTACAACGTCTCTTCTCCAGGCCTCCGCAAAAAGATAGTCTGCTCCCTACGTGATCCGATGACGGACCGGGGGCCGCCCCTTCATGCTGACTGATTCGGTGGGCTTCTTGTTCTGCTTGGACTTCTTCCAAGAGTTAGCTGGCTTCCAAGATCCCTTGGATTGCTCTGACTTTGCGGCAGGTTGCACGAAAAGGATGAAAAGTAGATCCCTTTGGTTTAGCCTTCTTATCCTGAGGCACCCTTGCCACCTGTGACCGTAGAGATGATAGAATCCAGGCCCGGGCCAAAGAAAACTTTCCCCTTGAATGGGAGGGAAAGCAAACGAGACTTATAAGTCATGTCAGCAGATCCCGACTTTAGCCACAGAGCCCTGCGGGCTAAAACAGAAAACCCTGATGTCAGGCGAATAATCTGCATGTTAGCATCACAAATTAACGAATGTGCCACCTTTAAGGCCTCAATTCGGTCTAGAATTTCATCGAGAGGAGTCTCCACCATTGCTGCTAGTGCGTCACACCAGTAGGTAGCGGCGACTGCCGCCGCCGGCTGAAAAACTAACCCCGTGATTTGGAACATCTTCTGCAACATGGACTCGTTCTCTTAGCAAGCATGGAGATAGCACCATCCACCTTAGGGACAGTTCCCCATAGTTTAAGCTGCGCCTCTGGAATGGGGAAAAGCTTTTTAAATTAAGAGGAGGGGGGAAAAAGACGAACCAAGTTTCTCCCATTCATTCTTAATAATGTTAGCCATCTTGACTGGAACCGGGAAGGCCTGGGGCACTACCCTGTCCTCATAGACTATCAAGTTTAGGAATTGAAGGTTCCTCCGGTAGTTTTGGTTCTGGAACCTCCAATGTAGCAAGCACCTCTTTTAGCAGATAGCGCAAATGCTCCATCTTAAACTTAAAATCAGGCTCCTCCGCGGACGGAGGCCTAGAAGTAGCCGATTCTGCCCTAGAAGGGACATCCTCCGATAAGTCGGAGTTGTCATCCTCAGCTGATAATCTGTCTGAGACAGCCAGCGGAGTCAAAGACCCCCGAGACGGATAGCAGTGCCGTACCTTCTGCTCACGCTTAGAAGGATGAGGCATCGCATTAATGGCCGCAGAGCCCGCAGGAGGATTAGTAGTGCCCTGGAGAACTGCTTGTGGAATCGGATATGATTGCAACGAACGCACCTCACGGAGCGGAGAACCCTCAGAGGTGGACGGCTCAGTAATACTAAATACTTTATTCTTTTGGAAATGGCAATACTGTCAAAGCATGTAGAACAGAGTTGCATCGATGGTTCGACAGGAACCTCCTCACAATATAAACAGTTAATGGGTTTAGATAAAGAGGGAGTATCCTCTAATATATCAGAGTCCTACATAGCTTGCGCCTTTATTACAGACTTGATCAAAATATAAATGGCACCTTTATTTTCCAATGGTCAGGGCACTCACCACCTCCTATGACCCAGACTACAAGAAACGGCTTTCGTCTTCTCTGAACGCAGGTCGAGAAAGAGGAAGTTGTAGAGGTCACACCCGGTCACATGGAGTGCCATGCAGGACCGCCCCTGCACTCGAGAGATGGATGCGCCAAAAAAGCCCACCACAATTTTCTCCCTATAAACTGTGTTCCAGACTAACAGAGCCTCATCTCCCACAAATGCAGTAGCAAACACAATAATCAATATTATGCATAATATCCCCCCTGTTCAACAGCCCCCTTCCGAGGGTATTACCTTAGATTCAATAGAGATAAAGGGAGCCACACTGTGACCCTGTCTTGGTGCATTATCATATATATATATATATATATATATATATATATATATATATGAAACGATCTTACCAGAATCAATGTCGTGGAACAGAAACACGGCCCTTCAAGTGCGACAAGGTAGTAGAATCGCTCCTGACATGGACTTGAGAGAAGAAAAGCATGCAGCAAAACTCGTCAAAACTGATTGCTAATGGAGCTGTTAAACTGAGTCGGGATGGGTTCGCAGAAAGACTCTCCCTGCATCTGTGGACTCTTAACATTTACCCATGCTCTCACTGAGAGACTGACAGGACTACTTAAAACTCCAGTCCCATTGCGAAGAGTACTACCCTCCATAAGAGACTACCCCGAATCTTCCGACACTTCTCTGCCAACCTCCTGTGACGAAAGGCAAAGAATGACTCAGGGATGAGGGGAGTGGGGGGGAGGTATTTAAGCCTTTGGCTGGGGCGTCTTTGCCTCCTCCAGGTGGCCAGTTTCTTAATTCCCACAAGTAATGAATGAAGCAGTGGACTCTCCTCCCATTAAGATGGAAATAGTAAAACCAGAGAAACTGGAACAAATTAAGAGACCATTGCAAAATTATCAGAGATGTATGTATGTATGTATGTATGTATGTGCGTGTGTATATATATATATATATATACATATATATATATATATATATATATACACATACATACATATATATATATATATATATATATATATATATATATATATATATATATATATATATTATATATATATTTAAATACACACACACAAATATATACACACACGCATATAAAAATAAAATTCCCCAAACATGAATGCTCTGTATTTGTTATCAGTGTGGTTGTTTTAAGATATTAACATTGTTCTATTCCATAGCTAATCTGACATCTGTCATCTTTTGATGCATAGTTCATTTCATAATTAGGAAGGATCCATCCATAGATAAGTATTTTGCCTGAAGGAGTTTCTTCCTCTTCATTACACTGCATCTTTTTCCAGTAACTGTGAAAGATCAGATAGATATCATCCTACCAACACCACACATAATTTGGAATCAACACTTAACATTCTCAAACACAGAATTAATAATTTTAGGTCAAACCTAAAGGCCAATCCAATCTTGCTGGTACAGCTGGTAGCTATGATGCCTTTTTTGTTTTTCATTATAAAACTAAAGTGGCTTTTAAGTGTCCTCCAATACAATTCCTCAAATGCCTTAAAATAGGCAAGATTTAAAGATTTTTCCATACATAAGTAAATATCAATTATTAAGTCACTGGTAAACCTGAGCTGGAAATTACTTAAATGGACCTTAAACATAAACATTTTCAATAATTTATTTAAAAGAGTTGCCATTAATAATTTTTTCACAAAAAAAAGTTAAATAAAAGCAGTTTATACTAAAACAATGTTTTTTGTGTACAAGCGAACCCTAGCAATGACTGCTCAACAGCTAATAAAGACAACTCACTATGGGCTAGATTACGAGAGGAGCAGTATTTTGCACTACCGTTTGAATGTTAACTCCGCTAGAAGTAAACTTTTTGCTTCAGTCAAGTTGCGCACATATTACAAGTTAAAAGTTTTTGCTTTCGAGCTAACCCAATGCATGCAAAAAGAATATCGCTACCACGTTAACGTTTACCCGCATAGACTCAATGTAGCGTAAAAAAAAAAAGACACCCAACAAGTCGTGCAAACCTTATCTTATTTTCTCAAGTCCGCTAACCCAACATGAAATTTTAATATTTCACATTCCAATGTTCTTTACATAGCAGACTATGTTCTATTTATTCATAAATACATATATATATCTGATGGTATTCTGGTAAAATGATATATATCAGGGGGATATTATGGCCTAGGCCAACAAGGCCGGTGCCTAGAGCAGCAGATTTGGGAGGGGCAGCACATCTGCCCTATCCTCCCTCTAAAAGCCAGCATACAGTACATTGAGTGTTAAAGAGCAGGCTTTTAAAGAGAAGACAAGGCACGAGCGCTGATTAAGGTCGCTCTTCACAGGCAGTGCTCCTTTAAACCTTTGATTAATTTAGAGCCGCCGGCATTTTTGCAGTGGAAGTGTTCTTGGTGAGAAACTTGCCCGGGGATATGCCTACAAGGTGAGGCTGGAGGAGATGAGGCTGGAGGAGATGACCTTGTGGCGATATGCTGCCTCCCCTTGTCAGCTGTGGTGGGTCTGTGAGCGCAGTGCTTATTGCAGGTCTTAGTAACTAACAGACTGGATGCATCTGTGCACTGCTTAGATCAGCTTGTGATGTCTAATCAAACTCTCAGTGCTAATGTATGTTAGCTACTAATAGATAGCTTTCTCTGCATTCATTAACCAATGGAGTAAATAGTAAACGGACACATAAAAAGTTTCAGTACTTGAATGATGGTAATTACTGTATGATGTTGGGTATGTCCTCAAACGTTCCAATAAATTTTTATTTTGGTTTGTGAAAGACCTGAGTGTGCAAATGTTTGTTACGATATTTGAGTTATATTTTTGCACCCAGGCAGCTGGCGGGTTGGTCTGAAGACTGGATATATATATATATATATATATATATATATATATATATATATATATATATATATATATATATATATATATATATATATATATATATATATATATTTTTTTTAGTTAACAATTTTCTGCAGGTCATTTTTAAATAAAATGCAATTTTAAATTGGACAGTTACACTAAGGCACCAGTTCAATTGCAATGTGTTGGTTAACTGAAGAATAAAGCAATTTTTTTTTATAATATAGTGCAGTAGTTGAAAATTGCATTGCAAATTAGCGGCATTCAAAAAAAGAAAATTTTAAAATGTCTCTTGAATAAATCTGTTTCCTTTTCTCTTGGTCGAACGTAGAAATGTAGTAATAAAAAAGATGCAATGCTCATACTAACGTCTTAAATTCAGAATAAACAGCTTTGCGGACTGGGAAAGGCTAGGGTGCGGGTTTGAATTTTTTTTCTCTGAGAGCAAGTCAACAAGCAATGCATTGCTGCTTTGCAGCGCTACTGCATATTTGACTGCTCACTTCAAACATCACTTTGCTCTGGGTGCTCTGTGCTAAGGAAAACCATACACAGTAAAGCCAGAGCACAGCTCTGTTTGAAGAGAACTGTCTAATGAGGAGCAGCACTACAAAGTTAAATCGCTAACAGTGCCTGCATGGGTTCTGTTCTTTCTGCAGACATGCTGCATTTTCTGCGATTACATCTCAGATCACTGTATGTTCTGCCTTGAGGTATATATATATATATATATATATATATATATATACACACCCTATGTGAAGAACATTAGAATGTGAAATATTTACATTACATAGTTAAAACCTTCATTAAGTATGAATATTGAATAAAATCGATTTTTCAGGTAGTCAGTTTGACTGCATAGGGCTCCAATGCACTTATATACACTCACAGGCAACTTTCGGCTAGATTACGAGTTTTGCGTTATGAGTGAAAAAGCAGCGTTATGGGTTAGAACACTGCTTTTTCACTACCGCTGCTATTACGAGTCTTGTCAAAAACGCTGTACCGAACACTTTTTTTGGCCGTAAAGCAAATTAACTTACGCAATTTGCGTAAAGTCTTTTTTCAATGGGACTTCCATAGCACCGATATTACAAGCTTTTTCTGGGAGGCCAAAAAGTGAGCGGTACAGCCTATACCGCAAGATTCGCAACGCAATCTAAAGTCAGTAGTTATGAGTTTTACGCTACAAAGCTGTAGCATAAAACTCATAACTAAAGTGTTACAAAGTACACTAACACTTATAAACTACCCATTAACCCCTAAACCGAGGCCCTCCCACATCGCAAACACTAAAATAAATTAACCACTAATCTACCGCTCCCAACATTGCCACCACTATAATAAACATATTAACCCCTAAACCGCTGCACACCCGCATCGCAAACACTAGTTAATTAACCCCTAATCTGCCGCCCCTAACATCGCCGCCACCTACCTATATTTATTAACCCCTAATCTGCCGCTCCGGACATCGCTGCCACTATAATAAACATATTAACCCCTAAATCTAACCCTAACACCCCCTAACTTTAATATAATTAAAATAAATCTAAATAAAACCTAAATAATTCCTATTTAAAACTAAATACTTACCTGTAAAATAAACCCTAAGCTAGCTACAATATAACTAATATTTACATTGTAGCTAGCTTAGGGTTTATTTTTATTTCACAGGCAAGTTTGAATTTATTTTAATTAGGTAGACTAGTTAGTAAATAGTTATTAACTATTTACTAACTACCAAGCTAAAATAAATACAAATTTACCTGTGAAATAAAACCTAACCTGTCTTACACTAACACCTAACTTTACACTACAATTAAATCAATTACCTAAATTAAATACAATTACCTAGATTAAATACAGTTACCTAAATTACAAAAACAAACAAACACTGAATTACACAAAATAAAAAATGAAATTAACAGATATTTAAACTAATTACACCTAATCTAATAGCCCTATCAGCCAATAGGATTGAAGGTCAATCCTATTGGCTGATTACATCAGCCAATAGGATTTTTTCACCTTTAATTCCGATTGGCTGATAGAATTCTTTCAGCCAATCGGAATTCAAGGGACGCCATCTTGGATGACGTCACTTAAAGGAACCTTCATTCTGGAAGTAGACTTCGATTGAAGAGGATGCTCCGCGCCGGATGTCTTGAAGATGGACCCGCTCCGCGCTGGATGGATGAAGATAGAAGATGCAGTCTGGATGAAGATAGAAGATGCAGTCTGGATGAAGATAGAAGATGCCGTCTGGATGAAGACTTCTGCCGGCTTGGATGAAGACTTCACCCGGCTTCGTTGAGGACTTCTTGCCGCTTGGATGAAGACTTCTCCCGGCTTCGTTGAGGATGGATGTCTGGTCTTCAAAACTGTAAGTGGATCTTCGGGGGTTAGTGTTAGTTTTTTTTTTTTAAGGGTTTATTGGGTGGGTTTTATTTTTAGATTAGGGTTTGGGCACTTGATAAAAAGGGCAATGCCCATCCATATGGCCTTTTCAGGGCAATGGGGAGCTTAGGTTTTTTTAGTTAGGATTTTATTTGGGGGGTTGGTTGTGTGGGTGGTGGGTTTACTGTTTTTTTTTACAGGTAAAAGAGCTGATTTCTTTGGGGTAATGCCCCGCAAAAGGCCCTTTTTAAGGGCTATTGGTAGTTTAGGCTAGGGTTTTTTTTTTAGATAATTGTATTTAATAAATGTTTTTATAAACCAGTAATACCAGCACTGTAGGGAAGTGAGCGGTGACAATAACGTGCAAGTTAGGACTGCACCGCTCATAACGCAAAACTCGTAATCTAGCCGTTTATTAGGTACAAAAATACAAGCAAAAAACATAATGTATGTAAGAACTTACCTGATAAATTCATTTCTTTCATATTGGCAAGAGTCCATGAGCTAGTGACATATGGGATATACAATCCTACCAGGAGGGGCAAAGTTTCCCAAACCTCAAAATGCCTATAAATACACCCCTCACCACACCCACAATTCAGTTTAACAAATAGCCAAGCAGTGGGGTGATAAAGGAGTAAAAAGCATCAACAAAGAAATTTGGAATAATTGTGCTTTATACAAAAAAATCATAACCACCATAAAAAAGGGTGGGCCTCATGGACTCTTGCCAATATGAAAGAAATTAATTTATCAGGTAAGTTCTTACATAAATTAGGTTTTCTTTCATGTAATTGGCCAGAGTCCATGAGCTAGTGACGTATGGGATATCAAATACCCAATATGTGGAACTCCACGCAAGATTCACTAGAGAGGGAGGGATAACAATAAACAACAGCCATATGCTGAAAAATTAATCCACAACCCAAAATATAAGTTATTCTCATGAAGAAAAGAAAAACTTAAAATATCAGCAGAAGAATCAAACTGAAACAGCTGCCTGAAGAACTTTTCTACCAAAAACTGAGGACCAAGTCGCTGCTTTGCAAATCTGATCAACTGAAGCTTCATTCTTAAAAACCCACAAAGTGGAGACTGATCTAGTAGAATGAGCTGTAATTCTCTGAGGCGGGGCTTGACCCGACTCCAAATAAGCTTGAAGAATCAAAAGCTTTAACCAAGAAGCCAAGGAAATAGCAGAGGCCTTCTGACCTTTCCTAGGAACAGAAAATATAACAAATAGACTAGAAGTCTTTCTGAAATCTTTAGTAGCTTCAACATAATATTTCAAAGCTCTTACCACATCCAAAAAAATGTAAGGATCTTTCCAAAGAATTCTTAGGATTAGGACACAAGGAAGGGACAACAATTTCTCTACTAATGTTGTCAGAATTCACAACCTTAGGTAAAAATTCAAAAGAAGTCCGCAAAACCGCCTTATCCTGATGAAACATCAGAAAAGGAGATTCACAAGAAAGAGCAGATAGCTCAGACACTCTTCTAGCAGAAGAGATGGCCAAAAGGAACAACACTTTCCAAGAAAGTAGTTTAATGTCCAAAGAATGCATAGGCTCAAACGGAGGAGCCTGTAATGCCTTCAAAACCAAATTAAGACTCCAAGGAGGAGAAATTGATTTAATGATGGACTTAATACGAACTAAAGCCTGTACAAAACAGTGAATATCAGGAAGTTTAGCAATCTTTCTGTGAAATAAAACAAAGAGCAGAGATTTGTCCCTTTAAGGAACTTGCAGACAAACCCCTATCCAAACCATCCTGGAGAAACTGTAAAATTCTAGGAATTCTAAAAGAATGCCAAGAGAATTTATGAGAAGAACACCATGAAATGTAAATCTTCCAAACTCGATAATAAATCTTCCTAGAGACAGATTTACGAGCTTGTAACTTTCAGGCCCATTTATCAAGCTCCGTACGGAGCTTGAAGGGCCGTGTTTCTGGCGAGTCTTCAGACTCGCCAGAAACACAACTTATGAAGCAGCGGTCTAAAGACCGCTGCTTCATAACCCTGTCCGCCTGCTCTGAGCAGGCGGACAGGAATCGCCGGAAATCAACCCGATCGAATACGATCGGGTTGATTGACACCTCCCTGCTGGCGGCCAATTGGCCGCGAGTCAGCAGGGGGCGGCGTTGCACCAGCAGCTCTTGTGAGCTGCTGGTGCAATGTTAAATGCGGAGAGCGTATTGCTCTCCGCATTTAGCGAGGTCTTGCGGACCTGATCCGCAGTATCGGATCAGGTCCGCAAGCCCTTTGATAAATGGGCCCCATAGTATTAATTACTGAGTCAGAGAAACCTCTATGACTTAATACTAAGCGTTCAATTTCCATACCTTCAAATGTAATTATTTGAGATCCTGATGTAAAAACGGAACTTGAGAAAACTCGAGACAACTCCCCTGGATGTAAAGTCTGAAGGCTGAGATAATCCGCCTCCCAATTGTCAACACCTGGGATATGAACCGCAGAAATTAGACAAGAGCTGGATTCCGCCCAAACAAGTATCCGAGATACTTCTTTCATAGCTAGGGGACTGTGAGTCCCACCCTGATGATTGACATATGCCACCATTGTGATATTGTCTGTCTGAAAAGAAATGAATGGTTCTCTCTTCAACAGAGGCCAAAACCGAAGAGCACTGAGAATTGCACAGAGTTCTAAAATATTGATTGGTAATCTCGCCTCTTGAGATTTCCAAACTCCTTGTGCTGTCAGAGATCCCCAGACAGCTCCCCAACCTGAAAGACTCACATCTGTTGTGATCAAAGTCCAGGTTGGCCGAACAAAAGAGGCCCCTTGAACTAAACGCTGGTGATTTAACCACCACGTCAGAGTGTGTCGAACATTGGGATTTAAGGATATTAATTGTGATATCTTTGTATAATCCCGGCACCATTGATTCAGCATGCAAAGCTGGAGAGGTCTCATGTGAAAACGAGCAAAAGGAATCGCATCCGATGCTGCAGTCGTCAGGCCTAAAACTTCCATGCACATAGCCACTGAAGGGAATGACAGACTGAAGGTGCCGACATGCTGCAACCAATTTCAAACGTCTCTTGTCTGTTAGAGACAGAGTCATGGACACTGAATCTATCTGGAAACCTAAAAAGGTGACCCTTGTCAAAAAACTTTTTGGTAAATTGATCCTCCAACCATGTTTTCAAAGAAACAACACAAGTTGATTTGTGTGAGATTCTGCAGAACGTAAAGACTGAGCTAGTGCCAAGATATCGTCCAAATAAGGAAACACCACAATACCCTGTTCTCTGATTACAGAGAGTAGGGCACCCAGAACCTTTGAAAAGATTATTGGAGCTGTTGCTAGGCCAAATGGAAGAGCAACAAATTGGTAATGCTTGTCTAGAAAAGAGAATCTCAGGAACTGAATGTTCTGGATGAATCGGAATATGAAGGTAAGCATCCTGAAAGTCTATTGTAGACATATAATGTCCTTGCTGAACAAAAGGCAGAATAGTCTTTATAGTTACCATCTTGAAAGTTGGTACTCTTACATAACTATTAAAAAATTTCATATCCAGAACTTGTCTGAATTAATTTTCTTTCTTTGGGACAATGAACAGATTTGAATAAAACCCCAGACCTTGTTCCTGAAAAGGAACCGGCATGATTACCCCTGAAAACTCCAGATCTGAAACACACTTCAGGAAAGCCTGAGTTTTACTGGATTCACTGAGATGCGAGAGAGAAAAATCTCCTCACAGGAGGTCTTACTCTGAATCCAATTCAGTACCCCTGAGAGACAATGCTCTGAATCCATTGATTTTGGACAGAATTTATCCAAACATCCTTGAAAAACCTTAATCTGCCCCCTACCAGCTGTGCTGGAATGAGGGCCGCACCTTCATGCGGACTTAGGGGCTGACTTTGGTTTCTTGAAAGGTTTGGATTTATTCCAATTTGAGGAAGGCTTCCAATTGGAAACAGATTCCTTGGGGGAAGGATTAGGTTTTTGTTCCTTATTTTGACGAAAGGAACGAAAATGATTAGAAGCCTTAGATTTACCCTTAGTTTTTTTTATCCTGAGGCAAAAAAACTCCTTTCCCCCCAATAACAGTTGAAATAATAGAATCCAACTGAAAACCAAATAAATTATTACCTTGGAAAAAAAGAGATAATAATCTAGACTTAGATGTCATATCAGCATTCCAAGATTTAAGCCACAAAGCTCTTCTAGCTAAAATAGCTAAAGACATGGATCTAACATCAATTTTGATAATATCAAAAATGTCATCACAAATAAAATGATTAGCATGTTGCAGTAAGCGAACAATGCTAGATATGTCAGAATCCAATTCTTGTTGCGCTAAATTCTCCAACCAAAAAGTTGAAGCAGCTGCAACATCAGCCAAAGTAATTGCAGGCCTAAGAAAATGACCTGAATATAAATAGGCTTTCCTTAGATAAGATTCAAGCTTCCTATCTAAAGGATTTTTAAAGGAAGCACTATCTTCCATAGGAATAGTGGTTCGTTTAGCAAGAGTAGAAATAGCCCCATCAACTTTGGGGATCTTTTCCAAAAACTCTATTGCAACCGCTGGTAAAGGATACAATTTTTTAAATCTTGCAGAAGGATAAAAATGAGTACCTGGCTTATTCCATTCCTTAGAAATCATGTCAGAAATAGCATCAGGAATAGGAAAAACCTCTGGAGTAACCACAGTAGGTTTAAAAACAGCATTTAAACATTTACTGGTTTTAATATCAAGAGGACTAACTTCCTCAATATCCAAAGTAATTAACACTTCTTTTAACAAAGAACGCATATGCTCTATTTTAAATAAATAAGTAGATTTGTCAGTGTCAATGTCTGAGGAAGGATCTTCTGAATCAGATAGATCCCCATCCGAAGTGGATAATTCATTGTTGTCGGTCATTTGAAATTTCATCAACTTTATGAGAAGTTTTAAAAGACCTCTTAAGCTTATTAGAAGGTGGAAATGCAGACAAAGCCTTCTGAATAGAATCAGTAACAAATTCTTTCAAATTCACAGGTATATCATGTACATTAGAAGTTGAAGGAACTGCAACCGGTAATGTACTATTACAGATGGACACTATCTGCATGTAAAAGTTTATTATGACAACTAATACAAATGACATTAGGAGATATAATCTCCACAATTTTACAACAAATGCACTTAGCTTTGGTAGAGCCGATATCAGGCAGCAAAGTTCCAGCAGATACTTCCGAGGCAGGATCAGGTTGAGACATCTTGCAGAATGTAAAAGATAAAACAACATATAAAGCAAAATTATCAATTTCCTTATATGACCGTTTCAGGAATGGGAAAAAATGCAAATAGCATAGCCCTCTGACTTAGAAAAAAAGCAAGAGGCAAAAGCAATGGGGCAATAAATAATGAAAAAAGTTTTGCGCCAAGTATGACGCACAACGTATGTCCGGAAATGACACACTCGCATCACTAACGACGCAGCCCTGTGTGAAACCCTGCGTCAACGACGCCGGAAATGACGAACTTGTGTCAACGGACGTGCTTTTTCGCGCCAAAAAATTCTCGCGCCAAAAAAAATCTTGTGCCAAGAATGACGCAATAAAGTGTAGCATTTAGCGCACCCGCGAGCCTAAGACAGCCCGCAAATTAAAACAAGTAGTCAATTGAAAAAAAGACTAAACCCCAGGTAAGAAAAATATTTCTCAATATTAACTTTCCCAAATATGAAACTGAAAATCTGCAAAAGGAAATACATGAACCTGACTCATGGCAAATATAAGTACAATACATATATTTAGAACTTTATATTAATACATAAAGTGCCAAACAATAGCTGAGGTGTCTTAAGAAATAAAAACATACTTACCAAAGACACCCATCCACATATAGCAGATAACCAAACCAGTACTGAAACAGTTATCAGTAGAGGTAATGGTATATGGGAGTATATCGTCGATCTGAAAAGGGAGGTAGGAGATGAATCTCTACGACTGATAACAGAGAACCTATGAAATAGACCCCCGTTAGGGAAATCACTGCATTCAATAGGTGATACTCTCTTCACATCCCTCTGACATTCGCTGTACTCTGAGAGGAATCGGGCTTCAAAATGCTGAGAAGCTCATGTCAATGTAGAAATCTTAGCACAAACTTACTTCACCACCTCCATAGGAGGCAAAGTTTGTAAAACTGAATTGTGGGTGTGGTGAGGGGTGTATTTATAGGCATTTTGAGGTTTGGGAAACTTTGCCCCTCCTGGTAGGATTGTATATCCCATACATCCCTAGATCATGGACTCTTGCCAATTACATGAAAGAAACAGTCTCGCACACAGGCCACTGCACGCCACACAGGGATAACCACCTGCACCCCCAGGTAAATCACAGCAAATAGTGAAAAAAAGAAGGTTTATTCAGCACACAAGACAAGTGACGTTTTCCGGAACACCTTCCCTTAGTCATGCAAGGGAAGGTGCTCCCGAAACGTTGCTCGCCTTGTGTGCTGAATAAACCTTTTTTCACTTTTTGCTGCCACATTTTTTGGATTCACTTTATTAGGTACACCTGTATAAATGCTTGGTAACACAAATTGATAATCTGCCAATCACATGGCAGCAACTCAATACATTTAGGCATCTAGACGTGGTGAAGACAACTTGCATTGTTCAAACCGAGCATCAGAATAGGGAAGAAACATAATTTATGCTTACCTGATAAATTTATTTCTCTTGTAGTGTATCCAGTCCACGGATCATCCATTACTTATGGGATACCAACTCCTCCCCAACAGGAAGTGCAAGAGGATTCACCCAGCAGAGCTGCTATATAGCTCCTCCCCTAACTGCCATTACCAGTCATTCGACCGAAAACATGCAGAGAAAGGAAAACCATAGGGTGCAGTGGTGACTGTAGTTTAATGGAAAAATTACCTGCCTTAAAGTGACAGGGCGGGCCGTGGACTGGATACACTACAAGAGAAATAAATTTATCAGGTAAGCATAAATTATGTTTTCTCTTGTTAAGTGTATCCAGTCCACGGATCATCCATTACTTATGGGATACCAATACCAAAGCTAAAGTACCCGGATGACGGGAGGGACAGGCAGGCTCTTTATACGGAAGGAACCACTGCCTGAAGAAACTTTCTCCGAAAAACAGCCTCCGAAGAAGCAAAAGTGTCAAATTTGTAAAATTTGGAAAAAGTATGAAGAGAAGACCAAGTTGCAGCCTTGCAAGTCTGTTCAACAGAAGCCTCATTCTTAAAGGCCCAAGTGGAAGCCACAGCTCTAGTAGAGTGTGCTGTAATTCTTTCAGGAGGCTGCTGTCCAGCAGTCTCATAGGCTAACCGTATTATGCTACGAAGCCAAAAGGAGCGAGAGGTAGCCGAAGCTTTTTGACCTCTCCTCTGACCAGAATAAACGACAAACAGGGAAGACGTTTGTCGAAAATCCTTAGTTGCCTGTAGATAAAATTTCAGGGCACGGACTACATCTAGATTGTGTAGCAGACGTTCCTTTTTCGAAGAAGGATTAGGACACAAAGATGGAACCACAATCTCTTGATTGATATTCCTGTTAGTGACCACCTTAGGTAGGAACCCAGGTTTAGTACGCAGAACTACCTTGTCTGAATGAAAAATCAGATAAGGAGAATCACAATGTAAGGCAGATAACTCAGAGACTCTTCGAGCCGAGGAAATCGCCATTAAAAACAGAACTTTCCAAGAACTTGATATCAATGGAATGAAGGGGTTCAAACGGAACCCCCTGTAAAACATTAAGAACTAAGTTCAAACTCCATGGTGGAGCAACAGTTTTAAAACACAGGCTTGATCCTAGCTAAAGCCTGACAAAAAGCTTGAACGTCCGGAACTTCTGACAGACGTTTGTGTAAAAGAATGGACAGAGCTGAAATCTGTCCCTTTAAGGAACTAGCGGATAAACCCTTTTCTAAACCTTCTTGTAGAAAAGACAATATCCTCGGAATCCTAACCTTACTCCATGAGTAACTCTTGGATTCGCACCAATATAAGTATTTGCGCCATATCTTATGGTAAATCTTTCTGGTAACAGGCTTCCTAGCCTGTATTAAGGTATCAATAACTGACTCAGAAAAACCACGTTTTGATAAAATCAAGCGTTCAATTTCCAAGCAGTCAGCTTCAGAGAAATTAGATTTTGATGTTTGAAGGGACCCTGGATCAGAAGGTCCTGTTTCAGAGGTAGCGACCAAGGTGGACAGGATGACATGTCCACTAGATCTGCATACCAAGTCCTGCGTGGCCATGCAGGCGCTATTAGAATCACTGATGCTCTCTCCTGTTTGATTCTGGCAATCAATCGAGGAAGCATCAGGAAGGGTGGAAACACATAAGCCATCCCGAAGGTCCAAGGTGCTGTCAAAGCATCTATCAGAACCGCTCCCGGATCCCTGGATCTGGACCCGTAACGAGGAAGCTTGGCGTTCTCGAGACGCCATGAGATCTATCTCTGGTTTGCCCCAACATCAAAGTATTTGGGCAAAGACCTCCGGATGAAGTTCCCACTCCCCCGGATGAAAAGTCTGACGACTTAAGAAATCCGCCTCCCAGTTCTCCACTCCCGGGATGTGGATTGCTGACAGGTGGCAAGAGTGAGACTCTGCCCAGCGAATTATCTTTGATACTTCCATCATTGCTAGGGAGCTTCTTGTCCCTCCCTGATGGTTGATGTAAGCTACAGTCGTGATGTTGTCCGACTGAAACCTGATGAACCCCCGAGTTGTTAACTGGGGCCAAGCCAGAAGGGCATTGAGAACTGCTCTCAATTCCAGAATGTTTATTGGTAAGATGACTCTCCTCCTGATTCCATTGTCCCTGAGCCTTAGTAGGCTGGCGTCTGTTGTTACAATTGTCCAGTCCGGCCTGCTGAATGGCATCCCCCTGGACAGATGTGGTCGAGAAAGCCACCATAGAAGAGAATTTCTGGTCTCTTGATCCAGATTCAGAGTAGGGGACAAGTCTGAGTAATCCAATTCCACTGACTTAGCATGCACAATTGCAGCGGTCTGAGATGTAGGCGTGCAAAGGGTACTATGTCCATTGCTGCTACCATTAAGCCGATCACCTCCATGCATTGAGCTACTGACGGGTGTTGAATGGAATGAAGGACACGGCATGCATTTTGAAGCTTTGTTAACCTGTCTTCTGTCAGGTAAATCTTCATTTCTACAGAATCTATAAGAGTCCCCAAGAAGGGAACTCTTGTGAGTGGAAAGAGAGAACTCTTCTTTTCGTTCACCTTCCATCCATGCGACCTTAGAAATGCCAGTACTAACTCTGTATGAGACTTGGCAGTTTGAAAGCTTGAAGCTTGTATCAGAATGTCGTCTAGGTACGGAGCTACCGCAATTCCTCGCGGTCTTAGTACCGCCAGAAGAGCACCCAGAACCTTTGTGAAGATTCTCGGAGCCGTAGCCAATCCGAATGGAAGAGCTACAAACTGGTAATGCCTGTCTAGAAAGGCAAACCTTAGATACCGGTAAAGATCTTTGTGAATCGGTATGTGAAGGTAAGCATCCTTTAAATCCACTGTGGTCATGTACTGACCCTTTTGGATCATGGGTAAAATTGTCCGAATAATTTCCATTTTGAACGATGGAACTCTTAGGAATTTGTTTAGGATCTTTAAATCCAAGATTGGCCTGAAAGTTCCCTCTTTTTTGGGAACCACAAACAGATTTGAGTAAAACCCTTGTCCTTGTTCCGACCGCGGAACCGGATGGATCACTCCCATTAATAAAAGATCTTGTACGCAGCGTAGAAACGCCTCTTTCTTTATTTGGTTTGTTGACAACCTTGACAGATGAAATCTCCCTCTTGGGGGAGAGAATTTGAAGTCTAGAAGGTATCCCTGAGATATGATCTCTAACGCCCAGGGATCCTGGACATCTCTTGCCCAAGCCTGGGCGAAGAGAGAAAGTCTGCCCCCACTAGATCCGTTCCCGGATCGGGGGCCCTCGATTCATGCTGTCTTAGGGGCAGCAGCAGGTTTCCTGGCCTGCTTGCCCTTGTTCCAGGACTGGTTAGGTCTCCAGCCTTGTCTGTAGCGAGCAACAGCTCCTTCCTGTTTTGGTGCAGAGGAAGTTGATGCTGCTCCTGCTTTGAAATTACGAAAGGAACGAAAATTAGACTGTCTAGCCTTAGGTTTGGCTCTGTCTTGAGGCAGGGCATGGCCTTTACCTCCTGTAATGTCAGCGATAATTTCTTTCAACCCGGGCCCGAATAAGGTCTGCCCTTTGAAAGGTATATTAAGCAATTTAGATTTAGAAGTAACGTCAGCTGACCAGGATTTTAGCCACAGTGCTCTGCGTGCCTGAATGGCGAATCCGGAATTCTTAGCCGTAAGTTTAGTTAAATGTACTACGGCATCTGAAATAAATGAGTTAGCTAACTTAAGGGCTTTAAGCTTGTGTGTAATCTCATCTAATGGAGCTGATTCAAGTGTCTCTTCCAGAGACTCAAACCAAAATGTTGCTGCAGCCATGACAGGCTCAATGCATGCAAGAGGTTGCAATATAAAACCTTGTTGAACAAACATTTTCTTAAGGTAACCCTCTAACTTTTTATCCATTGGATCTGAAAAGGCACAGCTATCCTCCACCGGGATAGTGGTACGCTTAGCTAAAGTAGAAACTGCTCCCTCCACCTTAGGGACCGTTTGCTATAAGTCCTGTGTGGTGGCGTCTATTGGAAACATCTTTCTAAATATCGGAGGGGGTGAGAACGGCACACCGGGTCTATCCCACTCCTTAGTGACAATTTCAGTAAGTCTCTTAGGTATAGGAAAAACGTCAGTACTCGCCGGTACCGCAAAATATTTATCCAACCTACACATTTTCTCTGGTATTGCAACTGTGTTACAATCATTCAGAGCCGCTAACACCTCCCCTAGTAATACACGGAGGTTTTCCAGCTTAAATTTAAAATTTGAAATATCTGAATCCAGTTTGTTTGGATCAGAACCGTCACCCGCAGAATGAAGCTCTCCGTCCTCATGTTCTGCAAATTGTGACGCAGTGTCTGACATGGCCCTAATATTATCAGCGCACTCTGTTCTCACCCCAGAGTGATCACGCTTACCTCTTAGTTCTGGTAATTTAGCCAAAACTTCAGTCATAACAGTAGCCATATCCTGTAATGTGATTTGTAATGGCCGCCCAGATGTACTCGGCGCTACAATATCACGCACCTCCCGAGCGGGAGATGCAGGTACTGACACGTGAGGCGAGTTAGTCGGCATAACTCTCCCCTCGTTGTTTGGTGAAATATGTTCAATTTGTACAGATTGACTTTTATTTAAAGTAGCATCAATACAGTTAGTACATAAATTTCTATTGGGCTCCACTTTGGCTTTAGCACATATAGCACAGATATCTTCCTCTGAATCAGACATGTTTAACACACTAGCAAATAAACTAGCAACTTGGAAATACTTTTCAAGTAATTTACTATAATATGAAAACGTACTGTGCCTATAAGAAGCACAGAAAAAAGTTATGACAGTTGAAAATTAATAAACTGAAAAGTTATAGCATCAAATCTTTGTAAAAAACACAATTTTAGCAAAGGATTGCTCCCATTAGCAAAGGATAACTAACCCTGATAGCTAACAGTGAGAGAGATCAGTAAACTGTCAAATTAAATAAAATGACTGCCAAGTGGAAAAAAATAGTGCCCAAAACATTTTTTCACCCAGTACCTCAGAAAATTAAACGATTTTACATGCCAGCAAAAAACGTTTAACATTAATAAATTGAGTGTTATTAAAAAGCCTGTTGCTAGTCCCTGCAAATTAGGCTAAAGTTTTATGCATACAGTATAATTCCAGTGAAGTGCCATTCCCCAGAATACTGAAGTGTAAAATATACATACATGACAGCCTGATACCAGTTGCTGCTACTGCATTTAAGGCTGAGTTTACATTATATCGGTATGGCAGAATTTTCTCATCAATTCCATTGTCAGAAAATAATAAGCTGCTACATACCTCTTTGCAGATTAATCTGCCCGCTGTCCCCTGATCTGAAGTTTACCTCTCCTCAGATGGCCGAGAAACAGCAATATGATCTTAACTACTCCGGCTAAAATCATAGAAAAACTCAGGTAGATTCTTCTTCAAATTCTACCAGAGAAGGAATAACACACTCCGGTGCTATTATAAAATAACAAACTTTTGATTGAAGGTATGAAACTAAGTATAATCACCACAGTCCTCTCACACATCCTATCTATTCGTTGGGTGCAAGAGAATGACTGGTAATGGCAGTTAGGGGAGGAGCTATATAGCAGCTCTGCTGGGTGAATCCTCTTGCACTTCCTGTTGGGGAGGAGTTGGTATCCCATAAGTAATGGATGATCCGTGGACTGGATACACTTAACAAGAGAAAAGGGGATTTAAGTGACTTTGAACATGGCATGGTTGTTGGTGCCAGACGGGCTGGTCTGAGTATTCAAAAAACTGCTGATCTACTGGGATTTTCACGCACAACCATCTCTAGAATTTACAGAGAATGGTCCGAAAAAGAGAAAATATCCAGTGAGCAGCAGTTGTGTGGATGAAAATGCCTTGTTGATGTTAGAGGTCAGAGGAGAATGGGCAGACTGGTTTGAGATGATAGAAAGGCAACAGTAACTTAAATAACCACTCGTTACAACCAAGGTATGCAGAACCCATCTCTGAATGCACAACATGTCGAACCTTGAAGCAGATGGGCTAAAGCAGCAGAAGAGCCCACCAGGTGCCACTCCTATCAGCTAAGAACAGGGAACTGAGGGTACATTTCGCACAGGCTCACGAAAATTGGACAATAGAAGATTGGAAAAACATTAGCTGGTCTGATGAGTCTCGATTTCAGCTGTGATATTCAGATGGTAGGTTCAGAATGTGGCGTAAACAACATGAAAACATGGATCTATCCTGCCTTGTATCAACGGTTCAGACTAGTGGTGGTGGTGTAAAGGTGCAGGGGAAATTTTCTTGGCATACTTGGGGTCCCTTAGTACCAATTGAGAATCGTTTAAACGCTACAGCCTACCTGAGTATTGTTTCTGACCATGCCCATCCCTTTCTGACTACAGTGCACCCATCTTCTGATGGCTACTTCCAGCAGGATAATGCACCATGTTACAAAGCTCAAATCATCTCAAACTGGTTTCTTGAACATGACAATGGGTTCACTGTACTCCAATGGCCTCCACAGTTACCAGATCTCAATCCAATAGAGCACCTTTGGGATGAGGTGGAACAGAAGATTCACATCATGGATATGCAGCTAACAAATCTGCAGCAACTGCGTAATGCTATCATGTCAATATGGACCAAAATCTCTGAGGAATGTTTCCATCACCTTGTTGAATCTATGCCACAAAGAATTAAGGCAGTTCTGAAGGTAAAAAGGGTCAAACCCGGTACTAGCAAGGTGTACCTAATAAAGTGGCCGGTGAGTGTATATGTCTATATATGTATTCATATATACACATATAAATACATACACACACATATACATACACACATATTTAGACATGTACAGAATGTGTATATATCTCTATGTTTAAGACCTGCCTTTTTTTTTTTCTAACACCTAGGACCTCATACCTTGAGCCCTTGTATTGGTGTTATGAATGTAACTGTACTTTTAAATGTATTTTTGAGCAACTTTTTAGTCTAGCGAAACAGTTAGCCAGAGCTCTAGAGCCACGCTAAGCTGACACACGTTTTGCTTTTGAAACGCTAGAATTTACCAGTTCAACAAATAAAATACTTCATTCTGAAAGTTCCTTTATTTGTTTGCAGTGTAAGCCTTGTTCAGCCCCTCAGGCTGCCCACAGCAGAACGCTATTTTTCAGTGAGGTGATCTAAGCCAATAGCGTGCTAGCTATCTGGCATAATGCCAACTGGGCCGCACGGCTATTGGTTAAGAGGTGGAAACGTCACCTTATTGGGAAAATAGCGTTCTGCTGCGGGCAGCACTCAGAATGGCATACGCTAAAGACAAATAAAGGAACTTTCAGCATTAAGAATTTTATACTTCATGACAAAGTCCTCTTAATTTGTTGCACTGGCAAATCCTAGCATTTCACAAATGCTAGGATTTACTATCCCTTTAAAATCAACTTGTAATATGCACGCTACTTCCGAAGTGCGCAAAGAGCAGCGATAAAGCCCTTTTCGCTTGTGTGCAACTGTTAGCGCGCCACTTGTAATCTAGCCCTATTTGTGGAAAGGCACCTACATCAACTGAAAGCATTTTACTCAGGACAAGTAAGCAATACTTCAAAAATAAAAAGTTTAGGATATTTCAAAACAAATTATATGAAAAATAGTAACTATTGTTCACAAATATGTAGTATGAAACAATGATATATATTAAGGTATACCAGTGTTCTCCCCAGGACCTTTATTATGGGCGCACCACCCAGGCGGATTTTACTGACCACATAAGATAACATTTTTACCACCTGGCCAATATTAAGCTAAAATTAGCTAGTATTAACTTTTTCCAGTTGCACAAATTATCATTAATAACTATATTAAAGTATGCAATTAATTTATGCTCTGGATAGTAGTAAATGTTCCAATATTACCAACTATTACACTGCTCTCATCTGGCTACTTCATAATGCCACATGGGTGGCAACATTTTCTGTGGAGAGCACTTCATACTAATACATGACATATAGAATTTGCCAGGTCCATGTGGATTTTTTTTTTACTAGGTGAGACGATCCTTCAGGTATGTGATAAAATCAGTGTCCATAAACAGCGTTCTCCCCAGGACCTATTAATGGGCATATCACCTGGCTGATTTTATTGGTTAAATTGAAACCAATATTTAGCTAAAAAATTAGCTAATATTAAATGTTTTCAATTTTAGAATCCCACCAGAAACTGTTGCTAAAATTTCGGAATCCCACTACTAATTTTCACTAGATATAAAATTTTGCTGATACCACAAACATTTCTTTTGCGTACTTACATGGACATAATCTTGTTTTATAAATGTGATTCATTACCACTGGACAAGGTTTAGTGGATTTGTTTGTAGTTATAGTAAATGAAAGTCTGGGATAATTGTACTACACACTGTATAGACTATTTAAATCTACTGAGCATTTATAATGGATGTTAACCAGAAGTTTTACTCTTTTTTTGCATGACAATTATGAAAGATAAGAGTTTGTGTCCAAACTATTGGAAGTTAAAGGTGAGACAGAAGTCACTTGGCCATGCAAGAGGAAGAAGAGAACAGCAGAGGCTCCATATCAGTTTTGTAGGAAGTCAAAAAAAAAAAAAAAAAAAAAAAAAAAAAAGACACTGGGAATTTATCTGCTGCTGAAAATCCTGCTAATAAGTGCAGCAATTTAAAGTGTTAAATCTCAAAATGTATTCTTAAAGGGACAGTCTAGTTGAAAAATGGTATTGTTTAGATAATCCCTTTATTGCCCATCCCCCAGTTTTGCATAACCAACACTGTTATATTAATATACTTTTTACCCCTGTGATTACCTTGTATCTAAGCCTCTGCAGACTGCCTCCTTATTTCAGTTCTTTTGACAGACTTGCATTTTAGCCAATCATCGCTGACTCATAAATAACTCAACAGGAGTGAGCACAATGTTATCTATATGAGACACATGAAATAGCGCTGTCTAGCTGTGAAAAACTGCCAAATTGCACTGAGATAAGAAGCGGCCTTCAACACCTTAGAAATCAGTTTATGTTTTAGCTTTTAAAACAGAAAAGCAAGAGAACAAAACAAATTTCATGATAAAAAAAAAATTGGAAAAGTTTTTCAAAATCTGAATCATGAAAGTTTAATTTTGAATTGACTGTCCCTTCAACTGTCTTTTCTTATATAACAGTTAATACATGGAGCAAACAGTTAAATATGTATTTTAGAAGACTGTAAAGGACATTATATCTTATTACTTATATTCAAGATTCAAAAAAGGGTAATTTATTATAGAAACAATATCTAAAGAGGCATTGCAATGCAAATATGACACGCTTTAATTTGCTAGACAACTAGAGTCAGTGTCACTGTTATTCCTCATTGACTCTCTGGACGTATTCTTATAATTTTGAAAATTGCTGAAATACAATTAAACTGTGTATGCTTTATATGTGAAAAAATATTAATAGTTAAAAAGCTTGGTAGTTTTAAGTTACCAAAAGTTATTGGATGTGAATTAAAACATTTGCAGACTTTTTAATACCTAGAGAGAAGTTGGATATGCTGGGCTTGTTTAATCATAATATCCGTTAATTATTTATATTGTATGTTCTAATTACTATTTATTTATTTATTTATTTATTTATTTATTTATTTATTTATAAAATATTTTACCAGGAAGGATACATTGAGATTTCTCTCGTTTTCAAGTATGTCCTGGGATCACAAAACATTGCATTGATACAATAGGGTACAATAAAATACAAAAACAATAATAAAAATACACATTATATGCAAACATTTAACATAGAGCAGGTATGAAATATTTATCCATGACAGGAGCATTCTGTTTTGAGATATGTATAGAGGGATCTCTTAAAGGATTTTAGGCTTGGGGAAGTTTTTAAAGTGTGAGGGAGGTCATTCCATAATTGTGGCGCTCTGTAGGAAAAGGAGGATCGAGCTGCTTTTTTTTTGTATTGAGGCAAGCTAAATAATGTGCTGTTATTGGATCGGAGGTTATAGGAGGTGGGAATAGCAGGGGAGAGCATTCTGCTCAGGTAGGGTGGGAGCTTCCCAGAAAGGCTCTTAAAGACAAGGCAGGAAAGATGGAGGGTGCGTCTGGATTCTAGCGACAGCCAGTTTAGTTCTTTTAGCATGTCACAATGGTGGGTCCTGTAGTTACATTGTAGCACAAAGCGGCAGAGCGAGTTATATAACGTATTTAGTTTATTAAGGTGAGTTTGCGGAGCAGGTGCATATACTATGTCCCCATAATCCAAGATAGGTATCAGCATTTGCTGTACAATCTTTTCCTTTACTGTAGGGCTGAGGCAAGATTTGTTTCTGTACAGGGCACCTAGTTTTGGATAAAGTTTAGAGGCAATTTTTTCTATGTGGAGTCCAAAAGATAGATTGGGGTCTAACAACATACCTAAGTATTTAAAAGAGTGGACTGCGGTCAGCGTGCAATTGGATTTTGTTTTGATGCGAAGATGGGAATTTTGTAATTTATGTATTTTAGGTCCCATTCCAAAGATCATTGTGACCGTTTTGTCAGTGTTTAGGAAGAGTTTGTTTTTCGAGATCCACTTTTCTACCTCTGTGAACTGGTCTTGGAGCACTGTTTCAAGCTGCAGCAGATCAGATTTGTTTGCATAGATTACCGTGTCGTCTGCGTACATGTGTACAGTTGAGGATTTGCAGACATTAGGCAAATCATTTATAAATAATGTGAATAGTAGGGGGCCGAGAATGGAACCTTGGGGAACACCACACGTGACTGGGAGAGGGAGGGAGTCAATGTTAGAGACAGAGACATATTGTGATCGATCCGATACATATGATTTAAACCAGGTTAACGGGTGATCAGCAATACCAGAGTTTTTTAGTTTGAGAAGTAGTAGGTCATGGTCCACTGTGTCAAAAGCCTTTGCAAAATCAAGGAAAATAGCTCGCTCCAGTTAGGTCTCCTTGTTCCATGGCAGTTTGGATGTCGTTGCAAACTTTTAGGAGGGCAGTTGTAGTGGAGTGATTCGGTCTGAAACCTGATTGATCAGGGGTCAGATAGTTAGAAAGTTGGTAATACTCGCATAATTGCGTATGGACGCATTTTTCTAGGATTTTTGACAATACAGGGAGCAGTGATATAGGACGATAGTTAGAAACCAAGGTTAACTCCCCACTTTTATGAATAGGCACTACTCTTGCAGTTTTCCAGAGTTTGGGTATGTATCCAGACACCAAGGATTCGTTAATTAGGGTTGCAACAGGCTTAGCAATTGCCGGCGCACTGAGCTTCAACAGCATTGCTGGGATTTGATCAGGTCCTGACTGGTTTTTCATTTTTAGATTATCGAGGTGTTTCTTAATGACATTGAAGGGTACAGGTCTAAAATTGAACTTTTCTATATTGGGTCTTTGCTGTTTTAGTGGGGCCTGATCCACATTTGTAGCTTCAGGATGCGTGCCATTTATTAGTTTGTCAATCAGGGTGGTGGAGCATCCTACAAAATAATTGTTAAAGGCATTTGCTACTTCTAAGGGGAGTTGCAGGTTTTGGTTATCCACATTGACAGTAGAGGGTTGGGAGTGGATTGGTGGATTTTGTAAGTTATTTATGAGTTTCCAAAACTTTCTAGGGTTACATATATTATTGTTCAGATTTTCACAGAAATATTGCGCCTTAGCCAATTTTGTTTGTTTAGTACATATATTTCGCCATTTTCTATATACACAGTGATCATTCATAGAGCCAGTATGCTTGAACTTTGACCACAATGAATCCCGAAATTGGTACATTTGAATGAGGTCAGCTGTGATCCAATTCAAGTGTGCTCCTTTTACTCTCACCTTACGCAGCGGTGCATGTAAATTCCAAACTTGTAGGAGTTCAGACTGAAAGAATTCAACTGCAGAGTCTAGATCTGGGATTAGGTTTAATCTGTGCCAGGGGAGGTTCTTGATGTCATTTAGAAATGATTGAAGATTAAATTTTTTGAAGGACCTGGTGATTGTAACCTTGGGAGAGGATTTAGTTGCCTTTATTTTGCGCACGCAGTACACTAAGCAGTGGTCACTGAAATTGTTAGGGAGAACACCTGCCTCCTGGATTCGGTCGGGAGAAGTGGAGAGAATCCAGTCGAGCAGGGTATGATTATGGCTTTTGATGTTTATGCGAGTTGGGGAGGAGATTAATTGCGTTAGATGCAAAGATTTAAACAGCGAGCGACAACTGTTATTTTTTGGATTCAGCCAATCGATGTTAAAATCTCCAAAAACCAAAATTTCACTTTTTGGGTTTTGAGTTATGGATTCACTAAGGAGCTGTGCTATGTCCGAAATGGAATGCACAGGGGAGCTTGGTGGGCGGTAGATTCCTGCAACAATGATTGATTTACTGCACGGGATCTCAATTTTGCCAGAAAGGAAATCAAAGGTGGCAGGAGAGCTAGATTTTTGTAAGGGGGTGAACTTTGTGGAATTGTCAACATAAATTACAATGCCACCTCCTCTCTTTGCTCTATCATTTCTATGGCATGAATATCCATGTATTGCAATGGCAGAGTCAGGTATTTTGCGGGTTAGCCACGATTCAGAGATCACAATGATTTTGGGTTTGTATTGTAAACACCAAGCTTGCAGTGCATCAATTTTCGGTAGTAAGCTGCGGATATTACAGTGCACAAAGGAGAGGCCTTTCTTAGCTGGAAGGCTAGGAATGGAATTTGTTAGGGGACCAGGGTTAGACTCTACGTCATTTGCAAGGGCAAGTAACATAAGGAATAGGAATTTGGAAATCATTTTTGATTGGCCATATAGTGAATGTGATACTTTATAATATTGTGAGGTGGGGGTAGGAGGGTTATTTTTTATAACCCTCCACCAGCACTCAGCAGATAAGTTACAGCAACAGAGCAGGCCATGATGTATGATAATTTGTTTTCCAGTTTGAGGTGTGTGCTTATGGCGGTTATTATGTGAACCAAATTGGAGTGAGAAAAGGGTTATCATGAATAACAGTAAGGATATATTTGGATTCATGTTAGTGGTATGAGGTGTGTAGATAAAAAATAAAAATGAAAAGAATATACACTATTGATGTGTGATATATAGCTATATGTAGGAAGAGAGGGTATTTATTCTATAGGGTTAAGTAGAAGGAAGGATGTGCTGATCAGTGGTTGCAGCTGTCATTTAAGGAGAATGAAATAAGTGTGGGAGACTATCTATAAAGGAAGAAATGAGCCTGGGGTGGGTGGGGTGAGGGGCAGGGTGGGAGGGAAACTATCTTGCAGGATCTACCTTTTTGCAAAGCAGGGGCACTATATCTGCCAGGAGCATAGCACTTTGAAATACATCCTAATTTTGCCCTCTTAAAGACATTCTAAATTAGAAGAAGAAGAAAAAAGCCCTTGAGTAACCCAACGTGTTACAGAGCATTCCACCCCTTTATAAAGGAGGAAATCTTTAAAGGAATGTCTGGCTTCCTTTTCTTCTCTGTGGTTAGAAGATCTATTTCTTGTCTTCCTCTTAACGGTTACAAATAAACCACAGCAAGAAGACTCCATTATTTTGACTTGTTTTAGAATCTGCCTCTTGATTCTTGCTTGGATAATAAAAAGCTATTTATATTGCTACATAGTCCCGGTGGTCATAGAAAGGGTTATTGTCTTCTAGATTAATCTAGTTCCTCTTTTCTCCTAGAATTCTAGGCTGTTTTAGCTGCTCAAAGTTGTTTAGGATCAGAGGAGCATGCTTGCTTCTGTATTTAAAACCCATGCACTGTACACGTTTTTTTTTGTTTTTTGTTTTAAAGCTTTTGAAGTTTTGGGGTACAACAATAAATAATTATTAGTGGTGCAGCAAACCTAATAGAACCATTACTGCTGATTGCTTCAATATTGATTTGTCTCCAGCCAGGACCAAATAGTAATGTGCCTTTAACGGAAACATAACAAACAATACTTTTGAGCTTATATATAATGTCTGATGAGCAAGCAAAAATATTATTTCATGCTTTCATGGAATGGATTAAATTCTGCAATATTGAGTATCTATTTGTGCATTATAATTTAAACCTATTGTCAAAGGTTTGAAAGATTCCACGTTTCCTTTTTTGTAAAGTAAAATGTAGACCTTGTAAACTACAGAATACAGCTACAAATCCCCAAATCCGGAATTCCACAATCCAAACTTATTCTGAAAACTTCCAAACTTTTTAATTAATATATATATTTTTTTAAATAAAACCTAAAATTAAAATGTTTTTCCCGCAAGTAAGTCATAATCTTCTCTAGGAAAGTCAAAATTAAACTTGAATGATTCAGATAGAAAATGTAATTTTAAGACACTTTTGTTGATTTTTTTTTTTTATGTAAGAACTTACCTGATAAATTCATTTATTTCATATTGGCAAGAGTCCATGAGCTAGTGACGTATGGGATATACAATCCTACCAGGAGGGGCAAAGTTTTCCAACCCTCAAAATGCCTATAAATACACCCCTCACCAAACCCACAATTCAGTTTAAAGAATAACCAAGAAGTGGGGTGATAAAATAAGGAGTAGAAAAGCATACAAAAAGAAAAACTGGAAAAATAACTGTGCTTTTAAACAAAAAACATAACCACCATACAAAGGGGGTGGGCCTCATGGACTCTTGCCAATATGAAAGAAATGAATTTATCAGGTAAGTACTTACATAAATTATGTTTTCTTTCATGTAATTGGCAAGAGTCCATGAGCTAGTGACATATGGGATAGAAATACCCAAGATGTGGAAGTCCACAGAAGAGTTACTAGAAAGGGAGCGATAAAATAACAATAGCTATTTCCACTGAGAAATTAAATCCACACAATAAATAAGTTTTCCTTGAAAACACTTAAATCAAAAGCAGTAGAATCAAACTGAAACAGCTGCCTGAAGAACTTTTTCTACCACAGACTGCTTCAGAAGAAGCAAATACATCAAAATGGTAAAAAAAAATAAAAAAATATGCAAAGACCACCAAATTACTGATTTGCAAATTTGATCAACCTAAGCTTCATTCTAAAAAAGCTCAAGAAATGGCGACTGAACTTAGTAGAACGAGCTGAAAAACTCTGAGGCGGAGCCTGCCCTGCCTCGAAATAAGCCTTGAAGAACAAAAGCTTTAATCAGGATGCCAAAGATATGGCAGAGGCTTCCTAACCTTTTCTGGAACCAGAAAAACAGCAGATAGACTAGAAGTCTTCTGAAATCCTAATAACCTTGATATAGAATTATAAAGTTCATACCACATCCAAAGGATGTAAAGAACTCTGAAAGAATTCTTTAGGATTAGGACACAAAGAAGGAACAACAATTTCTCTACTAATGTTGTTCAAATTCAAAACCTTAGGAAAAAAAGAAGTCCACAAAACAACTTATCTAGATGAAAAAATCAGATAAGGAGACACACAAGAGAGAGCTGATAAATCAGAAACTCTTGTAGCAGAAGAGATAGTCAAAAGAAACAACACTTTCCAAGAAAGTAGATAATCTTCAAATCAAATAAGACTTCAAAAAGGAGAAATTAATAAATGAACAGGCTTCATACCAACCAAAGCCTGATCATAACAGTGAATATCAGGAAGTTTAAACCAGCTTTCTAGAAAATAAAACAGAAAGAACAGAGATTTGTCCCTTCAACAAATTTGTAGACAAACTTATCCAAACCATCCTGAAAAACTGTAAAATCCTAGGAATTCTAAAAGAATGCCAAAAGAATTTATGAGAAGAACACTATAAAATATAGGTTTTTCCAAACCTGATAATACATGTTCCTTGAAACAGACTTATAAGCCTGCACCATAGTGATAACAACTAAGTCAGAGAAACATCTATGACTAAACCCTAATCAATTTCCATACCCCCAAATTAGTAATTTGAGATCCCGATGGAAAAATAGCCCCCAGAACAAGAGGGCTGGCCAAAGAGAAAGCGGCCAAGGATGGTAACTTGCACATCTGAACAAGATCCCCATACCAAACCTGTGAACCCATGCTGATGCTATTAGAAACACATGACACTGTTCCAATATGATCTTTGAAATCACCTTTGGAAGAAAAAAACAGAGGCGGAAAGATGTAGTCAGGTTGCAAAACCAAGACGCTGCTAATGCATTCACCATCTCCACCTGAGGACCCCTGGACCTGAAAAGGGTACCTGGGAAATTGAGAAAACACATCTGTATAGAGACACCACTCTCCCGGATGTAAATACTGACAGCTGAGATAAACCACCTTCCAAATGTCTAAAATCTTAGAAATTAGACAGGAGATGCATTCCATCTAAGAACGTATTCAAGATACTTCTTAATTGCTAAGGAACTATGAGTCCCTATTGTTGATTGACATATGCCACAGTTGTGATATTGTCCGTCTGAAAGCAAAAAATTAAAAAGTTCTCTCCTAAAAGAGGCCAAGCCTGAAAGAGCTCTGAAAAAATAGCACAGAGTTCTAAAAACTCGATTGGAAACCTTGCCTCTTGAAGTTTCCAAACCCCTTGTGCTGTAAAAAGACCCTCAGACAGCTCCCCAACCTGTAAAACTTGCATCCATTAAGAATACAGTCCAGGAAGGACGAACAAAAGGAGGCCCCCTGAATAAAATGATGACAGACTAATCACCAAAACAGAGAGAAAAGAGTGTTAGGATTTAAAAAAATCAACTGTGATATCTAAAAACAATCCCTGTATCATTGATTCAGTATGCAAAGCAAAAAGATATCTCAGATGAAAAACGAGCAAAGGAAACCACGCCCAATGCTGCAGTTATGAGACCTTAAACTTCTATGCACATAGACACTGAAAGAAATGTTCTAGACTGTAAGATAGACAGGCTAACACCACTTACAATTGACTTTTGACCGATAAAGACAAAGACATGAACATAGAATCCATCTAGGAACCCAAAAAGAAGTGACCCTTGACTGAGGAATCATGAAACTCTTAGGTAAATTAAATCCTCTAACCATGTCTTGAAGAAACAAAACTTAGTTGATTCATGAGGGATTCCACAAAAAGAAAAGTCCATATATTTGAATACTGCTCTTTCATATGTACGTATTGGGTACTTGTAAAGCGTGTCTAATCACCCGTAAGGGACTGAAGATACTGCTCATTTAATCGACCTCTGAAGGATGAAAGGTTGAATGGACCTCGCCGGAAATTGAACCTGCAACCCTCAGGTTGCTACAGAGCTCGGCCACAGTGCATTAGCATGCTAAGATTTCTGCCCGGCTTTAATAAAAGAAAAGTTTAAGCTAATACCAAGATACCATGCAAATAGGGAAGCACCACAATACCCTACTGTCTAAAGACAGAAGAAGGGCACCAAGAACCTTTGAAAAGATTCATAAAGCTGTCACCAAACCAAATGGAAAAGCGACAAATTGGTAAAGCTTAAAGGGACAGTCAACCCAAAAATAACTTACTTATTTAGATTAGTTAATTAACAATATTTACATCAAACTCTAGCCCAATTTTCATCTAAATAAACTTTGGCAGAAAATACACTTCCTAGATCTCATCTGGCAGTTTTGAAATGGCCACCTGACTCCTTCTCTGACGTCTCCCAAAAGCTTGAGCTGCAGCACTAGTACAGGAACTTCTCGTCCCTGCGCGCTCCTTTCATTCAGTTCATTGAGAGTGTGTAGTTGCCTCTCTAAACATTGACTTTAGTGTAAGCCATGACATGGGATGTGATAAATGGAAGTGTCACTGTGCTGCAGTGAGTGCGCGAGTGGTAATCTGAGGGTTGCTTGAGATAACAACAGTAAATATAGACTCACTGGGGGCCAGTGTATGCCTGATAATACCAAATATATAACTTTTCAGTAGTGAACGATCTCCAACCACCACTGCTGTGGTGAATCTGAAGAGAGCTGTGAAAATCTGAAGTTCTGGCTTGTGGGGCTCTTTTTAACAGCAGTGGTGGTTGGAGATCGTTCACTACTGAAAAGCACCGGTGTATGTGGGATGGCTTAGAACGGGTTTGTTATGTAGCTAGTAATCTTTTGTGAGGCAATGAAGAGGGGAATGGATGAATTCTTTTTCAATCTGGCACCACCAGGGTCGAAGTTATACCCTGTAATACATGTCCCAAATGTTGTGAGGGCGTGTTATTCAAACGTAGCCACAGTCGCTAGGATGAGAAACATAGGAGCTCTATTAAATTTGGTCTTTGTTTCCAATTCCACTATTACAAATCAATACCTATATTTTGTACAATAATTATCCAACAATCTTTTTTGTATCTGAATAATACACCGGTACTTTTCAGTAGTGAACGATCTCCAACCGGTGTAAGCAGGTAGGGGATTGGGTGACCAGAGCTAGCAGGTAGGGGATTGGGTGACCAGAGAGGGAATGTGTATTATACTAACAAGAGCACATAACCTTCTAAGGATTGCTCTAGTAATAATTAACCAAGAAGTGTATTGCTCACAAGCCAGCGTATGCCTGATAATACCTAATATATAACGCTGCACACTTTTCAGTAATGAACGATCTCCAACCACCACTGCTGTGGTGAATCTGAAGAGAGCTGTGAGAATCTGAAGTTCTGGCTTGTGGGGCTCTTTTAACAGCAGTGGTGGTTGGAGATTGTTCACTACTGAAAAGCATTGGTGTATGTGGGATGGCTTAGAACGGGTTTTGTTATGTAGCTAGTAATCTTTTGTGAGGCAATGAAGAGGGGAATGGATGAATTCTATTTCAATCTGGCACCACCAGGGTCGAAGTTATACCCTGTAATACATGTCCCAAATGTTGTGAGGGCGTGTTATTCAAACGTAGCCACAGTCGCTAGGATGAGAAACATAGGAGCTCTATTAAATTTGGTCTTTGTTTCCAATTCCACTATTACAAATCAATACCTATATTTTGTACAATAATTATCCAACAATCTTTTTTGTATCTGAATAATACACCGGTACTTTTCAGTAGTGAACGATCTCCAACCGGTGTAAGCAGGTAGGGGATTGGGTGACCAGAGCTAGCAGGTAGGGGATTGGGTGACCAGAGAGGGAATGTGTATTATACTAACAAGAGCACATAACCTTCTATGGATTGCTCTAGTAATAATTAACCAAGAAGTGTATTGCTCACAAGCCAGTGTATGCCTGATAATACCTAATATATAACGCTGCACACTTTTCAGTAGTGAACGATCTCCAACCACCACTGCTGTGGTGAATCTGAAGAGAGCTGTGAGAATCTGAAGTTCTGGCTTGTGGGGCTCTTTTAACAGCAGTGGTGGTTGGAGATTGTTCACTACTGAAAAGCATTGGTGTATGTGGGATGGCTTAGAACGGGTTTGTTATGTAGCTAGTAATCTTTTGTGAGGCAATGAAGAGGGGAATGGATGAATTCTATTTCAATCTGGCACCACCAGGGTCGAAGTTATACCCTGTAATACATGTCCCAAATGTTTTGAGGGCGTGTTATTCAAACGTAGCCACAGTGGGATGGCTTAGAACGGGTTTGTGTGATTCAGAGCTGCTGTGTGCAGCGTTATATATTTGGTATTATCAGGCATACACTGGCCCCCAGTGAGTCTATATTTACTGTTATCTCAAGCAACCCTCGCGCACTTACTGCAGCACAGTGACACTTCCATTCTCAGCAAGGTACACTCGGCACCCAGACATATCCATAATTACACTGTTAACGTGCATACAGCTTGTGAGCAATACACTTCTTGGTAGTATAATTATTACTAGAGCAATCCTTAGAAGGTTATGTGCTCTTGTTAGTAATAATACACATTCCCTCTCTGGTCACCCAATCCCCTACCTGCTAGCTCTGGTCACCCAATCCCCTACCTGCTTACACCAGTTGGAGATCGTTCACTACTGAAAAGTACCGGTGTATTATTCAGATACAAAAAAGATTGTTGGATAATTATTGTACAAAATATAGGTATTGATTTGTAATAGTGGAATTGGAAACAAAGACCAAATTTAATAGAGTTCCTATGTTTCTCATCCTAGCGACTGTGGCTACGTTTGAATAACACGCCCTCACAACATTTGGGACATGTATTACAGGGTATAACTTCGACCCTGGTGGTGCCAGATTGAAATAGAATTCATCCATTCCCCTCTTCATTGCCTCACAAAAGATTACTAGCTACATAACAAACCCGTTCTAAGCCATCCCACATACACCGGTGCTTTTCAGTAGTGAACGATCTCCAACCACCACTGCTGTTAAAAAGAGCCCCACAAGCCAGAACTTCAGATTCTCACAGCTCTCTTCAGATTCACCACAGCAGTGGTGGTTGGAGATCGTTCACTACTGAAAAGTTATATATTTGGTATTATCAGGCATACACTGGCCCCCAGTGAGTCTATATTTACTGTTGTTATCTCAAGCAACCCTCAGATTACCACTCGCGCACTCACTGCAGCACAGTGACACTTCCATTTATCACATCCCATGTCATGGCTTACACTAAAGTCAATGTTTAGAGAGGCAACTACACACTCTCAATGAACTGAATGAAAGGAGCGCGCAGGGACGAGAAGTTCCTGTACTAGGTGCTGCAGCTCAAGCTTTTGGGAGACGTCAGAGAAGGAGGAGTCAGGTGGCCATTTCAAAACTGCCAGATGAGATCTAGGAAGTGTATTTTCTGCCAAAGCTTATTTAGATGAAAATTGGGCTACAGTTTGATGTAAAGATTGTTAATTAACTCATCTAAATAAGTAACAGTAATTTTTGGGTTGACTGTCCCTTTAAAAAGAAAATTTCAGAATCCCCAAGTGGTCTGAATGAAATAAAATATGAGGATAAACATCCTGAAAAATTGAGTGGACATGAAATGACCATAACAAAACGGCATAATAGTCCTTATAATCGTCAACTTAGAAGTTGAGACTCTAACAATATAAAAGTCTTCAGATCCAAGAATGGAATGAATAAACCTTTCTTCTTAGGGACAAAGAATAGAATTGAATAAAAACCCAAATCCTGTTCATGCAAAAAGAACTGGCATAATCACTCCTGAAAACAATTTACAGAGTGAAAGATTCTTCCCATAGAAGGTCTCATTCTAAAAATCTATTAAAACCCTAAGAATAATATAGAATTTGGACTGAGTTCATCCAAAAACAATTTAATCTGCCACCCACCAGAAGGACTGGTTTGAGAACCGCACCTTCATGCAGTCTAATAACTAGTAATTATATAGCATTTTTCTCCCAGAAGGATACAAAAAAAACTTCTTCAGCGCTTATACTTGCAGTTAACCAAATTAGCAGCTGATAAAAACAGTAGATATTACCCAAATAAATGGTACGCAATAAATTGACCTCAAAGGCCAAAGGGCTGTATTAAAGGGACAGTTCACACAAAAAAAATTCTCCCCTTTAAATTATTCCCAATGATCCTTTTAACCTGCTAGAGTATTAAATTGGTTACAAGTAGCTCCTTTACTCCTATTTCAGCATTTGTAATAGCTGATTTAGCCTGTGGTATCGCCACCTACACTGAACAAATTAATACTGGAGCCAGCAGAAGAGATTACACTCTCAGTGGGATGCAGGATAGTTAAGTAATAAAATGATCATTTTCCATTGTTCTCTCTATGTATTGAGCTTTGGTGTTCCAGCCAAATAAAAGATAAGGAAGCAAGTCTGTTTACACAAACTTAGAACATAATGAGATCTGATATCACCTTTAAGTTCAACCCATTGTAATATGCTGTGGTTTCAAAGCACAAAATTAGCTACTTCATATACACAAATAAGCATGAAAATGCAATTTCTCAAATATTTTATACTCTGCAGTTGGTATCACAAGTCATTTAAAATACATTAATGAAAAAACAATTTTACAGTGTACTGTCCCTTTAACCCTGCTGAGAAATGAATCTATGATCCTTAGATCTAGAACAAGCATTTGTAGTCAGGACATTCACCAACTGATCTACATCACCGGACTAAAAGTAGAGCAGAAAAAACTCTAAACCTCCAGAAATAGTGGAGATAATAAAAATCAAATAAATTATTATCCTAACAAGATAGAGATAATAAAATATATTAGAAATCATAATAATAAATATAGTAAACATATTTACATTAATACAAATAAAGTAAATAAACAGAGTGATATACTTAAGAAACTGCTTATGCTAACTGTTCAACAAAGGTTGAGAGATCAGTAATGTCAGCCACAGATAAAGCTGAGCTAAAAATATAAACAGTACATAAATATGCTCTACTAAGGTTATATTCAAATTCTAAAGAATCCTTAAAACAACTACCAATTTCCTTAGAAATAGTAGTACAGTCCCAAGAGGGAATCAGAACAACCATTCTCTAGACTATAATACAGATAGTATATTAAATAGGGAAAAAAAACTCAAAAGCAAAAATGTTAAAATCCAGATTTGAAAAGGATTATTAACATAATTAATAGGAGGACTAGACTCTTAAAAGCTTTAAGTAAAACATTTTTTGAAAAGACCTGGTAAGTTTAATTAAAGGTATAACCTTTGAAATCAAGTACATGAACTGAGTATGTACAAAACAGTAAATGTCATTGTACATGTAGAAACATTGCTAGCATAAAACAAGATAAATAAATGCCACATAATTGAGCTGAAGAAATAACAACAGCTTAAAAAATGAAAAGAACACACTTAGCTTTGTAGAATTGTGTTCCAGGGCATCATAGTGTCTACAGTAACATCAGAGTCAGGAACAGAATGAGCCATCTCGCAAAATGGTAACAGAAAAAGAAAAATAACATTAGGCAAAACATTCAATTTCCACAATATAACACTTTCAGTAAAGAAAAACAAAAACAGGCATAATAGCTTTCAAAGTTCATGAAAACAGCGAGCAATAGAGGGAGAGGGTAAAAAAAAGCTAAAATGTGGCGCCAAGAATGACGCATTACGTAAAAAGAAATTAAATTTTTGTTGGCGCAAAACTAACACCAGGAAATGACTAGTGTCATAACAAATGCAATTTTGCGCCAAAACAACTAGTGTCAACAAAGACGCAGGAAATTACTAAATTTGCGCCATCTAAGGCGCAACTTTGCACCAAAAAAGTTTGTGTCAAAAATTACGCAATAAAAAACAGCATTTTGCGCCCTCGCAAGCCTAGATTTGCCCGAGAAAAAATGAAAGTCAAATTGAAAAAGATTGAACCCGAGGTAAGAAAAAAGTTTAAACTTCCCAAACATGATTCCTATACTGAAACTGTTTAGACTGCAAAGGGAAATACACATAGACCTGACTCATGGCAAATCTAAGTAAAATACATATATTTAAAACTTTATATTAATACATAAAGCCCAAACCATAGCTGAGAGTGTCTTAAATAATGATACCTAGTTACCGAAAGACACCCATCCACATATCTCAAATAAGGGAAAGAGGGGGATAGGACAAAAAGTGGGGGTTGTTAGCACTCATGACTTCTAAGTGGATATCCTACTGTATAAGAACAGTTAATGGGATGTGTATGGTTAGGTATAAAATTCTTAAACTTTAATTAATAATCATTTAAAAGTGATAAATATCACCTATCTCCTGCTAGAGAGATATAAGCAAAGATAGATTAAAGATAAAACAATGATAACTAGAACACTCTTATCGGTGTACAGAAGTTCTGGGGTAAAAGCCTTCCTGTATTCCTGTCCGTAACTGGATACACGGCTTCAGGTGACAGAGGCGGACCCCCCAGGACTTCTAATGTACTTGAACCGATGCGAGCCAAAAATGAGATTAAAACAAAAATAAGTTAATAACTTCACAAATGCATTTCGGCCTTAGAGCTGGCCTTTGTCATTGTGTCTCAGTTAATAATGTCAAGCCGAGTGTCGAAAACGGCTGCTTTAAAAAGTCTATCCCCCTTGCTATTGTGGCCAATCAGTGACATTTGTCAGTCACACCCCTAGGATCGACCAATTGCGTTTAGCTATGTGTTATCGCTTCCCCTTTCTTACGTGGCTAGTTCTTATTGGGTAGTTCTTCCACATCGTATATAAAGTATACGCCCATTGGAGTGATGCCTCCTGTCTAGTATACGACCAATAGAGTGACGCCACCTGTCAGATTATAATATGCCCATGTAACATTACACTTGTTTACACTGCAGCGTTCCGATGTAGAGTGGCACAAATTCAAACACTCACGTCAGTCTCAATACTTGTTAGTTAATCATCCATGCAACATGCATTCAAACTACATATTATGGCGACAAGTCCCGTCGGACTCTGAATCGCTTTAGGATGTTTCACATCATTTCAAGACCTTTACTGACGATATCATAGATTTAGAATAGTGCAGTATGATTTCTTTTCTGTATGTTACGGTAATTTTGTTCACTGTAATTATGTCCAACTACGAAAAGAGGGGCAATTTTTGACAGATAAGGTGTCATTATTAATCACTGGGGTTATTTCTCAATGAAACCGATTTGGCTCACAATATATAAGGGATGACAAAGAGGGAGAGTATAAACTTAATGATGTGCACTCACAGCTTATACGATAATATATAAAACTTCTAATTCTCATATACACAATTCATATCCTAATCCAAAAACTATGTATCTCTTAGGACTGAAACTAGGACAGATTAGTAAGAGCAATACTATATATTATGTGGGTCCCCTAAGGTATGTCAGATCCGGAGGATGATGACTTGAGCAGATGTAATGATATATAAGAGTATATCGTCGATCTGAAAAGGAGGTAGGAGATGAATCCCTATGACCGATAACAGAGAACCCTTGAAAAGGTTTCCCGCGAGGGAAACCATAAAATCAATAGGCGATACTCTCTTCACATCCCTCTGACAAACACTGTACTCTGAGAGGAATTGGGCTTCAGAATGCTTAGAAGCGCTTATCATAGAAAAATCATAACAATCAAGCACAAACTTACTTCACCTCCATAGGAGGCAAAGTTTGTAAAACTGAATTGTGGGTGTGGTGAGGGGTTTATTTATAGGCATTTTGAGGTTTGGGAAACTTTGCCCCTCCTGGAAGGATTGTATATCCCATACGTCACTAGCTCATGGACTCTTGCCAATTATATATCCTACAATTTTTTGTGTCCCTTTAAAGTGATTGTAAATCATAGCGTTTGTGAAACACTAGGATTTACAATTGGAAAGCTCCTTTATTGTTGGAAGCGTTCGCCGCAATGAGCTACTCAGGCAGCCCACGGCAGAACTCTATTTTGTCGTGAGGTGACGTTTCCACCTCTTAGTCAATAGCTGTGCAGGCTATCCAACTTGGCACCAGTTGGAATGCACAGCTATTTGCTAAGAGGTGGAAACATCACCTCACAGCAAATAGTGTTCTGCCTTGGGCTGCCTGAGCAGCTCAGTGCGGTGAATGCTTCCAACAAATAAAGGAGCTTTCAGCATGAAGTATTTTATACTTCATGACTGAAAGTCCCCTTTATTTGTTCTAATTGTAAATTGTTTTGTTTTTTTTTCACTTTAATTTAAAACAAAAAAATATTACCTTTCTGATCAAATTACTGTACTTCTGAGGGTACTATGTATACAAAAGTGTTTTGTTTTTTTAATAAAACGACCTTTAGGTTACGTGTATAAGCTGTATTATGACATGTAAATACCGCCTAAATGACATGATATTGTTGTTTAAACTTGGTTCCATATCCTCTCCAAACTGTCCCATTTTAAAGATGCAAATATTTAAATATCCAAACCTTCTCTGGTGCCAAGCAGTTTAGATAAAGGGCTTTCTACCTGCACAATTGTTTATTTACATTTCTAAAACTCTCTTCTCTCTTATTGTTAGTTTTTTTCAGTTTATCCCTTTCAATGGGGTTTGTATTATTAATAGCGACAAGACCCATGGGAGGGTAGGAAGGGCACAATAGTGCAGTGCCGTTGAACCTTTAACGACTGGCAACGTACATGGTATGTTGCGGTCGTTAAGGAGTTAATTGTGATAATTTATTTAATTCCAACTTTGATAAGAATCATCTCACTTAAAATTGTTTATATAAAAATAGCTTGTTTTAACAGTTGCTGAAAATGGGGCCTTAATTCCTCAATTTAAAACATCTTTAAAAGATGTATAGAACCTCCTCAGAAAATACACGTCAAAATAGATAAACAGTAATCTGTAAAGAGATTAGGGAGGAACAATTAGCTTTTCATTATTGACCAAGAAAGGCATTTTTCAAATTGTAACATTCTAAAAAAAAAAAAAAAAACTTGGCTGCTAGGGGTTTTTAGGGTACCATAAAGCAGTGTTTCACTGCTTGAGTCCCAATTTCTGTTTTTGTATTTCCCTGCTTTAGTTGTTCCTTTGCTCATTCATTCATCTTCAGCTTTCATTTAGTACCAAAAACTCTGAATGCACATGTCTAATATACACTGCTATAAAGCCTCTTTATGCTGACACACACACAGCCATATGTGGTTATGTGTTACACCTAAACTATTCAAAATATAGGCATGACCTTAAAGGCAAAAAACTCCAGCAACTTTTTATGTCTATTCTCCGATGATCCCACAAATTCAGACAGCTAAATAACACTTATCATTGCCACTTGAACATTCTTCAAACGTGCTTCAAATAAAACACAAAGAATAGCAACTATGTTCAAAATGTTAAAGCAGAAAACTCAAAGACTGGTATTCAAATAAGAAAACATTTACAGATCCAGACATTTGGAAGACAAATGTCCATTTTGTCTGAAGAATGGGAAGTACTGTATTCAAAGTGGTTGGGGTTTAAGAGTGACCATAAACACCTTGTGATTACACAACATTTCTGTTGTGTTGCTATAGAATAGCATATCAGCCAAGTCTAAACATTTTTAAAACGTGTTTGCTGCAATAGTTATCAAAAGCCAAACGCCATCCACCACTGGCCTCACGTGGAGTAGCCAATCCCGACTTGAGTGTGCAGACAAGACTAGCTATAGCCATATTAACATTTTAAGGTATTTACTGTCCCTTGAAGATGATATTGAACTCAGCAGGTTAGAGATACTTCCTTTGAAAAGCCTAGTGGAACTCATCTATCTAGTCAACTTCGCAGTAGTTAATTAGAGAGAGGTGTAAAAGAGCTTGTGTTTTAAGCTAACTATTTACTGTGTAGAATGATGGCCACATTTAATCATACTTAAGTAGCATGGAGGCACTCCAGCCTCTATAAATTGAGTGAAACAAGCACAATTTCAGAATTATATTAGAGCAAAAACATGCAAAATCATTAAATTAAAAAAATGATTAATGCATATTGCAATCTTGTGTTATTTAACTTAACTTTTTTATAGGAGTATTCACATTTTTTCACATCCCTTTACGTTCTGAATTACTGAACCTGTAGAGTTAACCATTTCGTGACAATATGCCTGATATAGAGGATAGACAAGGTAATATGGGGACTTTTTTTTAATAATCAAAGAATATACCTCTTTGTTTCAGCACAATTATACGATTGTGTTTTGTTCAATGTTTTTGTGGATAAAGTGCATCCAAAGCAACAGTCATCTAGTCAAATAAGCATTCAGCATACATAGTAAGGAGCTTTATGAAGCAATAGGTAATGACATATTTTGTGCAGCCAGCCTAACATGCCAGAAAGCTTAATGTGCATAGTAACTTCCTTATTCTAATTCAAAGATTAGGCAGCAGGACTAGAATATACTGAATAAACAACAACACAAAAAACTGCCTCACTTTATGCATTATATATTTAAATAAAAAAAAAACAAAGAATAAAATGTTCAAATGCTTTTAAATGACAATCAATAGGCAGTAGTATTTGAATATATCACATAGAGAAGATATGTTTTGTTATTTATACTTTTATTTTAAGATCCTGAAGCAGCTGGAATGAACAACATGTGAATGTTTGGAATGCTTTGTTCGGTAGGAATGTGCCTTGAGGATACAAACCTCCAAGGGTAGAAAAATCAAAACTATTCCAGCTACATGTCATTTTCTACTACTATCATCACATGACCAATGTCCCAGCTTCTGGCTATGGGTGAAATGGAGGTTTAAGGGCAAATCCAAGGTTTAAAAAAAAAACCATTAAATCAATATCATATAGTTTGTTTGAGCAAAGGGACATGTAATACAACATCTACTGGTGAAGCTATATTTTCACCTTATCTGGACAGTAGTATGAAGGATGTGTGTTTAATGATAAAAAAGACATACATACACATATATATAATTTATTTTTATTATAATTTTTTTAAATAAGTTTTTTTTGGGAGAATAAATTATGTCTGGCATCTGGCACCCATTCTGTAAAACCTCAAGAACATCTTAATGTTAAAGAGAATGGGTGTATGTCATCCTCCTGTGCACTTACCTTTCTCTGCATCGTTTGAAGCTGATCACCCAAATTGTTATTAACTTTCATCAGTTGTTGTATTTTTGCTTCTGATGACGCTAATGCATTTTTAACTTCTAAAAATTCTTGTACCGTGACTGAGCTATCTGATAAGTCTGTTTCCACACTCTAGAAAATAAAAATAATGAGACTAACTGAAGAACAAAATGCAATTCATAACGAGGCAAAAACACATCAAAAGGATAGTATTTTTTTATACAAGGTATAGTTATCACATACAAAATGTATTTTATGGTATTATAAACATTGAGATGAAAAATGCAGGTGAAGAAAAATCATTGGGTCTTCAAATTCAGGGACGAACAAAAGTATACCAAATTTAGCATTTAGATAAAATATCAGACTTTTCCACAATTCTTTAAGGAACATGGAAGCCAAAATGAAACTTTCATGATTCGAAAAGAGAAAACTATCTAAAAAATTTTTTTTAAATCTGATCACCACAATTACCTCTTTCCATTGGTATTGAATATTAAAACCTAACTCCTATTCATGAAAGCATACCTTGCTAGACCCAGGAACTTGCAAAACTCACACAACATGGCAGAACAGTTTTCAGTTATGTTTGTAATTATGTTCTACATAATGTGATCAAAACACGTTCACATTCCTGAGTATGCATCAGTTATCCCTCCTAGAAAAAAGTGGTGTTTCAACAAAGTTTTTTTATTTGTATACTCTATTTGAATTAAAAAAAAAAAAAAAAACATAATTTATGTAAGAATTTACCTGATAAATTCAATTCTTTCATAATGGCAAGAGTCCATGAGCTAGTGACGTATGGGATATACATTCCTACCAGGAGGGGCAAAGTTTCCCAAACCTCAAAATGCCTATAAATACACCCCCACCACACCCACAATTCAGTTTAACGACTAGCCAAGAATTGGGGTGATAAGAAAGGAGCGAAAGCATCAACAAGGAATTGGAATAACTGTGCTTTATACAAAAAAATCATAACCACCATAAAAAGGGTGTGTCTCATGGACTATTGCCAATATGAAAGAAATTAATTTATCAGGTAAATTCTTACATAAATTATGTTTTCTTTCATGTAATTGGCAAGAGTCCATGAGCTAGTGACGTATGGGATAGCAAATACCCAAGATGTGGAACTCCACGCAAGAGTCACTAGAGAGGGAGGTATAAAACTAAAGACAGCCAATTCCGCTGAAAAAACATAATTTATGTAAGAACTTACCTGATAAATTAATTTCTTTCATATTAGCAAGAGTCCATGAGCTAGTGACGTATGGGATATACATTCCTACCAGGAGGGGCAAAGTTTCCCAAACCTCAAAATGCCTATAAATACACCCCTCACCACACCCACAATTCAGTTTAACAAATAGCCAAGAAGTGGGGTGATAAAAAGTGCGAAAGCATATAAAATAAGGAATTGGAATAATTGTGCTTTATACAAAATCATAACCACCACAAAAAAAGGGCGGGCCTCATGGACTCTTGCTAATATGAAAGAAATGAATTTATCAGGTAAGTTCTTACATAAATTATGTTTTCTTTCATGTAATTAGCAAGAGTCCATGAGCTAGTGACGTATGGGATAATGATTACCCAAGATGTGGATCTTTCCACACAAGAGTCACTAGAGAGGGAGGGATAAAATAAAGACAGCCAATTCCTGCTGAAAATAATCCACACCCAAAATAAAGTTTAATGAAAAACATAAGCAGAAGATTCAAACTGAAACCGCTGCCTGAAGTACTTTTCTACCAAAAACTGCTTCAGAAGAAGAAAATACATCAAAATGGTAGAATTTAGTAAAAGTATGCAAAGAGGACCAAGTTGCTGCTTTGCAAATCTGATCAACCGAAGCTTCATTCCTAAACGCCCAGGAAGTAGAAACTGACCTAGTAGAATGAGCTGTAATCCTCTGAGGCGGAGTTTTACCCGACTCAACATAGGCAAGATGAATTAAAGATTTCAACCAAGATGCCAAAGAAATGGCAGAAGCTTTCTGGCCTTTTCTAGCACCGGAAAAAATAACAAATAGACTAGAAGTCTTTCGGAAAGACTTAGTAGCTTCAACATAATATTTCAAAGCTCTAACAACATCCAAAGAATGCAACGATTTCTCCTTAGAATTCTTAGGATTAGGACATAATGAAGGAACCACAATTTCTCTACTAATGTTGTTGGAATTCACAACTTTAGGTAAAAATTCAAAAGAAGTTCGCAACACCGCCTTATCCTGATGAAAAATCAGAAAAGGAGACTCACAAGAAAGAGCAGATAATTCAGAAACTCTTCTGGCAGAAGAGATGGCCAAAAGGAACAAAAAACTTTCCAAGAAAGTAATTTAATGTCCAATGAATGCATAGGTTCAAACGGAGGAGCTTGAAGAGCTCCCAGAACCAAATTCAAACTCCAAGGAGGAGAAATTGACTTAATGACAGGTTTTATACGAACCAAAGCTTGTACAAAACAATGAATATCAGGAAGAATAGCAATCTTTCTGTGAAAAAGAACAGAAAGAGCAGAGATTTGACCTTTCAAGGAACTTGCGGACAAACCCTTATCTAAACCATCCTGAAGAAACTGTAAAATTCTCGGTATTCTAAAAGAATGCCAAGAAAAATGATGAGAAAGACACCAAGAAATATAAGTCTTCCAGACTCTATAATATATCTCTCTAGATACAGATTTACGAGCCTGTAACATAGTATTAATCACAGAGTCAGAGAAACCTCTTTGACCAAGAATCAAGCGTTCAATCTCCATACCTTTAAATTTAAGGATTTCAGATCCTGATGGAAAAAAGGACCTTGAGACAGAAGGTCTGGTCTTAACGGAAGAGTCCACGGTTGGCAAGAGGCCATCCGGACAAGATCCGCATACCAAAACCTGTGAGGCCATGCCGGAGCTACCAGCAGAACAAACGAGCATTCCTTCAGAATCTTGGAGATTACTCTTGGAAGAAGAACTAGAGGCGGAAAGATATAAGCAGGATGATACTTCCAAGGAAGTGATAATGCATCCACTGCCTCCGCCTGAGGATCCCAGGATCTGGACAGATACCTGGGAAGTTTCTTGTTTAGATGAGACGCCATCAGATCTATTTCTGGAAGTTCCCACATTTGAACAATCTGAAGAAATACCTCTGGGTGAAGAGACCATTCGCCCGGATGCAACGTTTGGCGACTGAGATAATCCGCTTCCCAATTGTCTATACCTGGGATATGAACCACAGAGATTAGACAGGAGCTGGATTCCGCCCAAACCAAAATTCGAGATACTTCATACTTCATAGCCAGAGGACTGTGAGTCCCTCCTTGATGATTGATGTATGCCACAGTTGTGACATTGTCTGTCTGAAAACAAATGAACGATTCTCTCTTCAGAAGAGGCCAAAACTGAAGAGCTCTGAAAATTGCACGGAGTTCCAAAATATTGATCGGTAATCTCACCTCCTGAGATTCCCAAACTCCATGTGCCGTCAGAGATCCACACATAGCTCCCCAACCTGTGAGACTTGCATTTGTTGAAATTACAGTCCAGGTCGGAAGCACAAAAGAAGCCCCCTGAATTAAACGATGGTGATCTGTCCACCACGTTAGAGAGTGTCGAACAATCGGTTTTAAAGATATTAATTGAGATATCTTTGTGTAATCCTTGCACCATTGATTCAGCATACAGAGCTGAAGAGGTCGCATGTGAAAACGAGCAAAGGGGATCGCGTCCGATGCAGCAGTCATAAGACCTAGAATTTCCATGCATAAGGCTACCGAAGGGAATGATTGTGACTGAAGGTTTCGACAAGCTGAAATCAATTTTAGACGTCTCTTGACTGTTAAAGACAGAGTCATGGACACTGAATCTATCTGGAAACCCAGAAAAGTTACCCTTGTCTGAGGAATCAATGAACTTTTTGGTAAATTGATCCTCCAACCATGATCTTGAAGAAACAACACAAGTCGATTCGTATGAGATTCTGCTAAATGTAAAGACTGAGCAAGTACCAAGATATCGTCCAAATAAGGAAATACCACAATACCCTGTTCTCTGATTACAGACAGAAGGGCACCGAGAACCTTTGTAAAAATTCTTGGAGCTGTAGCTAGGCCAAACGGCAGAGCCACAAACTGGTAATGCTTGTCCAGAAAAGAGAATCTCAGGAACTGATAATGATCTGGATGAATCGGAATATGCAGATATGCATCCTGTAAATCTATTGTGGACATATAATGCCCTTGCTGAACAAAAGGCAAGATAGTCCTTACAGTTACCATCTTGAACGTTGGTATCCTTACATAACGATTCAATATTTTTAGATCCAGAACTGGTCTGAAGGAATTCTCCTTCTTTGGTACAATGAAGAGATTTGAATAAAACCCCATCCCCTGTTCCAGAACTGGAACTGGCATAATTACTCCAGCCAACTCTAGATCTGAAACACAATTCAGAAATGCTTGAGCTTTCACTGGATTTACTGGGACACGGGAAAGAAAAAATCTCTTTGCAGGAGGTCTCATCTTGAAACCAATTCTGTACCCTTCTGAAACAATGTTCTGAATCCAAAGATTGTGAACAGAATTGATCCAAATTTCTTTGAAAAAACGTAACCTGCCCCCTACCAGCTGAGCTGGAATGAGGGCCGCACCTTCATGTGGACTTAGAAGCAGGCTTTGCCTTTCTAGCAGGCTTGGATTTATTCCAGACTGGAGATGGTTTCCAAACTGAAACTGCTCCTGAGGATGAAGGATTAGGCTTTTGTTCTTTGTTGAAACGAAAGGAACGAAAACGATTATTAGCCCTGTTTTTACCCTTAGATTTTTTATCCTGTGGTAAAAAAGTTCCTTTCCCACCAGTAACAGTTGAGATAATAGAATCCAACTGAGAACCAAATAATTTGTTACCCTGGAAAGAAATGGAAAGTAGAGTTGATTTAGAAGCCATATCAGCATTCCAAGTCTTAAGCCATAAAGCTCTTCTAGATAAAATAGCTAGAGACATAAACCTGACATCAACTCTGATAATATCAAAAATGGCATCACAGATAAAATTATTAGCATGCTGAAGAAGAATAATAATATCATGAGAATCATGATCTGTTACTTGTTGCGCTAAAGTTTCCAACCAAAAAGTTGAAGCTGCAGCAACATCAGCCAAAGATATAGCAGGTCTAAGAAGATTACCTGAACACAGATAAGCTTTTCTTAGAAAGGATTCAATTTTCCTATCTAAAGGATCCTTAAACGAAGTACCATCTGACGTAGGAATAGTAGTACGTTTAGCAAGGGTAGAAATAGCCCCATCAACTTTAGGGATTTTGTCCCAAAATTCTAATCTGTCAGACGGCACAGGATATAATTGCTTAAAACGTTTAGAAGGAGTAAATGAATTACCCAATTTATCCCATTCTTTGGAAATTACTGCAGAAATAGCATTAGGAACAGGAAAAACTTCTGGAATAACCACAGGAGATTTAAATACCTTATCTAAACGTTTAGAATTAGTATCAAGAGGACCAGAATCCTCTATTTCTAAAGCAATTAGTACTTCTTTAAGTAAAGAACGAATAAATTCCATTTTAAATAAATATGAAGATTTATCAGCATCAATCTCTGAGACAGAATCCTCTGAACCAGAAGAGTCATCAGAATCAGAATGATGATGTTCATTTAAAAATTCATCTGTAGGGAGAGAAGTTTTAAAAGATTTTTTACGTTTACTAGAAGGAGAAATAACAGACATAGCCTTCTTTATGGATCCAGAAACAAAATCTCTTATGTTATCAGGAACATTCTGCACCTTAGATGTTGAAGGAACTGCAACAGGCAATGGTACTTTACTAAAGGAAATATTATCTGCATTAACAAGTTTGTCATGACAATTAATACAAACAACAGCCGGAGGAATAGCTACCAAAAGTTTACAGCAGATACACTTAGCTTTGGTAGATCCAGCACTAGACAGCGATTTTCCTGTAGTATCTTCTGACTCAGATGCAACGTGAGACATCTTGCAATATGTAAGAGAAAAAACAACATATAAAGCAAAATTGATCAAATTCCTTAAATGACAGTTTCAGGAATGGGAAAAAATGCCAAAGAACAAGCTTCTAGCAACCAGAAGCAATGAAAAAAATGAGACTGAAATAATGTGGAGACAAAAGCGACGCCCATATTTTTTAGCGCCAAATCAGACGCCCACATTATTTGGCGCCTAAATGCTTTTGGCGCCAAAAATGACGCCACATCCGGAACGCCGACATTTTTGGCGCAAAATAACGTCAAAAAATGACGCAACTTCCGGCGACACGTATGACGCCGGAAACGGAAAAGAATTTTTTGCGCCAAAAAAGTCCGCGCCAAGAATGACGCAATAAAATGAAGCATTTTCAGCCCCCGCGAGCCTAACAGACCACAGGGAAAAAAGAGTCAAATTTTTGAAGGTAAGAAAAAAATGATTAATTCAAGTGCATTATCCCAAATATGAAACTGACTGTCTGAAAAATAAGGAATGTTGAACATTCTGAGTCAAGGCAAATAAATGTTTGAATACATATATTTAGAACTTTATAAACAAAGTGCCCAACCATAGCTTAGAGTGTCACAGAAAATAAGATTTACTTACCCCAGGACACTCATCTACATGTTTGTAGAAAGCCAAACCAGTACTGAAACGAGAATCAGCAGAGGTAATGGTATATATAAGAGTATATCATCGATCTGAAAAGGGAGGTAAGAGATGAATCTCTACGACCGATAACAGAGAACCTATGAAATAGACCCCGTAGAAGGAGATCACTGCATTCAAATAGGCAATACTCTCCTCACATCCCTCTGACATTCACTGCACGCTGAGAGGAAAACCGGGCTCCAACTTGCTGCGGAGCGCATATCAACGTAGAATCTAGCACAAACTTACTTCACCACCTCCATCGGAGGCAAAGTTTGTAAAACTGAATTGTGGGTGTGGTGAGGGGTGTATTTATAGGCATTTTGAGGTTTGGGAAACTTTGCCCCTCCTGGTAGGAATGTATATCCCATACGTCACTAGCTCATGGACTCTTGCTAATTACATGAAAGAAATGAATCCACAACCAAAATCAAAAGTTTTAATCTTTATAATGAAAAAAACGGAAATTATAAGCAGAAGAATCAAACTGAAACAGCTGCCTGAAGTACTTTTCTACCAAAAACTGCTTCTGAAGAAGAGAAAACATCAAAATGGTAGAATTTAGTAAAAGTATGCAAAGAAGACCAAGTTGCTGCTTTGCAAATCTGATCAACAGAAGCTTCATTCTTAAAAGCCCAGGAAGTAGAAACTGACCTAGTAGAATGATTCGCAATCCTCTGAGGCGGGGATTTACCTGACTCCAAATAAGCATGATGAATCAAAAGCTTTACCCAAGATGCCAAAGAAATGGCAGAAGCCTTCTGACCTTCCTAGAACCAGAAAAGATAACAAATAGACTAGAAGTCTTTCTGAAATCTTTAGTAGCTTCAACATAATATTTCAAAGCTCTTACCACATCCAAAGAATGTAAAGATCTCTCCAGAGAATTCTTAGGATTAGGACACAACGAAGGGACAATAATTTCTCTACTAATGTTGTTGGAATTCACAACTTTAGGTAAAAATTTAAATGAAGTCCGCAAAACCGCCTTATCCTGATGAAAAATCAGAAAAGGAGATTCACAAGAAAGAGCAGATAATTCAGAAACTCTTCTAGCAGAAGAGATGGCCAAAAGGAACAATACTTTCCAAGAAAGTAATTTAATGTCCAGAGAATGCATAGGCTCAAACGGACTCCAAGGAGGAGAGATTGACTTAATGCCAGTCTTGATACGAACCAAATCGTGTACAAAACAATGAATATCAGGAAGATTAGCAATTTTTCTGTGGAACAGAACAGAAAGAGCAAAGGTGTGTCCTTTTAAGGAACTTGCAGACAAACCCTTATCTAAACCATCCTGAAGAAACTGTAAAATTCTAGGAATTCTAAAAGAATGCCAAGAGAATTTATGAGAAGAACACCATGAAATGTAAGTCTTCCAAACACGGTAATAAATCTTTCTAGACACAGATTTACGAGCCTGCAACATAGTATTAATCACTAAGTCAGAGAAACCTCTATGACTAAGCACTAAGCGTTCAATTTTCATACCTTCAAATTTAATGATTTTAGATCCTGATGGAAAAATGGGCCTTGAGATAGGAGGTCTGGCCTTAACGGAAGTGGCCAAGGATGGCAACTGGACATCCGAACAAGAACTCCAAGGATGTGTCAACGCATTCACTGCTTCCGCCTGAGGATCCCTGGACCTATTCAGATATCTGGGAAGTTTCCCTTTAGATGAGAAGCCATCAGATCTATTTCTGGAAGCCCCCACATCTGAACAATCTGAAAAAACACATCTGGGTGAAGAGACTACTCTCCCGGATGTAAAGTCTGACGACTGAGATAATCCGCTTCCCAAATGTCTATACCTGGGATATGGACCGCAGAGATTAGACAGGAGCTGGATTCCGCCCATGCAAGTTTCCGAGATACTTCTTTCATGGCTTGAGAACTGTGAGTCCCACCCTTGATAATTGACATACGCCACGGTTGTGACATTGTCCGTCTGAAAACAAACGGTTCTCTCTTCAGAAGAGGCCAAAACTGAAGAGCTCTGAGAATCGCACGGAGTTCCAAAATATTGATTGGTAATCTCGCCTCTTGAGATTTCCAAACCCCCTGCGCTGTCAGAGATCCCCAGAAAGCTCCCCAACCTGAAAGACTCGCATCTGTTGTGATCACAGTCCAGGCTGGATGAACAAAAGAGGCCCCTTGAACTAAACAATGGTGATCTAACCACCAAGTCAGAGATAGTCGAACATTGGGATTTAAGGATATTAATTGTGATATCTTTGTATAATCCCTGGACCATTGGTTCAGCATACAAAGCTGAAGAGGTCTCATGTAAAAACGAGCAAAGGGGATGGCGTCCGATGCTGCAGTCATGAGACCTAAAACCTCCATGCACATCACTACTGAAGGGAATGATTGAGACTGAAGGTTTCGACAAGCTGTAACTAATTTCAGACATCTCTTGTCTGATAGAGACAAAGTCATGGATACTGAATCTATTTGGAAACCTAAAAAGGTTACCCTTGTCTGAGGAATCAAAGAACTTTTTGGTAAATTGATCCTCCAACCATGTCTTTGAAGAAACAACACCAGTTGATTCGTGTGAGATTCTGCAGAACGTAAAGACTGAGCAAGAACCAAGATATCGTCCAAATAAGTAAACACTGCAATACCCTGCTCTCTGATTACAGAGAGTAGGGCACTGAGAACTTTTGAAAATATCCTTGGAGCTGTTGCTAGGCCAAAAGGAAGAGCAACAAATTGGTAATGCTTGTCTAGAAAAGAGAATCTCAGGAACTGATAGTGATCTGGATGAATCGGAATATAAAGATATGCATCCTGTAAGTCTATTGTAGACATATAATGCCCTTGCTGAACAAAAGGCAGAATAGTCCTTATAGTCAACATTTTGAACGTAGGTATTCTTACATAACTTTTCAATATTTTTAGATCCAGAACTGGTCTGAAAGAATTCTCCTTCTTTGGAACAATGAACAGATTTGAATAAAACCCCAGAACCCGTTCCTGAAAAGGAACTGGCACAATTACCCCAGATAACTCCAGGTCTGAAACACACTTCAGGAAAGCCTGAGACTTTACTGGGTTCACTGGAATGCGTCTTACTTTGAAACCTATTCTGTAACCTTGAGAAACAATGTTCTGAATCCAATGATTTTAGATTAAATTGATCCAAACATCCTTGTAAAATCTTAGTCTGCCCCCTACCAGCTGCGCTGGAATGAGGGCCGCACCTTCATGCAGACTTGGGGGCTGCTTTAGATCTTTTAAATGGCTTAGATTTATTCCAGACTGGAGAAGGCTTCCAATTGGAAACCATTCCCTTAGGGGAAGGGTCAGGTTTCTGTTCCTTATTTTGACGAAAGGAACGAAAGCGGTTAGCAGCTTTAAATTTACCCTTCGATTTTTTTATCCTGAGGCAAAAAAGCTCCCTTCCCCCCAGTGACAGTTGAAATAATAGAATCCAACTAAGAATCAAATAATGTATTACCTTGGAAAGAGAGAGATAGCAAAGTTGATTTAGAAGTCATATAAGCATTCCAAGATTTAAGCCATAAAGCTCTTCTAGCTAATATAGCTAAAGACATATATTTGACATCAATTCTAATGATATCAAAAATGGCATTACAAATGAAATTATTAGCATGTTGAATTAGCTTAACAATGCTATACACATTATGATCTGGTACTTGTTGTGCCAAAGTTTCCAACCAAAAAGTTGAAGCAGCAGCAACATCAGCCAAAGAAATAGCAGGCCTAAGAAGATGACCTGAACATAAATAAGCCGTCCTTAGATAAGATTCAAGTTTCCTATCTAAAGGATCTTTAAAAGAAGTACTATCTGCCATATGAATAGTAGTATGTTTAACAAGAGTAGAGATGGCCCCATCAACTTTAAGGATCTTTTCCCAAAACTCCAATCTATCAGTCGGCAAAGGATACAGTTTCTTAAACCTTGAAGGAGTAAAAGTACCACCCAATCTATTCCATTCCCTAGAAATTACATCTGAAATAGCATCAGGAACTGGAAAAACCTCTGGAATAACTACTTGAGGTTTAAAAACCAAATTTAAACGTTTACTGGTTTTAATATCAAGAGGACTAGTCTTCTCCATATCTAATGCAATCAACACCTCGTTTAATAAGGAACGAATATACTCCATTTTAAATAAGTATGAAGATTTGTCAGTGTCAATATCTGAGGCAGAATCTTCTGAACCAGATAGATCCTCATCAGAGATAGATAAATCAGAATGCTGTCGGTCATTTAAAAATTCATCAATTTTATGAGAAGTTTTAAAAGACCTTTTACGTTTATTAGAAGGTGGCATGACAGACAAAGCCTTCTGAATGGATTTAGAAACAAATTCTCTCACATTAACAGGAATATCCTGAGCATTAGATGTTGAAGGAACAACAACAGGTAATGAATTACTACTAATGGAAATACTAACACATACTACAGCCGGAGGAACAGTTACCACAAGTTTACAACAAATGCACTTAGCTTTGGTAGAACCGACATCAGGCAGCAGGATTCCAATAGTAGATTCTGAGACAGGGTCAGATTGAGACATCTTGCAATATGTAATAGAAGAAATAACATATAAAGCAAAATTATCAATTTCCTTATATGACAGTTTCAGGAATGGGAAAAAACATAATTTATGCTTACCTGATAAATTCCTTTCTTCTGTTGTGTGATCAGTCCACGGGTCATCATTACTTCTGGGATATAACTCCTCCCCAACAGGAAATGCAAGAGGATTCACCCAGCAGAGCTGCATATAGCTCCTCCCCTCTACGTCACTCCCAGTCATTCGACCAAGAATCAACGAGAAAGGAGAAACCAAGGGTGAAGTGGTGACTGGAGTATAATTTAAAAGATATTTACCTGCCTTAAAACAGGGCGGGCCGTGGACTGATCACACAACAGAAGAAAGGAATTTATCAGGTAAGCATAAATTATGTTTTCTTCTGTTATGTGTGATCAGTCCACGGGTCATCATTACTTCTGGGATACCAATACCAAAGCAAAAGTACACGGATGACGGGAGGGATAGGCAGGCTCATTATACAGAAGGAACCACTGCCTGAAGAACCTTTCTCCCAAAAATAGCCTCCGAAGAAGCAAAAGTGTCAAATTTGTAAAATTTGGAAAAAGTATGAAGCGAAGACCAAGTTGCAGCCTTGCAAATCTGTTCAACAGAGGCCTCATTCTTAAAGGCCCAAGTGGAAGCCACAGCTCTAGTAGAATGAGCTGTAATTCTTTCAGGAGGCTGCTGTCCAGCAGTCTCATAGGCTAAACGAATTATGCTACGAAGCCAGAAGGAGAGAGAGGTAGCCGAAGCCTTATGACCTCTCCTCTGACCAGAGTACACGACAAACAGGGAAGACGTTTGTCGAAAATCCTTAGTTGCCTGCAAGTAGAACTTGAGGGCACGAACTACATCCAGATTGTGTAGAAGACGTTCCTTCTTTGAAGAAGGATTTGGACACAAGGATGGAACAACAATCTCTTGATTGATATTCCTGTTAGTGACTACCTTAGGTAAGAACCCAGGTTTAGTACGCAGAACTACCTTGTCTGAGTGAAAAATCAGATAAGGAGAATCACAATGTAAGGCTGATAACTCAGAGACTCTTCGAGCCGAGGAAATAGCCATTAAAAACAGAACTTTCCAAGATAACAATTTTATATCAATGGAATGAAGGGGTTCAAACGGAACACCCTGTAAAATGTTAAGAACTAAGTTTAAACTCCATGGCGGAGCAACAGTTTTAAACACAGGCTTGATCCTAGCTAAAGCCTGACAAAAGGCCTGGACGTCTGGATTTTCTGACAGACGCCTGTGTAACAAGATGGACAGAGCTGAGATCTGTCCCTTTAATGAGCTAGCCGATAAACCCTTTTCTAAACCTTCTTGTAGAAAGGACAATATCCTAGGAATCCTAACCTTACTCCAGGAGTAACCTTTGGATTCGCACCAGTATAGGTATTTACGCCATATCTTATGGTAAATCCTTCTGGTAACAGGCTTCCTAGCCTGTATCAGGGTATCAATAACCGACTCAGAAAAACCACGTTTTGATAAAATCAAGCGTTCAATTTCCAAGCAGTCAGCTTCAGAGAAGTTAGATTTTGATGTTTGAATGGACCCTGTATCAGAAGGTCCTGTCTTAGAGGTAGAGACCAAGGCGGACAGGATGACATGTCCACTAGATCTGCATACCAAGTCCTGCGTGGCCATGCAGGCGCTATTAGAATCACTGATGCTCTCTCCTGTTTGATTTTGGCAATCAATCGAGGAAGCAGCGGGAAGGGTGGAAACACATAAGCCATCCCGAAGTTCCAAGGTGCTGTCAAAGCATCTATCAGAACCGCTCCCGGATCCCTGGATCTGGACCCGTAGCGAGGAAGTTTGGCGTTCTGGCGAGACGCCATGAGATCTATCTCTGGTTTGCCCCAACGTCGAAGTATTTGGGCAAAGACCTCCGGATGAAGTTCCCACTCCCCCGGATGAAAAGTCTGGCGACTCAAGAAATCCGCCTCCCAGTTCTCCACTCCCGGGATGTGGATTGCTGACAGGTGGCAAGAGTGAGACTCTGCCCAGCGAATTATCTTTGATACTTCCATCATTGCTAGGGAGCTTCTTGTCCCTCCTTGATGGTTGATGTAAGCTACAGTCGTGATGTTGTCCGACTGAAACCTGATGAACCCCCGAGTTTTTAACTGGGGCCAAGCCAGAAGGGCATGGAGAACTGCTCTTAATTCCAGAATGTTTATTGGCAGGAGACTTTCCTCCTGATTCCATTGTCCCTGAGCCTTCAGAGAATTCCAGACAGCGCCCCAACCTAGTAGGCTGGCGTCTGTTGTTACAATTGTCCAGTCCGGCCTGCTGAATGGCATCCCCCTGGACAGATGTGGCCGAGAAAGCCACCATAGAAGAGAGTTTCTGGTCTCTTGATCCAGATTCAGAGTAGGGGACAAGTCTGAGTAATCCCCATTCCACTGACTCAGCATGCACAATTGCAGCGGTCTGAGATGTAGACGTGCAAAGGGTACTATGTCCATTGCTGCTACCATTAAGCCGATCACTTCCATGCATTGAGCTACTGACGGGAGTTGAATGGAATGAAGGACACGGCATGCATTTAGAAGCTTTGTTAATCTGTCTTCTGTCAGATAAATCTTCATTTCTACAGAATCTATAAGAGTCCCCAAGAATGGAACTCTTGTGAGAGGAAAAAGAGAACTCTTCTTTTCGTTCACTTTCCATCCATGCGACCTTAGAAATGCCAGAACTAACTCTGTATGAGACTTGGCAGTTTGAAAGCTTGAAGCTTGTATCAGAATGTCGTCTAGGTACGGAGCTACCGAAATTCCTCGCGGTCTTAGTACCGCCAGAAGGGCACCCAGAACCTTTGTGAAGATTCTTGGAGCCGTAGCCAATCCGAATGGAAGAGCTACAAACTGGTAATGCCTGTCTAAGAAGGCAAACCTTAGATACCGGTAATGATCTTTGTGAATCGGTATGTGAAGGTAAGCATCCTTTAAATCCACTGTGGTCATGTACTGACCCTTTTGGATCATGGGTAAGATTGTCCGAATAGTTTCCATTTTGAACGATGGAACTCTTAGGAATTTGTTTAGGATCTTTAAATCCAAGATTGGCCTGAAAGTTCCCTCTTTTTTGGGAACCACAAACAGGTTTGAGTAAAACCCTTGTCCTTGTTCCGACCGCGGAACCGGATGGATCACTCCCATTAATAACAGATCTTGTACACAGCGTAGAAACGCTTCTTTCTTTATCTGGTTTGTTGACAACCTTGACAGATGAAATCTCCCTCTTGGGGGAGAGAATTTGAAGTCTAGAAGGTATCCCTGAGATATGATCTCTAGCGCCCAGGGATCCTGAACATCTCTTGCCCAAGCCTGGGCGAAGAGAGAGAGTCTGCCCCCCACTAGATCCGGTCCCGGATCGGGGGCCCTCGGTTCATGCTGTCTTTGGGGCAGCAGCAGGTTTCCTGGCCTGCTTGCCCTTGTTCCAGGACTGGTTAGGTTTCCAGCCTTGTCTGTAACTAGCAACAGCTCCTTCCTGTTTTGGTGCAGTGGAAGTTGATGCTGCTCCTGCTTTGAAATTCCGAAAGGGACGAAAATTAGACTGTCTAGCCTTAGCTTTGGCTTTGTCTTGAGGCAGGGCGTGGCCCTTACCTCCTGTAATGTCAGCGATAATTTCTTTCAAACCGGGCCCAAATAAAGTTTGCCCCTTGAAAGGTATATTAAGTAATTTGGACTTAGAAGTTACATCAGCTGACCAGGATTTTAGCCACAGCGCCCTACGTGCCTGAATGGCGAATCCTGAGTTCTTAGCCGTAAGTTTGGTTAAATGTACTACGGCCTCCGAAATGAATGAATTAGCTAGTTTAAGGACTCTAAGCCTGTCCGTAATGTCGTCCAGCGTAGCTGAACTAAGGTTCTCTTCCAGAGACTCAATCCAAAATGCTGCCGCAGCCGTAATCGGCGCGATGCATGCAAGGGGTTGCAATATAAAACCTTGTTGAACAAACATTTTCTTAAGGTAACCCTCTAATTTTTTATCCATTGGATCTGAAAAAGCACAGCTATCCTCCACCGGGATAGTGGTACGCTTAGCTAAAGTAGAAACTGCTCCCTCCACCTTAGGGACCGTTTGCCATAAGTCCCGTGTGGTGGCGTCTATTGGAAACATCTTTCTAAATATTGGAGGGGGTGAGAACGGCACACCGGGTCTATCCCACTCCTTAGTAACAATTTCAGTTAGTCTCTTAGGTATAGGAAAAACGTCAGTACTCGCCGGTACCGCAAAGTATTTATCCAACCTACACAATTTCTCTGGTATTGCAACAGTGTTACAATCATTAAGAGCCGCTAAAACCTCCCCTAGTAATACACGGAGGTTCTCCAATTTAAATTTAAAATTTGAAATATCTGAATCCAATCTGTTTGGATCAGAACCATCACCCACAGAATGAAGCTCTCCGTCCTCATGCTCTGCAAGCTGTGACGCAGTATCAGACATGGCCCTAGTATTATCAGCGCACTCTGTTCTCACCCCAGAGTGATCACGCTTGCCTCTTAGTTCTGGTAATTTAGCCAAAACTTCAGTCATAACAGTAGCCATATCTTGTAATGTTATCTGTAATGGCCGCCCAGATGTACTAGGCGCCATAATATCACGCACCTCCCGGGCGGGAGATGCAGGTACTGACACGTGAGGCGAGTTAGTCGGCATAACTCTCCCCTCGCTGTTTGGTGAAATTTGTTCAATTTGTACAGATTGGCTTTTATTTAAAGTAGCATCAATACAGTTAGTACATAAATTTCTATTGGGCTCCACCTTGGCATTGGAACAAATGACACAGATATCTTCCTCTGAATCAGACATGTTTAACACACTAGCAATAAACTTGCAACTTGGTTACAATCTTATTTAACAAAAACGTACTGTGCCTCAAAGAAGCACTAAACGATTAAATGACAGTTGAAAAAATGAACTGAAAGACAGTTATAGCATCAATCCTTAAAAACATAAAAATTACAGAGCAACGTTTTTAATCACAGTCAATATATAAGTCTCACAGCTCTGCTGAGAGAATCTACCTCCCTCCAAAGAAGTTTGAAGACCCCTGAGTTCTGTTAGAAATGAACCGGATCATGCAGGAAATACAAGAGTAACTGACTGGAAATTTTTGATGCGTAGCAAAGAGCGCCAAAAACGGCCCCTCCCCCTCACACACAGCAGTGAGAGAGAAACGAAACTGTCACAATTAAAACAAGCAACTGCCAAGTGGAAAAATAATGCCCAAATATTTATTCACTCAGTACCTCAGAAAATGCAAACGATTCTACATTCCAGCAAAAACGTTTAACATAATAAATACCTATTAAAAGGTTTAATGTACTTTTAACAGAGTAATTCCGGTGAAATACCATCCCCAGAATACTGAAGTGTAGAATATACATACATGTCATTATAACGGTATGGCAGGATTTTCTCATCAATTCCATTCAGAAAATAAAAACTGCTACATACCTCAATGCAGATTCATCTGCCCGCTGTCCCCTGATCTGAAGCTTTTACCTCCCTCAGATGGCCGAGAAACAGCAATATGATCTTAACTACTCCGGTTAAAATCATAGTAAAAACTCTGGTAGATTCTTCTTCAAACTCTGCCAGAGAGGCAATAACACGCTCCGGTGCTATTGTAAAATAACAAACTTTTGATTGAAGTTATAAAAACTAAGTATAATCACCATAGTCCTCTCACACATCCTATCTAGTCTTTGGGTGCAAGAGAATGACTGGGAGTGACGTAGAGGGGAGGAGCTATATGCAGCTCTGCTGGGTGAATCCTCTTGCATTTCCTGTTGGGGAGGAGTTATATCCCAGAAGTAATGATGACCCGTGGACTGATCACACATAACAGAAGAAAAAGCAAACAAAATAAGCCTCTGGAAACCAGAAGCAAAATGAAAGAAAGACTTAAATAATGTAAAATTTCTGGCGCCAAGTATGACGCCCACAACTGACAAAATATTTTTTGGCACCAAGAACGTCTGCAACAAACACGAGCGTCATAGATGACGCAACTACGTGATAACTCTCGGCGCCAACTAAGACGCCGGAAATGACGAAAATACGTCAACAAACGTAATTCTCGCGCCAAAAAAGTCTTGCACCAAGGATGACGCAATAAATTATAGCATTTTGCGCTCCCGCCTGCAATTTAGAAAAGAGTCAATTTGAAAATTTCAGGTTTTTTATATGCATTTCCCAAGATGAAACTGACAGTCTGCAAGAAGGAAATATACGGATTAACCTGAATCATGGCAAATATAAGTATAAAACATATATTTAGAACTTTACATATAAAGTGCCAAACCATAGCTGAGAGTGTCTTAAATAAAAGAAAACATACTTACCAAAAGACACTCCTCTACATAAAGTAGATAGCCAAACCAGTACTGAAACGAGAATCAGTAGAGGTAATGGTATATAAGAGTATATCGTCGATCTGAAAAGGGAGGTAGGAGATGAATCTCTACGACCGATAACAGAGAACCTATGAAATAGATCCCCGTTAGGATGACCATTGTATTCAATAGGTAATACTCCCTTCACATCCCTCTGTCATTCACAGCACTCTGAGAGGAACCGGGCTTCAACATGCTGAGAAGCGCATATCAACGTAGAAATCTAGCACAAACTTACTTCACCACCTCCATAGGAGGCAAAGTTTGTAAAACTGAATTGTGGGTGTGGTGGGGGGTGTATTTATAGGCATTTTGAGGTTTGGGAAACTTTGCCCCTCCTGGTAGGAATGTATATCCCATACGTCACTAGCTCATGGACTCTCTCCAATTACATGAAAGAAATGTAATGTTTACCCCCAATGTCCCCAATAAGAACATTTTAAACAGGCATACACAACAAAAATATAATTTGTTGCCTTTGAATTTAACAAACCTGATAAGCAATTTAAATGCTCCAGTGTACTAGTATGTAACAAAAATGTACTAGATTATTTACTATACATGTGTTTCTTAATATGGATGGACAGTCATCATCATGGCCTGCTATTTGATTTAAAAGAGCATCCCTACAACCGATCGCTTATTATGTATAAAAGACAGATGAACACCTGCTTAACTTCAACTGATCCCTTGTTATGTATAAAAGACAGATGCACATATGCTTAATAAACCATCTAGGAGTTGTGAAAGACAAGTGATTCTACAAAAAAAAGCACTGAAAGGAAATGCAAATATGGTATCTTTTAATGGCTCCTTGTAGAGTTTACTTTATAGAAAGATAAAACAAATTATACTCACTTGATAAATTTATTTATTTAATGCTGGTTAGAGTCCACGATCCATTAGTCCTGGGAATTACTCTTCCCTGCCACTAGTAGGATGCAGATTCAAAAACACCAAGAGCTCTATAAAAACCCCTACCACCTCACTGGCACCTCAGTCTAATGTATAGCCAAGCAAAAAATTTAAGAAAATAAATTAAAGGGACAATCTAGGCCAAAATAAACTTTCATTATTCAGATAGAGCATGCAATTTTAAACAATTTTCCAATTTACTTTTATCACCAATTTTGCTTTGTTCTCTTGGTATTCTTAGTTGAAAGCTTAACCTAGGAGGTTCATATGCTAATTTCTTAGACCTTGAAGCCCATCTCTTTCAGATTGCATTTTACCAGTTTTTCACCACTAGAGGGTGTTAGTTCACGTATTTCATATAGATAACACTGTGCTCGTGCACGAGAAGTTATCTGGGAGCAGGCACTGATTGGCTATACTGCAAGTCTGTCAAAAGAACTGAAAAAGGGGCAGTTTGCAGAGGCTTAGATACAAGATAATCACAGAGGTTAAAAGTATATTATTATAACTGTGTTGGTTATTCAAAACTGGGAAATGGGTAATAAAGGGATTATTTTTTAAAACAAAAATTCTGGTGTAGACTGTCCCTTTAAGAGCAAAAAATAGGAGCAGGAAAAAAAAAAAAAAAAAGATGGTGTGCAGGAAAAAAACACCAGAAAAAAAAACCAAAGGGTGGGGTTCTCATGGACTCCCACCATTATGAAAAAAATGAATTTATCAGGTAAGCGTAAATTATGTTTTCTTTATTACAGATGGTAACAATCCACAATCCATTACTCCCGGGACTAATACCCAAGCAGTGGTGTCCAATAGTAGTAGTAGTAGTGAGATTTAAGAAATATATTTTCTTACTGAAAAAATACCAGCCCCAAAACAATCCAAAAAGGGCAAAACCATGCAATGAAAAAATAACCATCAAGCAAACATACAAGAGTATATTGACTATCTATAAAGTGAGGCAGCAGATGAATCCCTGCGACCGATTTACAGAGAGCCTTCTGAAAACTTTCCCATAGGCGAAAAGATGGTATCATCAGGCAATACTCCCTTCACATCCCTCACACAAACACTGCAGGAACTGGGCTTCAATATGCTTAGAAGAGCCTTTCACTGAAGAAATCAAGCACATCATGCTTCACCACCTCCTAAGGAGGCAAAGATTTTAAAACTGAGGTATGAGTGAGGTGGCAGGTGTATTTATAGGCATTTGAGGTTTGGGAAACTTTGCCCCCTCCTGGTAGGAATGTATATCCCATCAGTAACCAGCTTGTGGACTCTCGCCACCTATATGAAAGAAATCATCTTGAGACGACTGTTTGAAGGACTTTCCTACCATAGGCCGCAACAGAAGCAAAAAGATCAAAATAGTAGAATTTAGATATAACAAAAAACACAAGCGCATCCGAGAATCACCGTATCTTTCTTTATTGGTATAAAAGTAAAGCCATAAAAATATACACTTACAAGATAAGTGCAAATGTTGTGCACGTAATGATTAAAGCTGATTAAAGCTGATCTCCACTTCCAGCTACTGCCGTAATATACAGTCTTTAAAACGAGAGCTATTTGTCCGCTCTCCGGTCTTTATCTCACCAGTTCAGTGGCTTAGCTTGTCCGGTATACTGTAACCGGTAATGTATGAATGTCCTCCTCAATAGGCAAGGTTAGTTGAACTCTCCTCCCGAACGCGTTTCATTCACTCTCGGGTGAACTTTCTCAACGGGCTTTGTATGCTGATCAGCTGTTTGTCTGTGCTTTGGAGGCGTTGGAGGCGTTAAATGCCCCTAAGTATCTGAAGTTTTAATAGCTTAAAAAAATTGAAGCCCCCAAGTGGCTCCTGGACCTGATGGTTTTCCAGGCCTATTTTACAAGACTTTCTTTGTGGAACTAGCCCCACATTTAGTTTTATTCTTTATTCATAGTATGGATGGCGGGGAAATTCCTAAGGAATTGTTAACTGCGAGAATCGGTGTGATTCCAAAATAGGGTAGAGAAATGTAATTGTCAAAATTAGAGCTATTTCATTAATCAGGAACTTAAATTGCTTCCTAGAATACTAGCTACTGGACTTAACTTTTTACCAGACCCAATCTCTTCAGATCAGGTCGAATTTATTAAAGAAAGAGGTCCATGATAACATCAGAAAAGTGATAGATCTTGTAGATTATACAACTAAGAAAAAAATGCCTTCTCTGTTCCTATCTATGGATGCAGTAAGGCATTTGATAGTGTCTCCTGGACGTATATGCTTCAGGTGCTAGATGCCTTTGGTATAAAGGGATCCTTTCAGAATGCCATAAAATCAATTTACTCTTTCCTAACAGCATTTATAAAAATAGCAGGCTATTAGTCACAAACAATCCCCATTATGAATGGCACAAGACAGGGGTATCCCCTATACTGCCTCCTGTTCACTCTTAACATAGAGCCTCTGGCTGCAAGAATATGACTTGACCCAGATAAGTCTGGAATAGTAGTTGGCAGTAAACAGTATAAACTCTCTCTCTATTTGCAGACAATGTTATCTTGATGATCACGAAACCAATGATTTCCCTACCACTAGTTTACCAAATTATTACAAATTTTGGGCATTTGTTGGGATACGAAACAAATACAGATAAATGCAAAGCAACTGGAACAAATTTACCCGACAGTACAAAAATGTTATTGGCTATGAATTTTGTTTTTAGGTGGGGCCCAAACGCTATTAAATAACTAGGCATAGCTATTCCGTATAGATTAGATAATCTATACAAAATAAACTACATTCCATTATTAGCTAAAATAAGAAAAGATATGGAAAGATGGCGTAGATATAATGTCTCCTTTTATGGCAGGAACATAGTAAGAAGAAAATGACAATTGTTCCAAAACTCTTTATTAATTTCACTCATTATCAAATTTCGGCACCATTCAAAGATCTAAAAAAGTTACAAATGGATATTCTTTCATTTATATGGAAAAGACAAAAGCCAAGAATTAATAAAAAGACAATGCTTTTTCATAAATTCAACTGAGGTTTGGTTGTTCCGGATCTCAAATCATATTATTACTCTGCACATATTGCTGAAACTGCTTTATGGTTTAGAACAGATAACAAAATAGATTGGATAAGACTAGAAAGCGATATGATAGAAAAGCAATATTGAACAAGATTAGATTTTTTCGTTTTATGTCAGAACTATCCTCTATATTCCTGGATAATAAAGAGCAAGAGTTGGCCATATGGGAGAGATGGATTGGCTGGGAAGAAAGGGAGAGATGGATTGGCTGGGAAGAAAGGGAGAGAAAGAGAAACAGAGTAGCTTCATAAGTGTTATGGTTTGTTTCTAAGGTATAAAGTTGGGCTAAATAAAGAAAATAATTATGCTTTACTGGTGTTTAAATCCGTGACGGATGTTATTGGAGTGAATGGCTCCTGATACTGAGGAGAGGGAGTCGTTGGACTGCATGGAAAGGGGGGTTTAAATTTATCTTTTTTTCTTTGTCAGGTCAAGTAATCAGCAGGCATATTCAGCTTATGTCAGAATTACTATTAAGATGGGGTGTATAAATATAAGCTTGGCTTCCTCTGATAGATAATCTTCACACAGGAAGTAACGTTGATTATTATTATAAGATATGATTGGAATTGTGATGATGAATGTATAAACGGCAATGTATTTAGTTTTCTTATATATTTTGTTTATTGTCTGAATTTAATAAATCCAATAAAAATTACATTCAAAAGAAAATGGTAGAATTTAGTCAACGTAGCTGCAAATTTGGACTACTGAAAAGCCTCATTCCTAAAAGGCCAACTGATCTAGAAGAATGAGAAATCGGTTAAGGGTGAGGCTAACCTGCTTCCAAAAAAAGCCTTATGGATCAGAACTCTGAACCAAGAAGACAAAAAAATGGCAGAAGTTGTCTGCCCTTTCCTGGAACAAGAAAAGAACACAAACTAGAAGTTTGTCTGAAAACAATAGTAGCGTCAACATAATACTTCAACTCTCTTATCCAAACTATGCAAAAAACTCTGAAGGCTTAAGGGATTAGGATCCAAAGAAGGAACAAATAGTTCTAGTTTGATATAGTCAGAAGATACAAGCCTAGGCAAGAAAACAAACAGTCCTAAACAACTGCCTTATCCGTAAAAAATAAGATATAGAAGATGACATGAAAGAGCAGATAATTCAGAAACACTTTTAGCAGAAGGAATAGGCAACATAAACAAAACCTTATGCATAAGCTCAAAATGAGTAGCCTGCAAAACATTTAAAACACAGATAAAGCTCCAGGAAGGAGAAAAGTCTGAAAAATTTCTGAACAAACTATGAATATCTGCAAGATTACCAATATTCTATAGGAAAAAACTGAAAGAGCTGAAACCTGACCCTTCAAAAGAACTAGCGGAAAAAGCCTTATTCAAACCATCCTACAAAAACTTTAAAATTCTAGGAATTTTAAAAGAATGTCAGAAAAAAAAATTGATCCTACACCAAAAAATAGTTTCTCCAAACCTTATAATAAATCTTCCAGGACACAGGCCCACAAAACTGTATCTCAATAACAGAATGTGTGAACCCTCTCTGCATAAGAACTATTCGTTCACTTTTCATGCCAAGATTAGAGATTTGAGACCTGTATGAAAGAAAAGACTTTGAGACTGAAGGTCTAGATGCAAAAGGAAGAGACCAAACTGGACATCTGATCTAGATCTGCATACCGAACTCTGCGAGAGCAACTAAAATCATTGACGCTCCCTTTAGCCTGATTTAGGCAACCACCCTGGAAAGGATGATCAGAGGTGGAAAAAAACATAAGCTAGTCGAAATGATCATGGAACTACCAGAGCATCCACAAAGACTGCATGAGGGTCCATGGACTTCGCACAGTACCTGGAAAAGTTAGAGATTGAACAAAGAGGCCATCAGATTTATCTCTGGGAGACCCCAAAGATCCACTATCTGATTGAAGACATCCCGATGGATAGACCACTCTCCTGGATACAAGGACTAATGACTAAGAAAAATCTTTTTCCAATTAGTAACTCCAGGAATATGAACAGCATTTAACAACAATTGACTTTTGCCCAGAAAAGAAATTGAGATACTGCCCTCATGACTAGGGAATTTAAGAGTTCCTCCTTGATGACTGACATATGCTACTGCTGAAACATAGTCTATCTGAAATTGGAGGTAAGACTTCCTTTACAAACGGAGGCCAACTCTGAAGGACTCTGAAAATTGCACTAAGTTCTAAAACATTAATAGGAAACCTGGCAACCCGAGGAAACCAAAAACCCCATGCATTCTCTGAGACACCCAGATGCCCCCAAATCCTGAAAGACTTGCTTCTGTAGATTATACAGATCAAGTAGAACAAACAATAGAAGTCCCATGCGTAATAAGCTGGTGATTCAGTCAGCAAAAATTAAACTGGCTTGTTCTGAAATCTACATGAATCCTTGAGAGTAAGATCCTTGCATCACTGCCGAAGCACACAAAACACCTACATACAAAGAGCAACTGAGGGAAAATAAAGACTGAAGGTTTAGACAGGTGGATACTAGCTTCATTCTCCTTAGATATATCAAGGAAATACTCATGGAAATTGAATCTATCTGAACCCCACAGAAAACAAATTATGCTTACCTGATAATTTTCTTTACTTCAGATGGAAAGAGTCCACAGCTGCATTCATTATTTTTGGGAATTTAAAACCTGGCCACCAGGAGGAGGCAAAGACACCCCAGACAAAGGCTTAAATACTCCTCCCACTTCCCTCATCCCCCAGTCATTCTGCCGGGGAACAAGGAACAGTAGAAGAAATATCAGGGTGAAAGGGTGCCAGAAGAACAAAAACTAGAGCCGCCCCATAGAAAAACACGGGCACGGAGCTGTGGACTCTTTCCATCTGAAGAAAAGCATAATTTATGTTTTTCTTCATAAATGGAAAGAGTCCACAGCTGCATTCATTACTTTTGGGAAAACAATACCCAAGCTATAGAGTAAACTGAATGCAAAAAAACGGGAGGGTATAAAAAGGCGGCCCATTCTGAGGGCACCAAACCTGAAACTCCCTCAACAAAACATCCTGCTTTGTTTGAAGCCAAGAGAACTCTCAAAATGAAAAAGGCCCCAAGGATACTGACCCACAGAAGGTCCACAAACTTTGCTGGAGACCGCAGAAAGGAACTCAACTGAGCCAACACGCCTCCAGGAGAAACCATCGCCCAAGCCAGTCCTGAACCACACACCCCTTCAAGAAAAAAGTGGAACAACCGACAAACTCCCAAAAGGTAGATGACAGGGAGGAACAAACAAGGATTCCCGGGAAACCCTAAACAGGGTAAAATAGGGTCCAAGAGAAATGGAAAACCCCAAAAAAGGAAGCCAAGATCACCGAAACCCTACGGGTTCCCAAAAACAAGGAAGGCCACGCCCAGACCCCAAACTGTACAGGACCCGAAGGTTGAGACCGGGAATCAGAACAAAGAAGAAATTCTTCTCCAAAAAACAGAGCAACCACTTTGAAAAAAACAACTGAAACCAGAGACCTCAGTCGTCAGGAACTCAGAATATCAAAATATTCCCAAGCCAACATTTGTATAAGACCCAGAGAAGGAACCTCTGGACACCACACGCTGCAGTCATATCAGGATGACTCTGAAACCAAAACACCTTTAGACAAGTGAAAAACTAGCCCAAGATGGTTAAACAAACACCAACCTACGGACTGCTAACAACCACAAAGTACTGGACATCCTGCAGGCTATCCCAAAGCCTCTAGATCCACACCTGTATCTAGAACACAAGGAACCCAGAACCTCAAGGAGGCTCCCGAACCTCCTTAAACCGAGGATAAATAACATACCTCGTATCCTGATCAAACACAGAACCAGCCCAAACAACAGGTAGGTCTGAAAGACAGGAAACAAAAAGACCCTAAACACCAGCCCTAGATAAAAAGGGTATAATAGAAAGGCCTCAGTTACTCTAACAGAGCTTGGGTACCCCTCCAACAGGTACTCCCAAGGAGAACCCCACAAAAATAGGCCGAAAAGGACAGAAGAGTCCTACAAAAACTAGCCCAACACTCTATGACAGTCTCAATACAGCCCCTACTCAGGTACTCCTAAGGAGAACCCATAGAGATAGGCAAAAAAGCCCTATAAGTTCACATGGTTACAGACAGAACAACCATGAAGAGCAGACCGCTCTCTTATAGGATAAACCATCTGTTCCAACCACCTGCACACAGGAAAGGACAACCATCCTCCAGAGATAGGAAAACCCACCTCATAGGAGGAAAAAGAACCCAAGAAAGGTACAGATAAAGAACAGCGCACATGCTCACAAGGCCAAAGCCCTAACCTGAGCCGAATGAAAAACATCCAGGCGCCAAACGATGAATACGGAAAAAGGGACTCTCAAGAAGGGAAAGTACCTAACGTACCAAACAAGGCAGGCCATGAGAAGCCTAAATGCACAGAACTCCAGGACAAGCTGCTAAGGAACTAGCGAGACTAATATATAGCTGATGATCCCTGGAGAACTGGAGCTCCCTAACCAGACACAAGATCATATATTCCGGAGAAATGCCAGATAAGGCCATGGAACGTGGGAAACAGGTAAAGAGACCATGGCGCTAACCACTATCAGACCAGATGGCTTACAACCAGAAATAGCCATACAATAATCCCCAGGGAACACCATACTTCATCTGAATAATACAGACCTTACAGGGGAATAAAACTAATCCGGAGAACGGGTCCAAGACTCACTCATCAATCCCAACCCCATGGGAAGAGAACATCCCTTACAGAAGGTCAATCCTAGAGGAGCTAGGGCACGCCCAAACTTCTGGAACCAAGGGGAATACCGGGAACAAGGTCACCCAATGAGCAAGTAAACAGAGGCTAGTCTTCATATTCTGTAGGAGTCTACATCCAAGGAAAAATAAAGAATAGCATCCCAAACTCCAGGACAACTCCCTAGACGGAGTCAGGATGAGGAGACCAAATAGCCTCTTATTTCAATATAGGAACGACAACTCGCAGAATAGGAATAGACCGCAAGGCCCTCCTATAAAGCGACCTCAACCACGAAGGAGAAGCGGACAAGGTCTAGAGATCTCGACCCGAGGGAAGAGTTCTTAAAAGGAAAAGTGGCCTCAACCACGAAGGAGATCTTAAAAACAGAATTTATGTAAGAACTTACCTGATAAATTCATTTATTTCATATTGGCAAGAGTCCATGAGCTAGTAACATATGGGATATACAATCCTACCAGGAAGGGCAAAGTTTCCCAAACCTCAAAATGCCTAAAAATAACATAGCCAAGTAGTGGGGTGATAAAGAAAGGAGTAAAAAGCATCAACAAAGGAATTTGGAAATAATTGTGCTTTATACAAAAAAATCATAACCACCATAAAAAGGGTGGGCCTCATGGACTCATTCCAATATGAAAGAAATGAATTTATCAGGTAAGTTCTTACATAAATTATGTTTTCTTTCATGCAATTGGCAAGAGTCCATGAGCTAGTGATGTATGGGATAGCAATACCCAAGATATGGAACTCCATGCAAGAGTCACTAGAGAGGGAGGGATAAAAATAAAAACATAATTTATGCTTACCTGATAAATTTATTTCTCTTGTAGTGTATCCAGTCCACGGATCATCCATTACTTGTGGGATATTCTCCTTCCCAACAGGAAGTTGCAAGAGGATCACCCACAGCAGAGCTGCTATATAGCTCCTCCCCTCACTGCCATATCCAGTCATTCGACCGAAACAAGACGAGAAAGGAGAAACCATAGGGTGCAGTGGTGACTGTAGTTTAATTAAAATTTAGACCTGCCTTAAAAGGACAGGGTGGGCCGTGGACTGGATACACTACAAGAGAAATAAATTTATCAGGTAAGCATAAATTATGTTTTCTCTTGTTAAGTGTATCAGTCTCAGAGAAATTAGATTTGGATGATTGAAAGGACCTTGTATTAGAAGGTCCTGCCTCAGAGGCAGAGTCCATGGTGGAAGAGATGACATGTCCACTAGGTCTGCATACCAGGTCCTGCGTGGCCACGCAGGCACTATCAGAATCACTGATGCTCTCTCCTGTTTGATTTTGGCAATCAGTTGAGGGAGCAGAGGAAACGGTGGAAACACATAGGTCAGGTTGAAGAACCAAGGAGCTGCTAGAGCATCTATCAGCGTTGCTCCCGGGTCCCTGGACCTGGATCCGTAACAAGAAAGCTTGGCGTTCTGGCAAGACGCCATGAGATCCAGTTCTGGTTTGCCCCAACGATGGACCAGTTGAGCAAACACCTCCGGATGGAGTTCCCACTCCCCCGGATGAAATGTCTGACGACTTAGAAAATCCGCCTCCCAGTTCTCTACGCCTGGGATGTGGATCGCTGACAGGTGGCAAGAGTGAGACTCTGCCCAGCGAATTATCTTTGAGACTTCTAACATCGCTAGGGAACTCCTGGTTCTCCTTTGATGGTTGATGTAAGCCACAGTCGTGATGTTGTCCGACTGAAATCTGATGAACCTCAGTGTTGCTAACTGAGGCCAAGCTAGAAGAGCATTGAATATTGCTCTTAACTCCAGAATATTTATTGGGAGGAGTTTCTCCTCCTGAGTCCACGATCCCTGAGCCTTCAGGGAGTTCCAGACTGCGCCCCAACCTAGAAGGCTGGCATCTGTTGTTACATTCGTCCAATCTGGCCTGTGAAAGGTCATACCCTTGGACAGATGGACCCGAGAAAGCCACCAGAGAAGAGAATCTCTGGTCTCTTGATCCAGATTTAGTAGAGGGGACAAATCTGAGTAATCCCCATTCCACTGACTTAGCATGCATAATTGCAGCGGTCTGAGATGCAGGCGCGCAAATGGCACTATGTCCATTGCTGCTACCATTAAGCCAATTACTTCCATGCACTGAGCCACTGACGGGCGTGGAATGGAGTGAAGAACACGGCAAGCATTTAGAAGTTTTGATAACCTGGACTCCGTCAGGTAAATTTTCATCTCTACAGAATCTATAAGAGTCCCTAGGAAGGAGACTCTTGTGAGTGGTGATAGAGAACTCTTTTCCACATTCACTTTCCACCCATGCGACCTCAGACATGCCAGAACTATCTCTGTATGAGACTTGGCAATTTGAAAGCTTGACGCCTGTATCAGGATGTCGTCTAGATACGGAGCCACCGCTATGCCTCGCGGTCTCAGAACCGCCAGAAGTGAGCCCAGAACCTTTGTAAAAATTCTCGGGGCAGTGGCCAACCAGAAGGGAAGAGCTACAAATTGGTAATGCCTGTCTAGAAAGGCAAACCTTAGGAACCGATGATGATCTTTGTGAATCGGTATGTGAAGGTAGGCATCCTTTAAGTCCACTGTGGTCATGTACTGACCTTCTTGGATCATGGGTAGGATGGTCCGAATAGTTTCCATTTTGAATGATGGAACTCTGAGGAATTTGTTTAAGATCTTTAGATCCAAGATTGGTCTGAAGGTTCCCTCTTTCTTGGGAACCACAAACAGATTTGAAAAAAAAAACCCTGTCCTTGTTCCGTCCGCGGAACTGGATGGATCACTCCCATTACTAGGAGGTCTTGCACACAGCTTAGGAATGCCTCTTTCTTTATCTGGTTTGCTGATAACCTTGAAAGATGAAATATCCCTTGTGGAGGAGAAGCTTTGAAGTCCAGAAGATATCCCTGAGATATGATCTCCAACGCCCAGGGATCCTGAACATCTCTTGCCCATGCCTGGGCGAAGAGAGAAAGTCTGCCCCCCACTAGATCCGTTTCCGGATAGGGAGCCGTTCCTTCATGCTGTCTTGGGGGCAGCAGCATGCTTTCTGGCCTGCTTGCCCTTGTTCCAGGACTGGTTAGGTTTCCAGGCCTGTCTGGAATGAGCAACAGTTCCCTCTTGTTTTGAAGCGGAGGAAGTTGATGCTGCTCCTGCCTTGAAATTTCGAAAGGCACGAAAAACATAATTTATGTAAGAACTTACCTGATAAATTCATTTCTTTCATATTAACAAGAGTCCATGAGCTAGTGACGTATGGGATATACATTCCTACCAGGAGGGGCAAAGTTTCCCAAACCTTAAAATGCCTATAAATACACCCCTCACCACACCCACAAATCAGTTTAACGAATAGCCAAGAAGTGGGGTGATAAGAAAAAAAGTGCGAAGCATATAAAATAAGGAATTGGAATAATTGTGCTTTATACAAAAAAATCATAACCACCACAAAAAAGGGTGGGCCTCATGGACTCTTGTTAATATGAAAGAAATGAATTTATCAGGTAAGTTCTTACATAAATTATGTTTTCTTTCATGTAATTAACAAGAGTCCATGAGCTAGTGACGTATGGGATAATGACTACCCAAGATGTGGATCTTTCCACACAAGAGTCACTAGAGAGGGAGGGATAAAATAAAGACAGCCAATTCCTGCTGAAAATAATCCACACCCAAAATAAAGTTTAACAAAAAACATAAGCAGAAGATTCAAACTGAAACCGCTGCCTGAAGAACTTTTCTACCAAAAACTGCTTCAGAAGAAGAAAATACATCAAAATGGTAGAATTTAGTAAAAGTATGCAAAGAGGACCAAGTTGCTGCTTTGCAGATCTGGTCAACCGAAGCTTCATTCCTAAACGCCCAGGAAGTAGAAACTGACCTAGTAGAATGAGCTGTAATTCTTTGAGGCGGAATTTTACCCGACTCAACATAGGCAAGATGAATTAAAGATTTCAACCAAGATGCCAAAGAAATGGCAGAAGCTTTCTGGCCTTTCCTAGAACCGGAAAAGATAACAAATAGACTAGAAGTCTTACGGAAAGATTTCGTAGCTTCAACATAATATTTCAAAGCTCTAACAACATCCAAAGAATGCAATGATTTCTCCTTAGAATTCTTAGGATTAGGACATAATGAAGGAACCACAATTTCTCTACTAATGTTGTTGGAATTCACAACTTTAGGTAAAAATTCAAAAGAAGTTCGCAACACCGCCTTATCCTGATGAAAAATCAGAAAAGGAGACTCACACGAAAGAGCAAATAATTCAGAAACTCTTCTAGCAGAAGAGATGGCCAAAAGGAACAAAACTTTCCAAGAAAGTAATTTAATGTCCAATGAATGCATAGGTTCAAACGGAGGAGCTTGAAGAGCTCCCAAAACCAAATTCAAACTCCATGGAGGAGAAATTGACTTAATGACAGGTTTTATACGAACCAAAGCTTGTACAAAACAATGAATATCAGGAAGAATAGCAATCTTTCTGTGAAAAAGAACAGAAAGAGCGGAGATTTGTCCTTTCAAAGAACTCGCGGACAAACCCTTATCTAAACCATCCTGAAGAAACTGTAAAATTCTCGGTATTCTAAAAGAATGCCAAGAAAAAATGATGAGTAAGACACCAAGAAATATAAGTCTTCCAGACTCTATAATATATCTCTCGAGATACAGATTTACGAGCCTGTAACATAGTATTAATCACGGAGTCAGAGAAACCTCTATGACCAAGAATCAAGCGTTCAATCTCCATACCTTTAAATTTAAGGATTTCAGATCCGGATGGAAAAAAGGACCTTGAGACAGAAGGTCTGGTCTTAACGGAAGAGTCCATGGTTGGCAAGATGCCATCCGGACAAGATCCGCATATCAAAACCTGTGAAGCCATGCCGGAGCTATTAGCAGAACAAACGAGCATTCCCTCAGAATCTTGGAGATTACTCTTGGAAGAAGAACTAGAGGCGGAAAGATATAGGCAGGATGATACTTCCAAGGAAGTGATAATGCATCCACTGCCTCCGCCTGAGGATCCCGGGATCTGGACAGATACCTGGGAAGTTTCTTGTTTAGATGAGAGGCCATCAGATCTATCTCTGGGAGCCCCCACATTTGAACAATCTGAAGAAATACCTCTGGGTGAAGAGACCATTCGCCCGGATGCAACGTTTGGCGACTGAGATAATCCGCTTCCCAATTGTCTACACCTGGGATATGAACCGCAGAGATTAGACAGGAGCTGGATTCCGCCCAAACCAAAATTCGAGATACTTCTTTCATAGCCAGAGGACTGTGAGTCCCTCCTTGATGATTGATGTATGCCACAGTTGTGACATTGTCTGTCTGAAAACAAATGAACGATTCTCTCTTCAGAAGAGGCCAAAACTGAAGAGCTCTGAAAACTGCACGGAGTTCCAAGATATTGATCGGTAATCTCACCTCCTGAGATTCCCAAACTCCTTGTGCCGTCAGAGATCCCCACACAGCTCCCCAACCTGTGAGACTTGCATCTGTTGAAATTACAGTCCAGGTCGGAAGAACAAAAGAAGCCCCCTGAATTAAACGATGGTGATCTGTCCACCACGTCAGAGAGTGCCGAACAATCGGTTTTAAAGATATTAATTGATATATCTTCGTGTAATCCCTGCACCATTGGTTCAGCATACAGAGCTGAAGAGGTCGCATGTGAAAACGAGCAAAGGGGATCGCGTCCGATGCAGCAGTCATAAGACCTAGAATTTCCATGCATAAGGCTACCGAAGGGAATGATTGAGACTGAAGGTTTCGACAGGCTGTAATCAATTTTAGACGTCTCTTGTCTGTTAAAGACAAAGTCATGGACACTGAATCTATCTGGAAACCCAGAAAGGTTACCCTTGTTTGAGGAATCAAAGAACTTTTTGGTAAATTGATCCTCCAACCATGATCTTGAAGAAACAACACAAGTCGATTCGTATGAGACTCTGCTAAATGTAAAGACGGAGCAAGTACCAAGATATCGTCCAAATAAGGAAATACCACAATACCCTGTTCTCTGATTACAGACAGAAGGGCACCGAGAATCTTTGTGAAAATTCTTGGAGCTGTAGCAAGGCCAAACGGTAGAGCCACAAATTGGTAATGCTTGTCTAGAAAAGAGAATCTCAGGAACTGATAATGATCTGGATGAATCGGAATATGCAGATATGCATCCTGTAAATCTATTGTGGACATATAATTCCCTTGCTGAACAAAAGGCAATATAGTCCTTACAGTTACCATCTTGAACGTTGGTATCCTTACATAACGATTCAATAATTTTAGATCCAGAACTGGTCTGAAGGAATTCTCCTTCTTTGGTACAATGAAGAGATTTGAATAAAACCCCATCCCCTGTTCCGGAACTGGAACTGGCATAATTACTCCAGCCAACTCTAGATCTGAAACACAATTCAGAAATGCTTGAGCTTTCACTGGATTTACTGGGACATGGGAAAGAAAAAATCTCTTTGCAGGAGGTCTCATCTTGAAACCAATTCTGTACCCTTCTGAAACAATGTTCTGAATCCAAAGATTGTGAACAGAACTGATCCAAATTTCTTTGAAAAAACGTAACCTGCCCCCTACCAGCTGAACTGGAATGAGGGCCGTACCTTCATGTGAACTTAGAAGCAGGCTTTGCCTTTCTAGCAGGCTTGGATTTATTCCAGACTGGGGATGGTTTCCAAACTGAAACTGCTCCTGAGGACGAAGGAACAGGCTTTTGTTCTTTGTTGAAACGAAAGGAACGAAAACGATTGTTAGCCCTGTTTTTACCTTTAGACTTTTTATCCTGTGGCAAAAAAGTTCCTTTCCCACCAGTAACAGTTGAAATAATAGAATCCAACTGAGAACCAAATAATTTGTTTCCCTGGAAAGAAATGGAAAGTAGAGTTGATTTAGAAGCCATATCAGCATTCCAAGTCTTAAGCCATAAAGCTCTTCTGGCTAAGATAGCCAGAGACATAAATCTAACATCAACTCTAATAATATCAAAAATGGCATCACAGATGAAATTATTAGCATGCTGGAGAAGAATAATAATATCATGAGAATCACGATTTGTTACTTGTTGCGCTAGAGTTTCCAACCAAAAAGTTGAAGCTGCAGCAACATCAGCCAATGATATAGCAGGTCTAAGAAGATTACCTGAACATAGATAAGCTTTTCTTAGAAAAGATTCAATTTTTCTATCTAAAGGATCCTTAAACGAGGTACCATCTGATGTAGGAATGGTAGTACGTTTAGCAAGGGTAGAAATAGCCCCATCAACTTTAGGGATTTTGTCCCAAAATTCTAATCTGTCAGGCGGAACAGGATATAATTGCTTAAAACGTTTAGAAGGAGTAAATGAATTACCCAATCTATCCCATTCCTTAGCAATTACTGCAGAAATAGCATTAGGAACAGGAAAGACTTCTGGAATAACCGCAGGAGCTTTAAAAACCTTATCCAAACGTATAGAATTAGTATCAAGAGGACTAGAATCCTCTATTTCTAAAGCAATTAGTACTTCTTTAAGTAAAGAGCGAATAAATTCCATCTTAAATAAATATGAAGATTTATCAGCATCAATCTCTGAGACAGAATCCTCTGAACCAGAAGAGTCCAAAGAATCAGAATGATGGTGTTCATTTAAAAATTCATCTGTAGAGAGAGAAGATTTAAAAGACTTTTTACGTTTACTAGAAGGAGAAATAACAGACAAAGCCTTCTTTATGGATTCAGAAACAAAATCTCTTATGTTATCAGGAACATTCTGCACCTTAGATGTTGAGGGAACTGCAACAGGCAATGGTACATCACTAAAGGAAATATTATCTGCATTAACAAGTTTGTCATGACATTTAATACAAACAACAGCTGGAGGAATAGCTACCAAAAGTTTACAGCAGATACACTTAGCTTTGGTAGATCCAGCAGGCAGAGGTTTTCCTGTAGTATCTTCTGGCTCAGATGCAACGTGAGACATCTTGCAATATGTAAGAGAAAAAACAACATATAAAGCAAAATATATCAAATTCCTTATAAGACAGTTTCAGGAATGGGAAAAAAAAAAAAAAAAAAAAAAAAAAAAAAATGCCAAACATCAAGCTTCTAGCAACCAGAAGCAAATAAAAAATGAGACTGAAATAATGTGGAGACAAAAGCGACGCCCATATTTTTTGGCGCCAAATAAGACGCCCACATTATTTGGCGCCTAAATGCTTTTGACGCCAAAAATGACGCCACATCCGGAACGCCGACATTTTTGGCGCAAAATAACGTCAAAAAAATGACGCAACTTCCGGCGACACGTATGACGCCGGAAACGGAAATGAATTTTTGCGCCAAAAAAGTCCGCGCCAAGAATGACGCAATAAAATGATGCATTTTCAGCCCCCGCGAGCCTAACAGCCCACAGGGAAAAAAGTCAAATTTTTGAGGTAAGAAAAATATGATAATTAAAGCATAATCCCAAATATGAAACTGACTGTCTGGAAATAAGGAAAGTTGAACATTCTGAGTCAAGGCAAATAAATGTTTGAATACATATATTTAGAACTTTATAAATAAAGTGCCCAACCATAGCTTAGAGTGTCACAGAAAATAAGACTTACTTACCCCAGGACACTCATCTACATGTTTGTAGAAAGCCAAACCAGTACTGAAACGAGAATCAGTAGAGGAAATGGTAAATATAAGAGTATATCGTCGATCTGAAAAGGGAGGTAAGAGATGAATCTCTACGACCGATAACAGAGAACCTTATGAAATAGACCCCGTAGAAGGAGATCACTGCATTCAATAGGCAATACTCTCCTCACATCCCTCTGACATTCACTGCACGCTGAGAGGAAAACCGGGCTCCAACTTGCTGCGGAGCGCATATCAACGTAGAATCTAGCACAAACTTACTTCACCACCTCCTTTGGAGGCAAAGTTTGTAAAACTGATTTGTGGGTGTGGTGAGGGGTGTATTTATAGGCATTTTAAGGTTTGGGAAACTTTGCCCCTCCTGGTAGGAATGTATATCCCATACGTCACTAGCTCATGGACTCTTGTTAATTACATGAAAGAAATTAGACTGTTTGGCCTTTGATTTGGCCCTGTCCTGAGGAAGGGTATGACCCTTGCCTCCAGTAATGTCAGCAATAATTACCTTCAAGCCAGGCCCGAATAAGGTCTGCCCCTTGAAAGGAATGTTGAGTAATTTAGACTTTGAAGTCACGTCAGCTGACCAGGATTTAAGCCATAGCGCCCTACGCGCCTGGATGGCGAATCCGGAATTCTTAGCCGTTAGTTTAGTCAAATGAACAATGGCATCAGAAACAAATGAGTTAGCTAGCTTAAGCGTTCTAAGCTTGTCAATTTCATCCAATGGAGCTGTATGGATGGCCTCTTCCAGGGCCTCATACCAGAATGCCGCCGCAGCAGTGACAGGCGCAATGCATGCAAGGGGCTGTAAAATAAAACCTTGTTGAATAAACATTTTCTTAAGGTAACCCTCCAATTTTTTATCCATTGGATCTGAAAAAGCACAACTGTCCTCAACCGGGATAGTAGAAACTGCTCCCTCCACCTTAGGGACCGTCTGCCATAAGTCCCGTGTAGTGGCGTCTATTGGAAACATTTTTCTAAATATAGGAGGTGGGGAAAAGGGCACACCGGGTCTATCCCACTCCTTGCTAATAATTTCTGTAAGCCTTTTAGGTATAGGAAAAACGTCAGTACACACCGGCACCGCATAGTATCTATCCAGCCTACACAATTTCTCTGGAATTGCAACTGTGTTACAGTCATTCAGAGCAGCTAATACTTCCCCAAGCAATACACGGAGGTCCTCAAGCTTAAATTTAAAATTAGAAATCTCTGAATCAGGTTTCCCCGAGTCAGAGATGTCACCCACAGACTGAAGCTCTCAGTCCTCATGTTCTGCATACTGTGACGCAGTATCAGACATGGCTCTAACAGCATTTGCGCGCTCTGTATCTCTCCTAACCCCAGAGCTATCGCGCTTGCCTCTTAATTCAGGCAATCTAGATAATACCTCTGACAGGGTATTATTCATGATTGCAGCCATGTCCTGCAAGGTAATCGCTATGGGCATCCCTGATGTAATTGGCACCATATTAGCGTGCGTCCCCTGAGCGGGAGGCGAAGGGTCTGACACGTGGGGAGAGTTAGTCGGCATAACTTCCCCCTCGACAGAATCCTCTGTTGATAATTCTTTTATAGATAAAGACTGATCTTTACTGTTTAAGGTGAAATCAATACATTTAGTAAACATTCTCCTATGGGGCTCCACCATGGCTTTCAAACATAATGAACAAGTAGGTTCCTCTGTGTCAGACATGTTTAAACAGACTAGCAATGAGACTACCAAGCTTGGAAAACACTTTAAAACAAGTTTACAAGCAATATAAAAAACGTTACTGCGCCTTTAAGAAACACAAATTTTCCCAAATTTTGAAATAACAGTGAAAAAATGCAGTTACACTAACAAAATTTTTACAGTGTATGTAATAAGTTAGCAGAGCATTGCACCCACTTGCAAATGGATGATTAACCCCTTAATACCAAAAACGGAATAACAAATGACAAAAACGTTTTTTAAACCGTCACAACAACTGCCACAGCTCTACTGTGGCTTTTTACCTGCCTCAATACGACTTTTGAACCCTTCAGAGAAGTCCTGGATCATGCAGGAAGAAGCTGGATGTCTGTGTCTGTAATTTTTGCTGTGCAAAAAAATGCTAAAATAGGCCCCTCCCACTCATATTACAACAGTGGGAAGCCTCAGGGAACTGTTTCTAGGCAAAATTCAAGCCAGCCATGTGGAAAAAACTAGGCCCCAATAAGTTTTATCACCAAACATATGTAAAAAACGATTAAACATGCCAGCAAATGTTTTAAAATACACTTTTATAAGAGTATGTATCTCTATTAATAGGCCTGATACCAGTCGCTATCACTGCATTTAAGGCTTTACTTACATTACTTCGGTATCAGCAGCATTTTCTAGCAAATTCCATCCCTAGAAAAATATTTTAACTGCACATACCTTATTATGGGAAAACCTGCACGCTATTCCCCCTCTGAAGTTACCTCACTCAGAATATGTGAGAACAGCAAAGGATCTTAGTTACTTCTGCTAAGATCATAGAAAACGCAGGCAGATTCTTCTTCTAAATACTGCCTGAGATAAACAGTACACTCCGGTACCATTTAAAAATAACTAACTTTTGATTGAAGAAATAAACTAAGTATAAAACACCACAGTCCTCTTACGACCTCCATCTTAGTTGAGAGTTGCAAGAGAATGACTGGATATGGCAGTGAGGGGAGGAGCTATATAGCAGCTCTGCTGTGGGTGATCCTCTTGCAACTTCCTGTTGGGAAGGAGAATATCCCACAAGTAATGGATGATCCGTGGACTGGATACACTTAACAAGAGAAAGACTAAACCCTAGGTAAGAAAAATATTTCCTAAATATGTTTTTCCCCAAATATGAAACTGACAGTCTACAAAAGGAAATACATAAACCTCACTCATGGCAAATATAAGTACAATACATATATTTAGAACTTTACATTAATGCATAAAGTGCCAAACCATAGCTGAGGGTGTCTTAAGTAATGAAAAAATACTTACCAAAAGAAACCCATCCACATATAGCAGATAGCCAAACCAGTACTGAAACGGTTATCAGTAGAAGTAATGGAATATGAGAGTATATCGTCGATCTGAAAAGGTAGGTAGGAGATGAATCACTATGACCGATAACAGAGAACCTATGAAATAGATCTCCCATGAGGAAAACCATTGCATTCAATAGGTGATACTCCCTTCACATCCCTCTGACATTCACTGTACTCTGAGAGGAACCGGGCTTCAAAATGCTGAGAAGCGCATATCAACATAGAAATTTTAGCACAAACTTACTTCACCACCTTTATAGGAGGCAAAGTTTGTAAAAACTGAATTGTGGGTGTGGTGATGGGTGTATTTTGAGGTTTGGGAAACTTTGCCCCTCCTGGTAGGATTGTATATCCCATACGTCACTAGATCATGGACTCTTGCCAATTACATGAAATGGGCCGGCTCTTATGCATCACATTCCTGATCTTTAAATAAAGATACCAAAAGAAAGAAGAAAAATTGTTAATAGGAGTAAATTAGAAAGTTGCTTAAAATTGCATACTCTTTCTGAATCATGTAAGAAAAATGTTTTGGTTTAGTATCCCTTTAAGTGAAATCATGATGTGAAATTATCAACACATTTGGAAAAACACTCAAACCCCTTCAAAAATTATCTCAAAATAAATATTTCCTCCAAATCACATAGTAAAACATTTTCTATTATGCACCATGTAATCATTTAACATAATCATGGTGAACTAAAACTTCAAAATATATATATATATAAATACATTTAACTAAGGACACAGTTTTACCTTTTCCCTATCCATTTTCGTTGGAATGGAGTCTAAATCGGTTTCTTCATCTGAGGCAACGCTGTCATAGTCTGGCTGGTCATTATCTTGACTCTCTCTACTATGCTGGTTGCTAATATTTTTCAATACTAGCTCTACATTGTCTACAAAAAAAAAAGAAGATGCATTGTACATAAAACAGGTTATTTATATGTGTTTTTATACCTACCAGTCAAGAGACATTCAACAACCAAAACTTTTTAAAATAACCACATTCTGACAAATCTAGAATTTCATGTACGAAGTACTATTATTTTATGATACATTTAAAACATAACTAGATGCATAATACTGTTGCACAGGATATAATACACTTAAATAGACTTATTGAACAATACTATATATAATATTAATAATGGATTCATCATTTCATTTATCCATTGAAGTACTATATAGAATATTGTACAACTTTACTTAGAGCAGACTAACCCTTAGCATTTCTCACACTTATTTTCAATATATTTAGTTACCTTTGGATCCAGTTACTGGATTTCCTTGCTGTCTTCTTTTGGCATCACTCAGAATGTCTATTACCAGGGTAGCAAATTCATGTGCATTGAATCTGGCTAATTTTTGCCTTCCCTAAAAAGGGGAGGGAAGACCAAAATAAAATAAATATATAAAATAAGCATTAGCATAGCACAAACATATCATAATCTAAATATTACATATTTTTATAACACACAAAAAAAAGCGGCTTCTTTTATCTCACCTAATGTTCCATGGCTGAACAAACTTAGGCTTGCTCAATGCTAGTGGTGAGTTTCAATTTACATTTCAATCAGTTTAACCTACCAACATTTTTACTGATGCAATACATGTTTATTAACCCCTAAACGACTGACGACATACGTCCTCAAAAAAAATACAGTTAACGACCGAGGATGTACGCCGTACATTGTCGGTCTTTGAAAGCGGTGGAAGCAATCCTGATCGCTTCCAGTCGCTTTCCGGTTATTGCAGTGATTCCTCGATATAGAGGCATCCTGCAATAATATTTTCTACCCCTCCGATGCAGAAAGAGCCACTCTGTGGCCCTCTATGCATCGGACATCGATGGCCGCAATCGTTGGTGGGTGGGAGCTGATGTGGGAGGCGGGTTGGCGGCCATCAAAGGCTTCCTGGCTGAAGAGGGGGGGCGAGATCGGGGGCGGGGTTGCAGGCGCACGTGCACAGGGGGCGGGCGCGTGCACTTTGAGGGAGCGAGTGGGAACCGCTACACTACAGAAAAATGTTATGTTAAAAAAATGGGAGAAAGGGGGAGGGAATGGGTATAAAATGGATCTAAGGGATCTATTTTTATTGTAAACTGGGTACTGGCAGACAGCTACGAGTACCCAAGATGGCTCCCAATAAGGTAGAGGGGGAGGGTTATAGAGCTGTTTGGGGGGATCCTACACAGCAGCATATGTAAATATGCTAAAAAAAAATCATAAAAAGTAAGAGAGATACCTTATTTTAGTACTGGCAAACTTTCTGGCAGTACTTAAGATGGCGGGGACAATTGTGGGGCGAGGGGGAAGAGAGCTGTTTGGGAGAGATCAGGGGGTGTGATGTGTCAGGTGGGAGGCTGATCTCTACACTAAAGCTAAAATTAACCCTACAAGCTCCCTACAAACTACCTAATTAACCCCATCACTGCTAGCCATAATACACGTGTGATGTGCAGCAGCATTTAGCCAAAAAGCAATTCCAAAGCCATATATGTCTGCTATTTCTGAACAAAGGGGATCCCAGAGAAGCATTTACAACCATTTGTGCCATAATTGCACAAGCTGTTTGTAAATAATTTCAGTGAGAAACCTAAAGTTTGTGAAAAAGTGAACTATTATTTTTATTTGATCGCATTTGGCGGTGAAATGGTGGCATGAAATATACCAAAATGGGCCTAGATCAATACTTTGGGTTGTCTACTACACTAGGGCTTAGATCAATACTTGGGGTTGTCTACTACACTAAAGCTAAAATTAACCCTAGAAGCTCCCTACATGCTCCCTAATTAACCCCTTCACTGCTGGGAATAATACATGTGTGGTGTGCAGTGGCATTTAGCAGCCTAATTACCAAAAAGCAACGCAAAAGCCATATATGTCTGCTATTTCTGAACAAAGGGGATACTAGAGAAGCATTTACAACCATTTATGCCATAATTGCACAAGATGTTTGTAAATAATTTCAGTGAAAAACCTAAAGTTTGTGAAAAAAATTGTGAAAAAGTGAACGATTTTCATTATTTGATCGCATGTGGTGGTGAAATGGTGGCATGAAATATACTAAAATGGGCCTAGATCAATACTTTGGGATGTCTTCTAAAACAAAATATATATACATGTCAAGGGATATTCAGGGATTCCTGAAAGATATCAGTGTTCCAATGTAACTAGTGTTCATTTTGAAAAAAAAGTGGTTTGTATTTATTGCCCTATAACTTGCAAAAAAAGCAAAGAACATGTAAACATTGGGTATTTCTAAACTCAGGACAAAATTTAGAAACTATTTAGCATGGGTGTTTTTTGGTGGTTGTAGATGTGTAACGGATTTTGGGGGTCAAAGTTAGAAAAAGTGTGTTTTTTTTCCTCATTTTATAAAACATTTATATAGCAAATTATAAGATATGATGAAAATAATGGTATTGTTAGAAAGTCCATTTAATGGCAAGAAAAACGGTATATAACATGTGTGTGATAGCCTGAGGAAACAGCCTGTGGTGGCTGAGAAACATGTCGCTGTTTTTAAAATAAAAGTTTTTAAATATACACTTGCTTTATCACAATTATTCTGCTCCTGTTTGGGGGCAGAGTGTGTGTGCTAGTTCTATCTTCCAAAGTGGTGATTTTCTGCATCCTGCAAATTGGATTCCACAGTCCACTGGGCGGCTGAGAGGTCCCAGTACTGCTGATATTGCACCTGGTGGTGCTTTGTTTCCTGTAAGTACAACCTTGAATCCTTTTTTATCTGGTGTACAAACGTTACTGGGCTATGTGTGTGCCTTTTTTGCCCTTATAGGCATCATAGGATAGGCCCTCGCCAAGGATCATCTCTATCTGGCTGGAGACACCAGTGAGCTGGACCACTGTTTGATGTTCCAGGCTGCCACAATAGCACTATTTGGGTGCGCTACGCTTGTGAGTATATTTCCTATCCTGCTGATGTTTTGTATCCGACTGCCGTGACGTTACTAGGCCATGTTGGCGCCTCTGTGCTTCTTTCTCTTATAAAATTTAGAAACTATTTAGCATGGGTGTTTTTTGGTGGTTGTAGATGTGTAACGGATTTTAGGGGTCAAAGTTAGAAAAAGTGTGTTTTTTTTCCTCATTTTATAAAACATTTATATAGCAAATTATAAGATATGATGAAAATAATGGTATTGTTAGAAAGTCCATTTAATGGCAAGAAAAACAGTATATAACATGTGTGGGAACAGTAAATGAGTAAGAGGAAAATTACAGCTAAACACAAACACCGCAAAAATGTAAAAATAGCCTTGGTCCCAAATGGACAGAAAATGGAAAAGTGCAGTGGTCATTAAGGAGTTAAAGGGATTGTAAAGTCCAAATTAAACTTTCATGATTCAGATAGGGCATGTCATTTTAAACAACTTTCTAATTAACTTTTATCAAATTTGCTTTGTTCTCTTGTCATTCTTAGTTGAAGGCCAATACTAGGTAATTTCTAAGCCCTTGAAGGTCACCTCTAATTTGAACGCATTGGACAGTATTTCACAGCTAGATGGCATTAGTTTATGTGTTCATATAGATAACATTGTGCACGTGAAGTTATTTAAGAGTCAGCACTAATTGCCTGAAATGCAAGTCTGTCCAAAATCTGAGATAAGGAGGCACTCAGCAGAAGCTTAGATACAAGGTAATTACAGGAGTAAAAAGTATATTTCTATAACAGTGTTGGTTATGCAAAACTGGGGAATGGTAAAAAGGGATTATCTATTTTTTTAAACAATAAACATTTTTGGTGTTTACTATTTCTTTAATTGAAAAAAAATAAAAAAAATAAACTGCTGCCACAATAAAAAAAAAAAACTTATGGGTCCTTGAATTAACTTAAGTTTTAAAGTGATAGAGTTTAACTCATCTGTTGTAATGAACTTACTTTTTAACCTAGCACCGGAATTCAAATACCCCATACTCTGGCCACCCACTTCAAAAATATTTTTTGTTGTTGAGCTAACGGTCACCAATCTGTGCTCTAGCTATAACAAAACTGCCATATGGCTAGAGTGGAAACTTGTTCAAACTGTTCGCTCAAACAAAAAAAAATATATACTTTTTTCAGATTATGTGATTTTCCCAATCCTTTAAGATTTGTTGGTATTCTATTACAGAAGAAACCAATTCTTACAACATCTGATTTTCTCAAAATGAAGAAGGCAGTCAAAAGTGAGTGCTTGTCTGTGTATGTGTGTCCCAAATGACATTAAGTAAATGCTAAGTGGGTTAAACTTTAAGCATGGGAAAATTGTAAATACTCTGCAGCAACTAGTGGTAGCCAAATCTAACCCGATGGTCATTCACGGTGTAGTAAAACTGTGACCTTAAGCAACAAAAATGCTACTCCTCTTTTAGATTATGATTAGAAAAAATGAAATTTATTCTTAACTGATAAATTTGTTTCTTTCTTGACACGGTGAGTCCACGGATCATCATAATTACTATTGGGAATATCACTCCAGGTCTGCAGGAGGAGGCAAAGAGCACCACAGCGAAAGCTGTTAAATACCACTCCCCTTACCCACAACCCCCAGTCATTCGACCAGCGGGAAAGGAGAGTAATATAAGGTGCAGAGGTGCCTGAGGTTTATGAAAAAATAAACTGTCTGAAATACAGGGCGGGCCGTGGACTCACCGTGTCAAGAAAGAAACAAATTTATCAGGTAAGAATAAATTTCATTTTCTTTCTAATGACACAGCGAGTCCACGGATCATCATAATTACTATTGGGAATCAATAACCAAGCTAGAGGACACGGATGATAAGGGAGGGACCAGACAGTTAGCCTAAACAGAAGGCATCACTGCTTGAAGAACCTTTCTCCCAAAAACAGCCTCAGCAGAAGCAAAAGTATCAAATTTATAAAATTTAGAAAGAGTGTGTAATGATGACCAAGTGGCAGTCTTGCAAATCTGATCCACAGAAGCACCATTTTTGAAAGTCCAAATAGAAGAAACAGCCCTCGTAGAATGAGCCGTAATTTTCTCAGGAGGCTGCTGACCAGCACTCATATGCCAAACGAATAACACTCCTCAACCAACAAGAAAGAGAAGTAGCCGTAGCTTTCTGACCCTTACGCTTTCCAGAGAAAACAACAAATAAAGAAGACAGGCGAAAATCCTTAGTCGTCTGCAAATAATATTTCAACGCACTAACCACATCCAGGTTGTGCAACAAACGCTCTTTATGAGGAGGAGGATTAGGACACAAAGAAGGAACAATAATTTCCTCATTAATATTCTTATCAGAAACAACTTTGGGAAGAAAACCTAATGCAGTACGAAGTACTAACTTGTCAGAATGAAAAATAAGAAAAGGAGACTCGCATTGCAAAGCAGAAAGCTCTGAAACTCTTCGAGCCGAAGAGATAGCAACCAAAAACAAAACCTTCCAGGTTAACAATTTGATATCCAAAGAATGCATAGGTTCAAACGGAGCCTGTTGAACTCTCAGAACTAAATTAAGACTCCAAGGAGAAGATACAAACTTAACCATAGGCTGAATTCTTACCAGGGCCTGACAAAGAGACTTAACATCGGGCACATCTGCCAGACGTTTATGTAACAAAATAGATAAAGCAGAAATTTGACCCTTCAGGGTACTAGCAGACAAACCTTTCTCCAGACCCTCCTGGAGAAAAGACAAAATCCTAGCAATACTAACTCTACTCCAAGAGTAGCCCTTAGATTCACACCAATACAGATATTTACGCCATATCTTGTAATAAATCTTTCTAGTCACAGGCTTACGCACATGAATCATAGTCTCAATAACTGACTCTGAAAAACCACGCTTAGATAAAATCAAGCGTTCAATCTCCAGGCAGCCAGCTTCAGAGAAACGAAATTTGGATGAAGGAAGGGCCCTTGAAGTAGAAGGTCCTTCCTTAAAGGATTACTGTATAATTGTTTTAGGTGTGTACAACGATTATATATACCTTCTTATCAAGGTTAAACTTATAACATTCACTTACTTCAAATGTCTAACGATTCGTGTAACATAAAAAAAAAAGTATTTCATATTTTTTATCCTGACGTCATTCCAGACAACCCACTAATATGGGCTGTCTAATCACTGTTTACATCCTCCAATCGGCAGTCTATTCTATGAATATAATTAACTGAATGTTGCGCCATCTTGCGCAAGCGCAGTCCATCCGGTGTTATCGCGCATGCGCTTTCCTTTAGCTGAAGCCGATAATGCCAAACTACAGGATATTCTCTCCTTGCCTTCAAAGCGCAGCTCCCTCTTTTGCTCCAGTGAGTGACGTAGTCAATGTCGTTGCTGAAGCTTGCGCAGGCGCATCGTATCTAAAAGCCGCCATATTCCGACCTGGGTTGTCAGCCCAGATAGGACTCCTTGAAACGGTACCCATGCAGTGGGTTTGGAAAAGGAGAAAATTATAAAAAACAGAATTTATGTTTACCTGATAAATTACTTTCTCCAACGGTGTGTCCGGTCCACGGCGTCATCCTTACTTGTGGGATATTCTCTTCCCCAACAGGAAATGGCAAAGAGCCCAGCAAAGCTGGTCACATGATCCCTCCTAGGCTCCGCCTACCCCAGTCATTCGACCGACGTTAAGGAGGAATATTTGCATAGGAGAAACCATATGATACCGTGGTGACTGTAGTTAAAGAAAATAAATTATCAGACCTGATTAAAAAACCAGGGCGGGCCGTGGACCGGACACACCGTTGGAGAAAGTAATTTATCAGGTAAACATAAATTCTGTTTTCTCCAACATAGGTGTGTCCGGTCCACGGCGTCATCCTTACTTGTGGGAACCAATACCAAAGCTTTAGGACACGGATGAAGGGAGGGAGCAAATCAGGTCACCTAAATGGAAGGCACCACGGCTTGCAAAACCTTTCTCCCAAAAATAGCCTCAGAAGAAGCAAAAGTATCAAACTTGTAAAATTTGGTAAAAGTGTGCAGTGAAGACCAAGTCGCTGCCCTACATATCTGATCAACAGAAGCCTCGTTCTTGAAGGCCCATGTGGAAGCCACAGCCCTAGTGGAATGAGCTGTGATTCTTTCAGGAGGCTGCCGTCCGGCAGTCTCGTAAGCCAATCTGATGATGCTTTTAATCCAAAAAGAGAGAGAGGTAGAAGTTGCTTTTTGACCTCTCCTTTTACCAGAATAAACAACAAACAAGGAAGATGTTTGTCTAAAATCCTTTGTAGCATCTAAATAGAATTTTAGAGCGCGAACAACATCCAAATTGTGCAACAAACGTTCCTTCTTCGAAACTGGTTTCGGACACAAAGAAGGTACGACTATCTCCTGGTTAATGTTTTTGTTAGAAACAACTTTTGGAAGAAAACCAGGTTTAGTACGTAAAACCACCTTATCTGCATGGAACACCAGATAAGGAGGAGAACACTGCAGAGCAGATAATTCTGAAACTCTTCTAGCAGAAGAAATTGCAACCAAAAACAAAACTTTCCAAGATAATAACTTAATATCAACGGAATGTAAGGGTTCAAACGGAACCCCCTGAAGAACTGAAAGAACTAAGTTGAGACTCCAAGGAGGAGTCAAAGGTTTGTAAACAGGCTTGATTCTAACCAGAGCCTGAACAAAGGCTTGAACATCTGGCACAGCTGCCAGCTTTTTGTGAAGTAACACAGACAAGGCAGAAATCTGTCCCTTCAAGGAACTTGCAGATAATCCTTTCTCCAATCCTTCTTGAAGAAAGGATAGAATCCTAGGAATCTTTACCTTGTCCCAAGGGAATCCTTTAGATTCACACCAACAGATATATTTTTTCCATATTTTGTGGTAAATTTTTCTAGTTACAGGCTTTCTGGCCTGAACAAGAGTATCAATAACAGAATCTGAGAACCCTCGTTTTGATAAGATCAAGCGTTCAATCTCCAAGCAGTCAGCTGGAGTGAGACCAGATTCGGATGTTCGAACGGACCTTGAACAAGAAGGTCTCGTCTCAAAGGTAGCTTCCATGGTGGAGCCGATGACATATTCACCAGATCTGCATACCAAGTCCTGCGTGGCCACGCAGGAGCTATCAAGATCACCGACGCCCTCTCCTGATTGATCCTGGCTACCAGCCTGGGGATGAGAGGAAACGGCGGGAATACATAAGCTAGTTTGAAGGTCCAAGGTGCTACTAGTGCATCTACTAGAGTCGCCTTGGGATCCCTGGATCTGGACCCGTAGCAAGGAACCTTGAAGTTCTGACGAGAGGCCATCAGATCCATGTCTGGAATGCCCCACAGATGAGTAATTTGGGCAAAGATTTCCGGATGGAGTTCCCACTCCCCCGGATGTAATGTCTGACGACTCAGAAAATCCGCTTCCCAATTTTCCACTCCTGGGATGTGGATTGCAGACAGGTGGCAGGAGTGAGTCTCCGCCCATTGAATGATTTTGGTCACTTCATCCATCGCCAGGGAACTCCTTGTTCCCCCCTGATGGTTGATGTACGCAACAGTCGTCATGTTGTCTGATTGAAACCGTATGAACTTGGCCTTTGCAAGCTGAGGCCAAGCCTTGAGAGCATTGAATATCGCTCTCAGTTCCAGAATATTTATCGGTAGAAGAGATTCTTCCCGAGACCAAAGACCCTGAGCTTTCAGGGATCCCCAGACCGCGCCCCAGCCCATCAGACTGGCGTCGGTCGTGACAATGACCCACTCTGGTCTGCGGAAGGTCATCCCTTGTGACAGGTTGTCCAGGGACAGCCACCAACGGAGTGAGTCTCTGGTCCTCTGATTTACTTGTATCTTCGGAGACAAGTCTGTATAGTCCCCATTCCACTGACTGAGCATGCACAGTTGAAATGGTCTTAGATGAATGCGCGCAAAAGGAACTATGTCCATTGCCGCTACCATCAAACCTATTACTTCCATGCACTGCGCTATGGAAGGAAGAGGAACGGAATGAAGTGTTTGACAAGAGTTTAGAAGTTTTGTTTTTCTGGCCTCTGTCAGAAAAATCCTCATTTCTAAGGAGTCTATTATTGTTCCCAAGAAGGGAACCCTTGTCGACGGAGATAGAGAACTCTTTTCCACGTTCACTTTCCATCCGTGAGATCTGAGAAAGGCCAGGACTATGTCCGTGTGAGCCTTTGCTTGAGGAAGGGACGACGCTTGAATCAGAATGTCGTCCAAGTAAGGTACTACTGCAATGCCCCTTGGTCTTAGCACCGCTAGAAGGGACCCTAGTACCTTTGTGAAAATCCTTGGAGCAGTGGCTAATCCGAAAGGAAGCGCCACGAACTGGTAATGCTCGTCCAGGAATGCGAACCTTAGGAACCGATGATGTTCCTTGTGGATAGGAATATGTAGATACGCATCCTTTAAATCCACCGTGGTCATGAATTGACCTTCCTGGATGGAAGGAAGAATTGTTCGAATGGTTTCCATTTTGAACGATGGAACCTTGAGAAACTTGTTTAAGATCTTGAGATCTAAGATTGGTCTGAACGTTCCCTCTTTTTTGGGAACTATGAACAGATTGGAGTAGAACCCCATCCCTTGTTCACCTGTGGAACCTCCCCCTTGGGGGAAGCCCCTTGAATTCCAGAAGATAACCTTGGGAGACTATTTCTAATGCCCAAGGATCCAGAACATCTCTTGCCCAAGCCTGAGCGAAGAGAGAGAGTCTGCCCCCCACCAGATCCGGTCTCGGATCGGGGGCCAACATTTCATGCTGTCTTGGTAGCAGTGGCAGGTTTCTTGGCCTGCTTTCCCTTGTTCCAGCCTTGCATTGGTCTCCAGGCTGGCTTGGCTTGAGAAGTATTACCCTCTTGCTTAGAGGACGTAGCACTTGGGGCTGGTCCGTTTCTACGAAAGGGACGAAAAATAGGTTTATTTTTGGTCTTGAAAGACCTATCCTGAGGAAGGGCGTGGCCCTTACCCCCAGTGATATCAGAGATAATCTCTTTCAAGTCAGGGCCAAACAGCGTTTTCCCCTTGAAAGGAATGTTAAGGAGTTTGTTCTTGGAAGACGCATCCGCTGACCAAGATTTCAACCAAAGCGCTCTACGCGCCACAATAGCAAACCCAGAATTCTTCGCCGCTAACCTAGCCAATTGCAAAGTGGCGTCTAGGGTGAAAGAATTAGCCAATTTGAGAGCACGGATTCTGTCCATAATCTCCTCATAAGGAGGAGAATCACTATCGATCGCCTTTACTAGCTCAACGAACCAGAAACACGCGGCTGTAGTGACAGGGACAATGCATGAAATTGGTTGTAGAAGGTAACCTTGCTGAACAAACATCTTTTTAAGCAAACCTTCTAATTTTTTATCCATAGGATCTTTGAAAGCACAACTATCTTCTATGGGTATAGTGGTGCGTTTGTTTAAAGTAGAAACCGCTCCCTCGACCTTGGGGACAGTCTGCCATAAGTCCTTTCTAGGGTCGACCATAGGAAACAATTTTTTAAATATGGGGGGAGGGACGAAAGGTATACCGGGCCTTTCCCATTCTTTATTTACAATGTCCGCCACCCGCTTGGGTATAGGAAAAGCTTCTGGGAGCCCCGGGACCTCTAGGAACTTGTCCATTTTACATAGTTTCTCTGGGATGATCAAATTCTCACAATCATCCAGAGTGGATAATACCTCCTTAAGCAGAGCGCGGAGATGTTCCAACTTAAATTTAAATGTAATCACATCGGGTTCAGCTTGTTGAGAAATTTTCCCTGAATCTGAAATTTCTCCCTCAGACAAAACCTCCCTGGCCCCCTCAGACTGGTGTAGGGGCATTTCAGAACCATTATCATCAGCGTCCACATGCTCTTCAGTATCTAAAACAGAGCAGTCGCGCTTACGCTGATAAGTGGACATTTTGGCTAAAATGTTTTTGATAGAATTATCCATTACAGCCGTTAATTGTTGCATAGTAAGGAGTATTGGCGCGCTAGATGTACTAGGGGCCTCCTGAGTGGGCAAGACTCGTGTAGACGAAGGAGGGAATGATGCAGTACCATGCTTACTCCCCTCACTTGAGGAATCATCTTGGGCATCATTTTCAGTGTCACATAAATCACATTTATTTAAATGAAAAGGAACCTTGGCTTCCCCACATTCAGAACACAGTCTATCTGGTAGTTCAGACATGTTAAACAGGCATAAACTTGATAACAAAGTACAAAAAACGTTTTAAAATAAAACCGTTACTGTCACTTTAAATTTTAAACTGAACACACTTTATTACTGCAATTGCGAAAAAGTATGAAGGAATTGTTCAAAATTCACCAAAATTTCACCACAGTGTCTTAAAGCCTTAAAAGTATTGCACACCAAATTTGGAAGCTTTAACCCTTAAAATAACGGAACCGGAGCCGTTTTTAACTTTAACCCCTTTACAGTCCCTGGTATCTGCTTTGCTGAGACCCAACCAAGCCCAAAGGGGAATACGATACCAAATGACGCCTTCAGAAAGCCTTTTCTATGTATCAGAGCTCCTCACACATGCGACTGCATGTCATGCTTCTCAAAAACAAGTGCGCAATACCGGCGCGAAAATGAGGCTCTGCCTATGATTAGGGAAAGCCCCTAGAGAATAAGGTGTCTAAAACAGTGCCTGCCGATATTATTTAACAAAAATACCCAGATTAAATGATTCCTCAAGGCTAAATATGTGTAATATATGAATCGATTTAGCCCAGAAAATGTCTACAGTCTTAATAAGCCCTTGTGAAGCCCTTATTTACTGTCTGAATAAAAATGGCTTACCGGATCCCATAGGGAAAATGACAGCTTCCAGCATTACATCGTCTTGTTAGAATGTGTCATACCTCAAGCAGCAAAAGACTGCTCACTGTTCCCCCAACTGAAGTTAATTCCTCTCAACAGTCCTGTGTGGAACAGCCATGGATTTTAGTAACGGTTGCTAAAATCATTTTCCTCATACAAACAGAAATCTTCATCTCTTTTCTGTTTCAGAGTAAATAGTACATACCAGCACTATTTCAAAATAACAAACTCTTGATTGAATAATAAAAACTACAGTTAAACACTAAAAAACTCTAAGCCATCTCCGTGGAGATGTTGCCTGTACAACGGCAAAGAGAATGACTGGGGTAGGCGGAGCCTAGGAGGGATCATGTGACCAGCTTTGCTGGGCTCTTTGCCATTTCCTGTTGGGGAAGAGAATATCCCACAAGTAAGGATGACGCCGTGGACCGGACACACCTATGTTGGAGAAAACTATTGCGGCAAAACGGTAATTATTTAAAACGATGAGTACATTGAAAAGTGTATGGTTTAACATCCTTTGATTAATGCATACTTTTTTTTTTTTTTTTTGAGTACAGTGTCCCTTTAATGGAAGACTCCATGGAGAAGACAATGACATTTCCACCAGATCTGCATACCAGATCCTGCGAGGCCAGTCCAGTGCAATGAGAACCACTGACACCGTCTCCTGCCTGATCCGAGCAATGACCCGAGGAAGAAGGGCAAACGGGGGAAACATTTACGCCAGACTGAACTTCCAAGGAACTGCCAGAGCATCTATTAGAACAGTTTGATAATCACTTTACCTCGATCCGTAGTTGGAAGCTTGGCATTGTGACGAGATGCCATGAGATCCAATTCCGGTTGACCCCATCTGAGAATCAAACTGGAAAACACCTCCAGATGAAGTTCCCACTCCCCCGGATGAAAAGTCTGTCTGCTCAGAAAATCCGCTTCCCAATTGTCCACCCCTGGAATGTGGATCACAGAAAGACAACAATTGTGAACCTCCGCCCACTGAATAATTATGGCTACCTCCATCGCCAAGGAACTCCGAGTTCCTCCCTGATGATTGATGTAAGCTACGGGCATTATATTGTCCGACTGGAATCTGATAAATTGGGTTGAAGACAACTGAGGACAGGCCAGAAGAGCATTGAAAATTGCTCTCAGCTCTAAGACATTTATAAGAAGGACCGATTCCACAGACCCTGAGCCCTTAACAAACCCCAGACAGCTCCCCAACCCAGCAGACTTGCATCCGTGTTCACAATCACCCGGGTAGGCCTGCGAAAACAGGTTCCCTGGGAGAGACGCTCCTGAGACAACCACCACAGAAGAGAAGCTCTTGCAGCCTGATCTAGAACTATCTTTGGAGACAGATCCGTATAATCTCCGTTCCACTGTCTCAGCATGCATAACTGCAGAGGTCTGAGATGGAACCGAGCAAACGGAATGATGTCCATGACTGAGACCATTAGACCAATAACCTCCATATATTGGGCCACCGACTGCCGAGGAGATGACTGAAAAGCCAAACAAGAATTGAACATTTTTTACTTCCTTGCTTCTGTCAAAAAGATCTTCATTTCCAGAGAATCTATAATGGTACCCAAAAATACCACTCTTGTAGCCGGAATCTAGGAACTTTTTCCTAAATTCACCTTCCAACCGTGGGAGCACAGAAAAGACAACAACTCAGTGCGAGAGTTCGCTTGTTGAAAAGATGGAGCCTGAACTAGAATGTCGTCCAGGTAAGGCGCTCCTGCAACCCCCTGCAGACTGAGAACTGCCAATAACACACCCAGGACATTTGAAAACACCCTAGGAGCAGTTGCAATACCGAAAGGAAGAGCCACAAACTGAAAATGCTTGTCTAGAAAAGCAAATCTCAGAAAATTGTGATGATCCTTGTGAATGGGAATATGTAGATAGGCATCCTTCAGATCTACTGTAGTCATGAACTGACCCTCCTGAACCAGAGATAGAATTGGCCGAATAGTGTCCATCTTGAATGATGGAACCTTGAGAAATTTGTTTACCAATTTGAGATCTAAAATGGGTCTGAAAGTTCCCTCTTTTTTGGGAACGATGAACAGATTGGAATAAAACCCTAGTCCCTGTTCCTGAACTGGAACAGGAACGATCACTCCCATATCGGAAAGATCCTGGACACAACTTTAGAAAGCCTCTTTTTTAACTGATTTACCGATAACCTTGAGAGATGAAACCTGCCCCTGGGAGGAAAAGTCTTGAACTCCAGTTTGTATCCCTGGGATACAATATCTACTACCCAAGGATCTGGGACATCCCTTGCCCAGGCTTGAGCGAACAAAGACAGCCTGCCCCCCCACACGATCCATTCCCGGATCGGGGGCAGACCCTTCATGCTGACTTCTTAGACTGCTTCCCCTTGCTCCAGGACTGATTGGACCGATCCTGTTTAGAGGAGGAAGGCTTACTGGAGAAGGAACGAAAATTACTCTGACAAACCTTCTGTTTATTTCTCCTATCCTGAGGAAGAGAATGTCCCTTCCCACCAGAAATATCCGAGATAATTTCAACCAATCCAGGACCAGGCCCTGCGAGACAAAATGGCAAAACCAGAAATTTTTGCTCCTAACTTGATAACCTGAAGGGAAGCGTCCGCAATAAAGGAATTAGCCAACTTCAAAGCCTGAATTCTATCCAGAATTTCGTCCAAAGGAGAATCCTGTTCAAAAGAATCAGCCAACTCATCAAACCAGTATGCCGCTGCACTGGTAATCGTGGCAATACAAACAGCAGGTTGCCATTGATGAACATAAATCCTTTTAAGCAAAGCCTCCAACTTCTTATCCAAAGGATCTTTAAAAGAGCAACTATCCTCAATAGGAATAGTGGTCCTCTTAGCCAAAGTAGAAACAACTCCCTCTACCTTAGGAACAGACTGCCAGGATTCCTTAAAAGAATCTTCAATAGGAAACATCTTCCTAAAAATAGGAGAAGGAGAAAAAGAAATTCCAGGCTTCTCCCATCCCCTAGAAATAATACCTGAAACCCTATCTGGCACAGGAAAAACTTCCTCCACAGAAGGAACATCAAAAAATGTATTACGTTTGCTAGCCTTCCTGGGAGTAACAATGACCGTCGAATCAGAGTCATCCAAAGTAACTAAAACCTCCCTGAGTAACAAACGAAGGTGCTCCAGCTTAAATCTGAAAGAAACAACCTCAGAATCCATCAAAGGAGGCACACTATCAGAGTCTGAAATTTCACCCTCAGATGCTACTGAAATATCTTCTTCCTCAGTCCTTTGTTGTAGCTTTATCTAATGTTCCTTCTCAGAGTCAGAAATCCTTCTGTGTTTACCCTGTAACACAGGAAAAGCAGACATTGGGGGGTAGTTATCAAGCCGTCTACTTTACCTGCCTTCGCCGGTTCAATACGCCCGCCTAAGCTCGCCTACCATCGCCGCCGCGGACCTTCAAAATTTCGCCTAAGTTATCAAAAAACTAAGTATTTAGTTTTAAATAGAATTCATTTAGTTAATAAGAGAAATATTAATTTAGATTTATTTAATTAATATTTAAGTTAGGGGGGTGTTAGGGTTAGTGTTAGACTTAGGTTTAGGGGTTAATAATTTTATCACAGTAGCGGCGGTGTGGGGGGGGCAGGATAGGGGTTAATAAATTTACTATAGGTGGCGACGGTGTAGGGGGGGGCAGATTAGGGGTTAAAAAGTTTAATATAGGTTGCGACGGGGTCCGGGAGCGGCGGTTTAGGGGTTAAACTATTTATTTAGTTGCGGCGAGGTCCGGGATCCGCAGGATAGGGGTTAATAACTTTATTATAGAGGGCGGCGGTATAGGGGGGGCAGGATATTGGTTAATAACTTTATTATAGGTGGCGACGGTATGGGGGGGCAGGATAGGGGTTAATAGGTATAATGTAGGTGGCGGCGGGGTCCGGGAGCGGCGGTTTAGGGGTTAACATATTTATTATAGTGGCGGTGGGCTCCGGGAGCGGCGGTTTAGGGGTTAATCAGTTTATTAGAGTGGCGGTGGGCTCCGGGCGCGGCGGTTTCGGGGGTAATAACTTTATTTAGTTGCGGCGGTTTAGGGGGGACAGATTAGGGGTGTTTAGACTCGGGGTACATGTTAGGGTGTTAGGTGTAGACAGCTCCCATAGGAATCAATGGGATGTCTGGCAGCAGCGAACATGAACTTTCGCTATGGTCAGACTCCCATTGATTCCTATAGGATCCGCCGCCTCCAGGGCGGCGGTTTGAAAACCAGGTACGCTGGGCCAGAAAAGTGCAGAGCGTACCTGCTAGTTATTTGATAACTAGCAAAAGTAGTCAGATTGTGCCTCACTCGTATGCGGAACATCTGTAGTGACGTAAGAATCGATCTGTGTCGGACTGAGTCAGTATCTAGGGCTTGATAACTAAGGCGAATCAGCCTCGCCACAAATACGCTGCAGAATTCCAGCGTATTTGAGGTTGACGGCTTGATAACTAGGGGCCAATGCCTCAGATATAGCAGAGGATATGTGAGTAGATAAATCCTGCAAAGAAAAACTAGTCTGAGATGAAACGCAGGGCACTGCATGTGGAGAGGATTGAGATTGGGAAGAATGGGGAGAAAGCCGAGCTCCAGCTTGAACAGGAGGCTCCTGAACAACAGTCTCCCTAGAAAATGAAGGTTCTGGATCAAAGAGTATATCCCTATACTGCATAGTCCTCTCTATACATGAGGAGCAAAAAGGGATAGGAGGCTCTACACATTGGCATCTAAACATAAATTACAGGTCACAGCCTGAAAGTCCTCCTGGTCCATAATACACACAATTTAAACTTTTATAGAGAGAAAAAACTGCCCAAAAATAAAACGTTACAGTCCCTTTAATAAAAGTTTCTCTTTATTCATTACTTTGTTGTTTATAAAAAAGAAACAAGCAGGCAGAATGTATTCGTTTTAAAAACTCAGAAAAACTACAGAACCTCTATACCTCAAACAACTTTTGCATTTGCATTTAGCACCGACATAGTACTAAACTGCGCAATACGCAGCTAAAATAAAGACAAACAAGCTGCCAAAGTAACGTTACCAACGATAACTGTGCAGCCTAAGAATGCATAAAAACAAACATGACTGAGAGCCTCAAAGAGCCATCCTCACACAGAGTAACACAGTGCCCCACTAACATAAAAACTGTACACAAGCAGGATTAACCCCATAAGTGCCACAAAAAAAAATTCCTGACCCAGCAGAAAAAATAAGGCACTTACCTCCAGACTGCCAGGCAGTAATGGCAGCTCACCAGGTTTGAAAGGATTCCTTCCTATCATGGACCTGCAAACAAAGGAAAAAGACTAAGTCAACCAACATAGTCTTTAACCCAAAGAAGGGGCAGCATCACATACTGGGAGGCACAGAGGGGATTATACCCCCCAAGTTCACAAAAACTTAAAAGCCACCACAGCTCTACTGAAGAGACTGACGTGGGATACAGCTAAACCCCCAAGGAAAAGCAAAACAAACTTGCTTTGTTTAGAAAATAAAAAACTCTTGATTGAAGAATCAGACACCTACTTTACCACCTCCATGCACTACAAGCAAAGAGAATGACTGGGGTTTGTGGGTAAGGGGGGTGGTATTTAACAGCTTTGGCTGTGGTGCTCTTTGCCTCCTCCTGCAGGCCAGGAGTGATATTCCCAATAGTAATTATGATGATCCGTGGACTCACCGTGTCATTAGAAAGAAACAAAAATTATGCTTACCTGATAATTTCATTTCCATCTGTGGGAGGAGAGTCCACTGCTTTATTCATTACTTGTGGGAATACAGAACCTGGCCACCAGGAGGAGGCAAAGACACCCCCAGCCAAAGGCTTAAATACCTCCCCCACTCCCCTCATCCCCTAGTGATTCTGCCAAGGAAACAAGGAACGGTAGGAGAAATAGCGTATAAATGGTGCCAGAAGATTAAAATTAAATTTAGGTCCGCCCACCGGAGAAATGGGCAGGGCAGTGGACTCTCCTCCCACAGGTGGAAATGAAATTATCAGGTAAGCATAATTTATGTTTTCCATCTTAATGGGAGGAGAGTCCACTGCTTCATTCTTTACTTGTGGGAACAAATACCCAAGCTCTAGAGGACATTGAATGAATATAACGGGAGGGCAAAAGGAGGCAGACCCTAAACTGAGGGCACCCCAGACTGCAGAACCCTTTACTCCCAAAAGCTGCTTCCGCCAAAGCAAAAACATCAAATTTATAAAAGTATGTAATGAAGACCGAGTAGCCGCCTTACAAATCTGCTCTATAGATTGGGCTGCCAGGATACCGGGAAAAATCCTGGTGGGCCGGCAGGGGCAGCTGCAGTGGCAGCAAAGCACAGATGTGTTGTGTGTCATTTAATTTAATTTTTTATTTTTTTAAAAAGTTATGCTGTGCACAATTCAAATTGGGCAGGTATAGCAATAGTGCGCACTATGCACACGTGACACCGCCCCCTGACCCCCTTGCTGTCTTGTGGCTTCCCCCACCTCATACTGAAACACAATCGCATTCCAGTTCAGTCCCAGTCATGTTCCTGGTTCACAGCACCAGGAACGTGAACGGAGAGGAAGGAGGAGGCGGAGCATGAACAGAGAGGAAGGAGGAGGCGGAGCATGAGCAGAGACAGTCTCAGATAGCACTGCCTGCAGGAAGGAAGAGCAAGCGCAAAGCAAATTTGACAGGACTCAGGAGGAACAAGATCTGTCGGGTAAGGTAAGAATTGTTAAGTACTGCATCATCAGACACACATCACCCACTGCTGCATATATTGAATTAAAGCTGCATATATATTTTTTTTACAAAATTACTTTTTTTTTTTTACAAAAATGACTTTCCATGAAAGAATCTTAATGTCAAGCGCAAGCATAGGCTCAAAAGGAGCCCTCTGCAAAACCTTAAGAACCAAGTTTAAACTCCAAGGAGGAACCGAATTCCTAAACACAGGCCTGATCCTAACCAGAGCCTGAACAAAGGACTGAATGTCAGGAAGCTCTACAAGCTTGTTATGTAACAGTACAGATAAAGATGATATCTGTCCCCTTAGGGAACTGGAGAAAGGTCAAAATCCTGGATGCCAGGGGTATCTATATTCCTCACACCAGGAGAACACCAGGACACGTTGTGGAAGATGAGCGTCAAGTGACCGGCTTCCTGGCCTGAACGAGAGTGTCAATCACTCTTTCCGAAAATTCTCTCTTGGCTAAGGCTAGAGGATCAATCTCCACGCAGTCAGCCTCAGAGAATCTAGATTTTGATATAGAAAAGGACCTTGAACCAGCAGATCCCTGCGACAAGTTAACCTCCACGGAGGAGATGATGACATCCCCACCAGATCCGCAAACCACATCCTCCATGGCCACGACGGAGCAATCAGAATAGCCGTAGCTTGCTCCTGCTTGATGCGGGTCACTACACGAGGTAGAAGAGGCAACGGTGGAAATATGTAAATTAGCTTGAAGTCCCAGGGCACCGCCAAGGCATCAGTTCCGCCTGGGGATCCCTGGACCGCGACCCGTATCTGGGTTGCTTGTAATTGAGTCTGGACGGCATGAGATCTATTTGCGGCATCCCCCATTTGTTGCAGATCTCTGCGAACACCTCGGGATGGAGAGACCATTCCCCTGAAACGTCTGTCTGCTCAAAAAATCTGCTTCCCATTTGTCCACACCCAGAATGTGGATCGCTGAGAGCGAACAATTGTGAGTCTCTGCCCATTCCAGAATCCGAGATACTTCCCTCAAGTTTAGGGAGCTTCTTGTTCCCCCCTGATGGTTTATGTAAGCCACAGAGGTAATGTTATCCGACTGGAATCTGTTGAATCGGGATGACCCCAGGAGGGGCCAAGCTCTCAGAGCGTTGAATATCGCTCGAAGTTCCAGAATATTTATAGGTAGACTCGACTACTCTCGAGTCCATCTGCCCTGTGCCTTTCTGGCACCCCAAACAGCTCCCCATCCTGATAGATTTGCATCCGTGGTCACAATCTCCCAGGATAGTCTCAAGAAGAATGTCCCCTATGACAGCTGCCCCAGTCGGTTCCACCAAGATAGGGACTCCCTAACCTGTCTGCCCAGAGATATCTGTTGGGACAGATCTGAATGATCGCTGTTCCATTGTCTCACAATGCACAGCTGAAGATGTCTGAGATGGAATCTGTCGAATGGAATGGCATCTCCTCCATACACCTGGCTACAGATGTCCTGGAGGATGTCTGGAGAGCTAGACAGTTGGATGCGAGCTTGCAACGTCTCTGATCTGTCAAGAATATCTTCATGACTAAAGAATCTATTATTGTACCCAGGAATTCCACCCTGTTGCTGTGGACCAAATAACTCTTTTCTTCGTTTATCTTCCACCCGTGGGGCCGAAGGAGAAGAAGAAGAGCGCTCGAGTGATCCTCCGCAAGTCTGTAGGGCAGAGCCTGGACCAGGATATCATCCAGATAAGGTGCCACTGCAATCCCTCTGGCTCTCGCTACCGCGAGGAGAGCTCCCAGAACCTTTGTAAAGACTCTTGGGGCAGTCGCCAGACCAAACGGAAGGGCCACAAACTGGAAGTGCTGGTCCAGGAAGGTGAATCTGAGAAACCTGAAGTTATCCTTGTGGATTGGAACGTGAAGGTAAGCGTCCTTAAGGTCTATAGTCATCATGAATTGCCCCTCTTCAACCAGCAGCAAAATTGACCTGATGGTCTCCATTTTGAACGATGGGATGGACAAAAAACTTGTTTAGGGTCTTAAGGTCCAGAATTGGATGAAATGTGCCCTCCTCCTTTGGGACCACAAAAAGGTTTCAATAATATCCCAGACCTCTTTCTGCCGGAGGAACTGAGACAATTACTCAGAGAGATGAGAGATCCCTCACACACCTCATAAAGGCGTCTGTCTTCTCTGGTCTTGAAGATATGTTTGACAGAAGGAACCTGCCTCTGGGTGGATATGACTTGAATCCTATCATGAAACCCTGGGCTACGACCTCCAGAACTCAAGGGTCTATAACGTCTCCTCTCCAGGCCTCCGCAAAGAGAGATAGTCTGCCCCCTACATGATCCGAGGACGGATCGCGGGCCGCCCCTTCATGCCAACTTTGACTCAGCTGGCTTCTTGTTCTGCTTGGACTTGTTCCAAGAATTAGCTGGCTTTCAAGATCCCTTGGACTGCTCAGACTTTGCGGCAGGCTGCTGGCGCTAAGACTTGTCAGGGCCGAAAAAAGTAGACGCCTTAGGTTTAGTCTTTTTATCCTGAGGCAAGAAAGCACCCTTGCCACCCGTGACCGTAGATATAATGGAATCCAGGCCCAGTCCAAACAAAACTTACCCCTTGAATGGAAGGGAAAGCAAGAGAGACTTGGAAGTCATGTCAGCAGACCACGACTTTAACCACAGAGACTAAAACAGAAAAACCTGATGTCTTAGCATTCAGGCAAATAATCTGCATTTTAGCATTGCAAATGAACAAATGCACTACCCTTAAGGCCTTAATTCGTTCTTGAATCTCTTCGAGGGAAGTCTCCACCTCGACCATCGCTGACAAAGTGTCACATCAGTAGGTAGCCGCACCAGCCACCGCAGCGACCGCCGCCGGTTTGAAAAATGAACCCCGTGAGTTGTAACGTAATTCGCAACATGGACTCCATCTTGTAATCCATGGGTTCCTTGAAAGACGAACTATCCTCAAGAATAGTAATTCTCTTAGCAAGTGTGAAGAAAGCATCATCCACCTTAGGGACGTTTCCCCACAGCTCAAGCTGCGTGTCCGGAACGGGGAATAGCTTTTTAAAAGAAGTAGAGGGGGAAAAGGATGATCCAAGTTTCTCCCATTCATTCTTAATAATATTAGCAATTTTAACGGGAACCGGGAAGGCCTGAGACACTACCCTGTCCTCGTAAACTATCAAGTTTAGGGATTGAAGGTTCCTCCAGTAGATTCGGTCCCAAAACCTCCAACATAGCAAGCACCTCTTTAAGTAGAAAGCGCAAATGCTCCATTTTAAATTTAAAGTCTGGTTCCTCCGCGGACGGAGGCCTATAAGTAGCTGATTCCGAACCAGAAGCGACATCCTCCAATAAGTCAGAGTTGTCCTTCTCAGCAGATAATCTGAGACATCCAGCTGAGTCGAAGACCCCTGAGACTCAGAGCTGTGCCGTACCTTCCGCTTGCGCTTAGTAGGATGAGGGATCGCATTAATGGCCGCAGAGACCGCCATCTGCAACTGATCGGCGAATTCTGGTGGCCAAAGGGCCCCTCCCGCGGGAGGATTTATAAATGCCCTGGGGAAATGCTTGTGTAATCCGAGATGAATGGAGGGAATCCACCCAGCGGGGCGGAGAACCCTCAGAGGTGGACGGCTCAGTCGTACTAAATATTCTATTCTTTATAGATATAGCAATATTGTCAAAGTATGTGGAACAGAGTTGAGTAGGCGGTTCATCTGGAACCTCCTCACAATATACACAGTTAATAGGTTTAAACAAAGAGGGAGTATCCTCCAACATATCAGAGTCCTCCATAGCTTGCGCTTTTATTGCGGACTTGATAAAAAGTTAAAATGGTATCTTTACACCCAATGGCTGGGGCACTCACCACCTCCTATGACCCGGACTACAAGAAAACAGCTTTGTCTCCTCTGAACGCAGGTCGAAAAAAAGTTAGAGGCCACACCCAGTCACATGGAGTGCCATGCACTCAAGAAAGGGTAAAAAAAAAAAGCCCACCTTAATCTTTCGAATAGAACCGACTGTTCCACACTGACAGATCCTCATCCCGCACAAATGCAGCATAAAACAAAATAAACAATCCCCCCTTTTCAATAACCCCCTTCTAAGGATATTACCCTAGATTCTATAAAGATAAAGGAGCCACACTGTGACCCTGTCTTCTTACGTTATCATATGTATATAAATCAAACGATCTTACCAGAATCAACACTGTGGAACAGGAACACTGACTTTCATATGTGACAGGGTAGTAGCATCGCTCCTGACATGGACTTGAAAGAAGAAAAGCAGGCAGTAAAACTCGTCAATGCCGATTGCTAGTGGAGCTGTTAATCTGAGTCGGGATCGGTTCGCAGAAAGACTCTCCCTGCATCTCCGGACTCTAACATTCACCCATGCTCTCACTGAGAGGCTGACAGGGCTACTTAAAACTCCAGTCCAATTTCGAAGAGTACTACCCTCCATAAGGGACTACTCGGAATCTTTCGACACTTGGGGGGGATGAGGGGAGTGGGGGAGGTATTTAAGCCTTTGGCTGGGGTGTCTTTGCCTCCTCCTGGTGGCCAGGTTCTTAATTCCCACAAGTAATGAATGAAGCAGTGGACTCTCCTCCCATTAAGATGGAAATAAAGGAAGCTTAATAAAAAGAAAAATGCAGGAGTCTTGCCTGGTTGCGTGTTGAGGAATACTCTGGATTCACAGGTAGGAAGGGTACAACTGTGGTCTCTGTTACAAGTGTACTGTGGTTCTGAGTTGCAAGCCAGACTGCAAACAAAAAGTGAAGAAGTTAAACAATTTATTATTTTAATCAGATATGTGAAGTCATAAAGCTTTGGTTGTTGATTTAACATCTTTCAAGTCACAGAATACATATATGCCCATAAACTGGATATAAAAAAGGATTAATTGATCTAACCTCGGACAAGATAAATAAAAGCATGCAGGGAAAGTTGGTGGGAATGGGGCTTCAGTAGCTAAAAGTAATAAGCCCAGCAAGCCCTACTATAGTGTAATATATTCAACCTGATAATTGTTAAAGGGATAAGAAACAGTGCTCCTTTAGTTAAAAAAAATATACGTCCAAAGTGAACATAAACAGATTTTTTTAAAACAACAAAACTTGTTTTCTTAAAAAATGAGCACTTAAAAATTCTCAGTGTAGCCACTGCCTATAGCTACATAAGGGAGCAGACATGCTGAGAACTTAAGTTGCATTCTGCTTCTTCTGAGCATGGGCAAGAAACTGACTTCCTATTTCTCTAGCATTCACAGTAAGAAAGCTAAATTTGTTCTAGAAGATTTATCACATCAAGCTAATTGACCCTGAACAAATTAAGTGAAAAAAGAAGAACAAATTAAGGTAAAATCATTTTCAAATGACACATAAATACATATCACAATGCTTTCTATTAAGTATAAGCCACTGCTTAGTTGATTTTTATTACAACAATAAAACGGACTGTTTTATATCCCTTTAAGGATGTAAATGGAAAAGTGCTGGACATCTATGAACTGATAGAAGTCCAGGATAGCATAAAGAGCAGAAGTCCAGAAAATCCAGTGGAAACTTGACAGATTTCCTTGTCTGATCCCACAAGAAAAAACAGTTACTAACATTAAAGGGATAATATAGTCAAAATTAAACTTTTTATGATTCAGATAGAGGATGCAATTTAAAGCAATTTTCTAATTTACTCCTATTATCATTTTTTCTTCGTTCTCTTGATATCTTTATTTTAAAAAGCTGGAATGTAAGCTTAGAAGCCAGCCCATTTTTGGTTCAGCATCTGGATAGCGCTTGCTGATTAGTGTCTAAATGCAGCCATCCAATCAGCAAGCGCTATCCAGGTGCTGAACCAAAAATGGGCTGGCTCCTAGACTTACTTTCCAGCTTTTTTAAATAAAGATACCAAGAGAACAAAGAAAAATTGATAATAGGAGTAAATTAGAAAGTTGCTTAAAATCGCATGCTCTGTCTGAATCATGGATGTTTATTTTTGACTAGACTATACCTTTAAAATCAATACTCAAAACCCAAATTTGCAAAGAAAAAACATAAAATTATGCTTACCAGATAATTTAATTTCCTTCTGTATAAGGAGTCTCCACGGCTTCATTCCTTACTGTTGGGAAATACTGAACCTGGCCACCAATTAGGTAGCAAAGACACCCCAGCCAAAGGCTTAAATACCTCTCCCACTTCCACCATCCCTCAGTCATTCTGCCGAGGGAACAAGGAACAGTAGGAGAAATATCAACCGCAACATCAGACTTCAACTGAGCCAACAGTCCTCCAGGAGACACCGTCGCTCAACAGTCGGTCTCCAACTACACCCTTCTTACTAGCGAAAGGGAACCCCAGCCAAAACTCCCAAGGGAATAAGGCAAGGAGGACCAAACGGAAACCGAAAGTTACCACAAACTCAATAAAAGGAAACCCCCCCAATTTAAACCAAGCTCGCAAGACCTAAATGGCTCCTGACAACAAGGGGAGGCAACGCCCAATCCAAACAGAAACCACAAGGTTAGAGTCAGGTAGCAGAACAGAGAATGGAACAGCTACCTAGCACACAATAAAGGCGCAAACAGCTGCAACAGATTTCAAAGATCAACCCTTCACTTGACAGGCAGCAAGCCAACCAGCGCCTAGAACAAACTGAAAATGGAGACCAAAGATCATCCGAACTCAGAACAGTGAAGTATTCAGGCAAAATTACCTGTAGCAGACCCAGACAAAGGTAAAAACCTGAGTCAAGAACCTGCAGCCATCCTCAGGATAACACAGAAGAAATACTTGCTAGAAGTAAAAAACGGCAAACAAAATACAGAGTGTTAAACCTCCACTACTGAGGACACACTCTAGGCAGCCAAAGCCGCCAGACCTACACATAAGTCTTGAAAATAAAAAGGAGAGCACAGAACATCAACGAGGACCAATGCGTTCCCAAAATCCGAGAAGAACAACAGATATCAGGACCTACCTCCAGCCGGGCCAGCCCAAGCATCGGCAGGTCTGAAACCAGGCGACCAGAAAAACCCCAGCTCAAAAAACAAAGCAGAAAAATGGCACAGCCATTACAACAGTGCTCGAATGCCAACCAGAAACACCACATGGAGTACGTCGACAAGGCCGTAGACCTAAAGAACTAGATAAAGGCCCAACATAGATTTAGGGAGGAGCCAGCAACTCAACAGATGGACAGAACCTCTCTCCGAAATAGGTTAACACGTCTCTCCCAACCTCCTGAAGAAAGGAGAAACCCTAAGATAAGGACCACACTTCCGAAAGGATATAAGCCCCGCCCCAAGACAAAGGGGGGCCGGCAAAAGCACTTGAAGGACAGAGCACATGCCTCCAGGACACAGCCATAAGCTGAACAGAGAGAACAAATCTTCAACACCCTGACCTGGAAGGAATCTTCTGAAGATTATAACCTGCTAGCACACAGACAAGGTGCCATAGCTGCAGTGGTTCCACAGAGAACCCTTTGCTTGCAAAGCAGCGAAGCCATCACACTATTTCAGCAAGCCGACCAAGGGAAACCAACCAATAGGCATAATGCAAGCCCAAGGGGCATCAGGACCCAGAAAAACCTGGCCAACTGAACCAGTTCAACTAGCCCAACCAAAGGACACAGCCCAAGTTTCCTGGAACTGGGGAACCCCAGACCAGCTCTAGATCCTAACAGTCCGGTACAACCCACAACAGGATCCACAAAAGAAACGCAGAGTGAGGACCTCAGCCACCGGAAGAACCAGAGTGAGGAGAGGTCCGAGCCCCAAACAAACCAACAAGAACCTGGAAACTGAATTCCCCCGTCTGTTATATAAACCAGACCCCCGGGAGATAACACTACAATGTCCAAAGTAAAATGGACAAGAAAAACTTGCAAGTCCCAACCATAAGGCGAGACCACCCCTTGCCAGAGTCCAACGCTCCAAGGAGCTAAGGAAGCAAAGACCGAAACAAGGTCACTAGAGCACTAGGTGGAAACAGCCACAAGACTACCAATAACAAGGGGATACCTCGAGGACAAAGTCCCTCGAACAAAGGCTAGTCTCCACATCACCCCCATAAAATCAGAGGAGAAGATGAAAGGAAGGATGCAGAGCATCCCCAAGCTCGGGGGAAGAAACCCTAACAGAATTCAAGGAGACCACACTGCCCATGTCCCTACAAAGGAACCAACTCCCGAAGGAAACCAGGTCCCCCTAAGGAACCGAGGAACAGACGAAGTACAAAAAGTTTTAAGAAGAGAACCACAGCAGGAATAAGTCCAAGCACAATTACAAAGCCTTAAAAGGCCAAACCGTCCAAAACGGCGGTAAGGAGACGCTAAATAAACTAAGCCCTGAGCAAATCGGAGCAAAGAGTAACGCAGTGGAACTCCACTGACCTGGTCAACCAGATTGAAGGATGAATAAGGACTGACACAATCCTCCCTGCCATAGGTATCCTTTTAGAGTGCTTAGCTGAACTTGTAAAGCAAAACAAGAAAACAAACAAATAACAATGTGAGCACTCAGCGCTTCACCAGACCAGTCAGGCAGAACAGGCGCCACGTGTCTGAATAAGCCACAGGACAGAAGATCTGAATCCCAGCAGGACCAGCCGTAGCTGGGGACATAACTGTCAAGTTTCCTAAATCCTCCATCAGAGAGGAAGGTAAAACAGACAAACATAGGACTAACATGTCCCTTAAACTTCCGAAGAAGCAACCAGAGAGAATCGATGCCAGAAGTTCCCAAAGGAAACACATAATCGAAATTAAAAGACATCCTAACCGGATAAAAGAAAATATAAGGCAGCCCGTAGTAGTTAATTCTTAAATTTACAAACATATTTTAAAATATAGACTAGGCCTTTGGCCTAGTCTTTGTCTAAGAAGGACACTCCCATGTAGCCTTTGATTGGTGTAGGGTAGGACACACCTTAAATGAATTAAGTATACAATGGGAGCCAACAGTTACTATGCACACTTTTTTATATCTTCCTCACCTCCTGGAAGCAACAGAGAGAGAAAGAGAGAGAGAGCATTGGAGGACTGAACTGGCTGAGTATATTAGCATTCTTCTGCATTTACTTTGGGATAAATTCTCTTGTTCACTATGTTTAGTTAAAGGGACAGTCTACACCAGAATTGTTATTGTTTTAAAAGATAGATAATCCCTTTATTACCCATTCCCCAGTTTTGCATAACCAACACAGTTATAATAATATACTATTTACCTCTGTAAATTATCTTGTATCTAAGCCTCTGCAAACTGCCCCTTTATTTCAGTTCTTTTGACAGACTTGCAGTTTAGCCAATCAGTGCCTGACCCCAGATAACTTCACGTGCACAAGCACAGTGTTATCTATATGAAATACTTGAACACCCTCTAGTGGTGAAAAACTGCTAAAATGCATTCTGAAAAGAGGTGGCCTTCAAGGTCTAAGAAATTAGCATATGGTTAAGCTTTCAACTAAGAATACCAAGAGAACAAAGCAAAATTGGTGATAAAAGTAAATTGGAAAATTATTTAAAATTACATGCTCTATCTGAATCATGAAAGTTTTTTTTGGCCTAGACTGTCCCTTTAATATTGCTTAATCTGGGTTTGTTTAAGATACAGTTGCCCTGTATAATTTAGACTGGATGTTGTAGCTCTTGGTATTTCTTGAGACTTGTTTTATATTTTGTAGCTTATAATTGTTAATCTTCATACCTATATTATTTGTCTTCCAATAAAAAAATTTTTAAAGTAGACAACCCCTTTGGTTTAATATTCTGGTACTGATTAGATTAGATTTGTTTATTGTCATTGTACAGAGTAAAAAAACCCAGAGACAACGAAATTATAATTGAAAATCTAACCAATCCCATACACATAGTACTATAATGGTAAGTCTAATAGAAAAAAAAAATCAAGTGACTTGTGCAAAAAATTTCTATACCACAGGAATGAACACAGATGCAAGTGTAATAAAGTGCAAGTGCGAAAAAATCAGTTCCATGCAAAGGAATATATATATATGTGTACAAATTACAATATAAAGTGTTGCTCATCTTACTCACACATGTGTATATTTGCGTTATGTATATAATGTGAATTGTGTGTGTTATATAAATCACATGTGTATTTTATATTATGTGTGTGATGTGAATAAAAGGTGAAGTGAAAAAGGACCATTAACAGGATAATCAATTAGATTAGGTTAAAACCATTAATTTAGCACTTTCTCTGTGATAAATAAAAAATCCAATCGTAGAAGATAAGCATAAAAAGATAAAAAGTAAAAAAAAAATATGAGCATAAGAGAAGATTTTTAAAAATGATTATTTAGCAGGGTAATGGCTCTTGGAAAAAAGCTATTCCGAAACCTACGCCCAGGAAGAAAACAGGCATACCCGCAGGGCCAGCCAAACGGAACCCTGATCTTCCAACAAAAAAAATGGAAAGACCTCAATAAGCAGACAATTTGGAGAATACGTCATCCCCTCATGTCTAATGAGGTGAGCCATTCGAAGTAGAATACTGCGGGTTCCCGTATCCGTTAAGGAGAGGATCCTTTAATAACTCAAAAACATGTCTGAGTAAAACGTGAAGATGCGCTATTCTTTAACGAAAGGCAAACCATTCAGGGACAGCTACACCCACAGGGAACTGTATGGGCCCACCCAAAGCCGGTATACCCGGGACAATCGGGCATGAGCACAAACGCAAATAAAAGTCTGGACTTTGCAGACGCATAATCGCCAAAAATATGTGAAAGCAAAAACGAGCTGCAACCTGCGGAGGAGATGGGCACAAGCCACCATGTAAGGAGGGATAAACATAATCTGGGCTACCCGCATGTGTAGTAGTAGGGAGAGGTAGGGAACTCGCCTCTCGGAGGACTGAACCCCCAGAGGCGGATGGCTCAGCAGACCCCTGATTCCCCGAGCCCGAGAAACAAGGCGCTTTAATACGGCATATCAAACACAATTGATTGACCTGTGTCAACGGGGCCAATTCGCATTCTTCACAAGTTTAAGAATCTGAATCTTGAACAGTCTCAGCATCAGAATCCTCCATAACTAGATAGAGAATATAATAATATGGACTAAAGAAAAAGTTTAAACGGCACCTGACACCCATGATGGCTGGGGCACTCACCACTTCCTAGAACCAGACACTAGCAGACTCTAATGTTTCAGTCTCCACACGGTCAGGAATGCGGAAATGGAAGATCAGAACGTAAGCACGTCCAGTCACAACGTGAAGTACAGTACAGTCAAAAAAAAAAAAACGTGCCCAACTATCAGGTCGCGTCACTTCCAAACGAAACGGGAATACAGCCCTCCAAGTGTGACGAATAGTAGCAGCGCCTCCGCCATGGACTTGAGAGAAGAAAGCAGGAAGCGAAGTTAGACAACGCTGATTCCTTGTGTAGCGGTTAATATGAGTCGGGATGGTTTCGCAGAAAGACTCTCCTTGCATCTCCAGACTCTAACTTTCCTCCAGGACCTCACTGAGAGGCTGATGGGATTACTTAAAGCTCCCGTCCCATGTCGAAGAGTACTACCCTCCATAAGAGACAAATCAAACTTCTGACACTTCTCTGCCAACCTCCTGGAACGAAAGGCAAAGAATGACTGGGGGATGAGGGAAGTGGGAGGAGTATTTAAGCTTTTGGCTGGGGTGTCTTTGCCTCCTCCTGGTGGCCAGGTTCTTATTTCCCAAAAGTAATGAATGCAGCTGTGGACTCTTTTCCATTTAGGAAGAAAAGAGAGGCGGACCCTAATCTGAAGCAAAAACATCAAACTTGAAAAATTTAGAAAAAGTGTGTGAGGAGGACCAGGTAGCCGCCTTACAAATCTGATCCATAGAGGCCTCGCTCTTAAAGGCCCAAGAGGAAGCCACTGCTCTAGTAGAATGAGCCATAATTCTCTGAGGAGGTCTATGTCCCGCTGTCTCATAAGTTAAGCGGATAAGACTCCTCAACCAAAAAGAGACGACCTGAACCTTAAGCTTCCCAGAATATGCCACAATCAAGGAAGAAGATAAAACTTCAAGGCACAAACCACGTTCAAATTATGAAGTAAACGCTCCTTCGAAGAAGGATTAGGACACAAAGAAGGGACCACAATCTCTTGATTGATCTTGCGTCTGACACGACTTTAGGGAGGAACACTAACTTAGTATGTAGGAAAGCCTTATCCGAATGAAGCACCAGATAAGGAGGCTCACAATGCAAGGTGGCAATTTCAGATACTCTGCGCACTGAAGCAATAGCCAGTAGAAAAAGAACCTTCCAGGACAACAACTTAATGTCAATTTCATGCATAGGCTCAAACAGAGTCTGTTGCAGAACCAGATTAAGACTCCAAGGGGGAACCGAAGATCCGGACACAGGTCTGATCCTAATCAGAGCCTTAACAAAAGACTGAACATCTGGAAGCTCAGAGAGCCTCTTGTGCAGTAAAACAGACAAGGCCGAAATCTGTCCTCTCAGGGAACTGGCCAAAAGACCCTTCTCCAGTCCATCCTGGAGAAACAATAGAATCCTGGCAAATCCAAGCTCTTCACACCAGAATAAGTAGGTTCTCTACACCTTATGATAGAAGTTACGAGTAACCGGCTTACAAGCTTGAATGAGATTATCCATAACTCTCTCAGAAAGCCCTCTCTTGACAAGGACTAAGCGTCCACGCAGTCAGCCTCAGAATCTAGATTTTGATGAACAAAAGAACCCTGTTCCAGCAGATTCCTGCGACAAGGTAACTTCCAAGGAGGAGAAGATGACATCCTCACTAGATCCGGGAACCACGTCCTTCGCGGCCACGATGGAGCAATCAGTATTACTGACGCCTGCTCCTGCTTGATGTGGGCCACTACCCAATGAAGGAGTGGTAATGGCAAAAAAAAAGTAGATTAGACTGAACCTCTAGGGCACCGCTAACGCATTTATTAGCTCCGCCTGAGGATCCCTGGACCTCAACCCATATCTGGGTATCTCGGTATTGAGACGAGACGCCATGAGATCTATCTCCGGTGTCCCCCACATGATGCATATCGCAGCAAACACTTTGGGATGGAAAGACCATTCCCTTGGATGAAAGGATTGTCTGCTGAGAAAATCCGCTTCCCAGTTGTCCATACCCGGAATGTGGATTGCCGACAGCGAACAGCTGTGGGCGTCCGCCCACTACAGAATCGGAGATACTTCCCTCATTGCTAGGGAGCTTCTCGTTCCCCCCTAATGGTTGATGTAAGCCACCAAGGTTATATAGTCTGTTTGCTCAAAGTTCCAGAATATTGATCGTGAGAGAGCGTTCCTCCTGAGACCACAGGGCCTGTGCCTTCTTGGCACCCCAAACAGCTCCCCATCCTGATAGACTCGTGTCCGTAGTCACAATCTCCCAGGATGGTCTTAGAAAGGTTGTCCCTCGGGACAGAAGATCTGGACAGAGCCACCAAGAGACAGATTCTCTCAACCGGCAGTCCAGGGAAATCTTTTGACAGATCTGAATGATCACCATTCCATTGTCTTAGCATGCACAGCTGTAATGGTCTGAGATGGAACCTGGCGAAGGGAATTATGTCCATGCTGGACACCATGAGACCAATTACCTCTATACACTGAGCCACAGATGGCCTTAAGGAGATCCGGAGGGCAAGACATGCCAAAGCTAGCTTGCAACGTCTCTGGTCGGTTCGAAATATCCTCATGGATATTGAGTCTATTACAATACCCAGGAATTCTACCCAGGTGCTTGGAAGAACAACTCTTATCCAAGTTCATCTTCCATCCATGTGATCGAAGAAGGGAGAGAAGAGATACGGAATGGTCCTCCGCCAGAGGAAAGGATGATGCTTGAACCAGAATGTCGTCCAAGTAGGGAGCTACTGCTAAAACTTGGGTTCTGGTGACGGCAGGAGAGCCCCTAGAACCTTTGTAAAGATTTCTGGAGCAGTAGCTAGACCAAACGGAAGAGCAATGAACTGGAAGAGCTGATCCAAGAACGCAAACCTTAGAAAATGGAAGTAGTCCCTGTGGATTGGAACGTGAAGGTAGGCTTCCTTTAGATCTATACGCGTCATGAACTGTCCTTCCTGAATTAGAGGAAGGATGGACCTTATTGTCTCCATCTTGAACGATGGGATATTTAGAAACTTGTTTAAGCACTTTAGGTCCAGAATTGGGCGGAAAGTTCCCTCCTTCTTTGGGACCATGAACAGGTTTGAATAGTATCCCAAACCTCTTTCTGCAATAGGAACTGGGACAATGACCCCTAAGTATGACATATACCGCACGCACCCCAGAAAGGATTACCTCTTTTCTGACTTTGAAGACAGGCTGGAGAGGAGAAATCTGCCCTTGGGTGGATGAGCTTTGAGCTGTATCCCTAAACTATGACCTCCTGCATGTCCCTGAACAAAGCGCCTGAAAACAGCGACAGTCTGTCCCCTACACTATCCAGCACCGGATCGGGGGCCGCCCTTTCATGCCGACTTGTTCTCGGCAGGTTTCTTGTTCTGCTTGGATTTATTCCAAGATTGAGACGCTTCCAAGTGCTCTTGGTTTGCTGGGCTTAGAGGAGGACTGCTGACGATGGGACTTTTCAGAACAAAAGGAACGAAAAGGTTATCCTTGTCCCTTAGATTTGTTCTTTTTATCCTGCGGTAGTAAGGCACCCTTGCCCCCTGTTACCGTGTAGATAATGGAGTCCAGGCCTGGTCAAAATAAAATATTTCCCTTAAAGGGGAGGGAAAGTAGTCTAGACTTAGAAGTCATGTCCGCAGACCAGGACTTCAGCCAGAGCGCCCGACGGGTCTGCACTGAGAAACCAGCGATTTTAGCATTCAGGGGAATAATCTGCATGTTTGAATCACAGATAAAAGAATTAGCAATTCTAAAAGCTTTAATTCTATCTTGGATAACATCAAGGGGATCCTCCACCTCAAGCAAATCCGCTAAGGAGTCGCACCAGTAAGCCGCACCTCCAGCAACCGAGGCAACAGCTGCTGATGGTTGAAATAAGTATCCCATATGCTGAAACATTTTCCCGAGAACATTTTCCATCTTCTTATCCATCGGCTCTCTGAATGACTAGCTATCCTCAAGAGGGATAGTAGTACGCTTAGCTAACAGAGATAGCGCCATCCACTTTAGGGACAGAACCCCACGACTTCAGCTGAGAGTCCGGGACCGGGAATAATTTTTTAAAGGTAGACGAAGGGGAAAAGGAAGATCTAATTCTATCCCACTCTTTTTAATAATGTTCGGCATTTTTACAAGTACAGGAAAAGTTTGCGACGCTACCCTGTCCTCGTACACTGGGATCAAAGGATCATCAGGCAACTTGGCCTCTGGAACCTCTAATGTCGACAGAGCCTCCTTTAGAAGAAAACGTGTTTAATCTTAAATCTAAAGGCTGGCTCCTCCGCAGCTGGACGCCTAGAGGTAGCAGACTCCGATCCAGAAATTTCACCCTCTGAAGACTCAGAGTGTGACCCATCCTGAAATACTTCAAAGGCAGACAAACCTAATACATCACTGGATGTCCCCTGGACCGGAGAGCTATGTTTAACCTATCGCTTGCGCTTGGAAGGGCGAGGTAAAGCACTAAGAGCACCAGACACCGCCGTTTTTAACTGCATGGCAAAGTCCGTTGGTAAAAGGCTCCCTCCAGACGGGGGATCAGGCGTGCTACGGGAAGCTGCATGTGACAATGGAGATGACTGATGGGTATGCACCTCACGGGACGGCGAGTCCTCAAAGGTGGACGGTTTAGTAGTACTAAAAGGGTTAACCTTCTTGGATATAAGAACCTTGTTGATGCATATGGAACATAGTTGAGAGGGTGGGCACACCAAGGCCTCCTCACAATATAGACAGGTATTACTATTAGGAATAGAGGGAGTACCCTCAAGAATATCAGAATCCTCCATAGCTTGCGCTAACAGTAGGACACAGAATAAATAATCTTTTATGTCTCACAAAACTGCACCTTTATACGCCCACCTCCTAGACCCAGGCAGCGACTTCTCCGATAGGTAGCTCTGTCAGGAAAGAGAAAACGAAAGTGTGACCACACCCTGTCACGTGGTGCGCAAGGCAGGACGGCCCCAGCTATGAGAAAAAGCGCGCCAAGCTACAAGCTGCGCAGCATTCAAAGTGAAAGTAAAAACCTGTATGTTCCGTTAACGCATAAATCTATGTGCCCAAAAAAAAAAAAAAAATCCCATACATCAAGCAGCATAAAATCACATTTGATTAATCCCCACTGTTCAATAACCTCCTTCAGGTGATATTAACCCATGATTCTATAAAAATGTGACCCTGTCTTCAGCATTTTCAACATAATTAAAAATTGAAATGATCTTACCAGAATCAGTACTGTGGAACAGAAACACAGCCTCTCAAGTGCGACAGTCTTGTAGTATCGCTCCTGACATGGACTTGAGTGAAGAAAAAGCAGACAGTGAAACTCGTCAACACTGGTTGCTTAAGAAGCTGTTTTCAGGCAGTCTGGATGGATTTGCAAAAAGACTCTCCCTGCATCTCCAGACTCTAACTTTCATCAATGCTCTCACTGAGAGGCTGACAAGACTACTTAAAAATCCAGTCCCATATCTAAGGGTATATACCCCTCCTGAGGAACAATTCCGAAAATCTTCTGACACTTCTCTGCCATCCTCCTGTGACGAAAGGCAAAGAATGACTGGAGGATGGGGGCAGTGGGAGAGGTATTTAAGCCTTTGGCTGGGGTGTCTTTGCCTCCTCCTGGTGTCCAGGTTCAGTATTTCCCAACAGTAAGGAATGAAGTCGTGGACTCTCCTTATATTAAGAAGGAAATAAAGAGATAATCTTTTGGGTCGATGACCTAAACAAAATTGCCCAAATGGCTGCAGGTAGCTCTAATTCAAGGACCCCGACCCTTGCAGCAGCAGAACTAATACTGAGAGTGGTTATATTTTTGTTCACATATACTCCAAACAGATGTCAACAGTATTATGGCCAGCACTAAGAGGAAACATAAGGAAGCAGGAGTTGTCTAGAAAATTTCTGTTTTGATCGAAATTCAAGTGGTATGAAACTATATCCCCCCCACCCTGTACCAGTTATGACAAGATTATGCAAAAAACAACTGTGCAGATAGCTAGCAACACTTCAAAGGTATCAAGAAGCGAGCTAAAGGTTTATAGGGAGTTACAGTAAATTCCAACATCACTATTCAATAAGAGTTTAATTGGCATATCAGTATTCAATCCAATAAAGTTCTCCACTCACAGTATGGAAGCAGTATAAAATTACCTGCATCTGTTTCTCGTCTGTCAACTTCATCATAAACGTCCATAGCTAATTCTTCGAATAAGTGGTTATTTAGCTAGGAGCAAAGGATATATGTAAAGATAACTGTTCAACTTCCCTTCTACTAAATACAAAAATATAACTATTGTGCAAAAGTTAGTGTAAAGAAAATCGATATTCATTTAGCTACACAAATCTTCTTAGAAGAAACACACCGGATTTAAATGTAATGTTATACTAAACAACATTTAAAAATTAGATTCAGTAGGGGATTTTTTTCTTCAAATTTATTTTATTGATCATGTAGCAGCACAATAAATCCTATAAATCATATACACACCTTAAACAGTCGCAGTACAAATTTCTACGTTAATATGGTACAATGATTTAAAGTATGATCAATTCTTGACACACTTGGTTGCCACAGAGGGCTCTACATATTGTTCCACACTGCAACTAACCCTAACCTGTCTATAACTATTAAAATGTTGACATTCTTACATTTGATTTTAAAATTTCTATACTTTTAAAGGACATTAAACATATTTCATGCACCTCCCTCTCTAATTATGGGTGAGAGAGTTGCTGCACATATACCAACACAAGTACTGGAATTTTGTGAAAGAGATTTCAACATGACGTTACCTATGACTAGGGGGAGGCAGGTAACCTCAATAATATGCTTGTAAAATATATTTAGTGTTTAATGTCTCTAACAGAAAAAATACAGTAGCACGCCTTCATTGTCGAGGTGTTTTGTAGTCAATTGGGAAAAGTGTTTTGTAGTGTATTAACTCAAGGGGGCATATGTATGTTTACCGCTTTAGCAAGCGAGTAAAATTGTCACATCTTCTAGTTTAACATTTTATGTCAGCTTTTCTGGAAAAAAGCTTTAAATAATAAATTCACAGACCACTAGGTATAATAATATATCCTAATTGTTTTATAATTTGCAGGACTATCACAAAGTCACTGGCCTGTTTCCTCTATATATTTTTTAATGTTAGGAAGTATGTATTATAGTGAACTCAGGGAGGAAAAGAGATTCAGAATTTAAGTTTATCCATACTTACAGACTGGAGCTTTTTCTTTGCTGCTTTGGCCAGTTCTGATAAGTCAAGACTGCTATGGAGAATAAAGAGTATATTATTAATCTGGGTTTATATAAACTTGTGGTCAGAGGACGACAAATAATGATAACTATATATGAGAGTAGAAAAGAAAAAAACATAATTTATGTAAGAACTTACCTGATAAATTAATTTCTTTCATATTGGCAAGAGTCCATGAGCTAGTGACATATGGGATATACATTCCTACCAGGAGAGGGCAAAGTTTCCCAAATCTCAAATGCCTATAAATACACCCCTCACCACACCCACAATTCAGTTTAATGAATAGTCAAGTAGTGGGGTGATAAAATAAGGAGTAGAAAAGCATACAAAAAGAGGAACCGGAAATATAATTGTGCTTTTATACAAAAATCATAACCACCATAAAAAAGGGTGGGCCTCATGGACTCTTGCCAATATGAAAGAAATGAATGTATCAGGTAAGTTCTTACATACATTATGTTTTCTTTCATGTAATTGGCAAGAGTCCATGAGCTAGTGACGTATGGGACAGAAATACCCAAGATGTGAAGTCCACAGAAGAGTCACTAGAGAGGGAGGGATAAAATAACAGCTATTTCCACTGTGAAATTAAATCCACACCATAATTAAGTTTTCCTTGAAAAAAATTAAATCAAAAGCAGTAGAATCAAACTAAACAGCTGCCTGAATAACTTTTTTTTTTTTTTTTTTTTTACCAAAGACTGCTTTAGGAAAAGCAAAATACATTAAAATGGTAAAAACAACAAAATTATGCAAAGAAGAACAAAATACTGCTTTGCAAATTTGATTATCTTAAGCTTCACTCTGAAAAAGCCCAAGAAGTGGCGACTGAATTTAGCAGAATGAGCTGTAAATCTCTCAGGCGGAACCAGCTTTAACGAGGATGCCAAAGAAATGGCAGAGGCTTTCTAACCTTTTCTAAAAAGCAGAAAAATAACCTTGATAAAGAATTACAAGCTCTTACCACATCCAAATGATGTAAAGAACTCTCAAAGAATTATTTAGGATTAGAAAACAAGGAAGGAACAACAATTTGTCCACATACGTTGTTCAAATGCACAACCTTAGGAAAAAAAGAAGTCCACAAAACAACTTATCTAGATGAAAAAAAATCAGATAAGGAGACACAGAAGAGAGAGCTGATAAAACACAAACTTTTCTAGCAGGAAGAGATAGCCAAAAGAAACACTTTCCAAGAAAGAAGATAGTCTTTAAGAAAATATAGGCTCAAAAGAAAGAGCCTACAAAATACTGGAACCAAATTAAGACTGCAAAAAAATAAATTAATAAATTAACAGGTTTGATACAAACCAAAAAGCCTGAACAAAACAGTGAATATCAGGAAGTTTAAACAATCTTTCTAGGAAATAAAACAGAAGAACATATTTTTGTCCCTTAAAAAGAATTTGAAGACAAACTTATCTAAACCAACCTGAAGAAACTGAAAAATCCTAGGAATTCTAAAAGAATGGCAAGAAAATTTATGAGAAGAACACTATAAAAACATAATTTATGCTTACCTGATAAATTCCTTTCTTCTGTTGTGTGATCAGTCCACGGGTCATCATTACTTCTGGGATATAACTCCTCCCCAACAGGAAATGCAAGAGGATTCACCCAGCAGAGCTGCATATAGCTCCTCCCCTCTACGTCACTCCCAGTCATTCGACCAAGAATCAACGAGAAAGGAGAAACCAAGGGTGAAGTGGTGACTGGAGTATAATTTAAAAGATATTTACCTGCCTTAAAACAGGGCGGGCCGTGGACTGATCACACAACAGAAGAAAGGAATTTATCAGGTAAGCATAAATTATGTTTTCTTCTGTTATGTGTGATCAGTCCACGGGTCATCATTACTTCTGGGATACCAATACCAAAGCAAAAGTACACGGATGACGGGAGGGATAGGCAGGCTCATTATACAGAAGGAACCACTGCCTGAAGAACCTTTCTCCCAAAAATAGCCTCCGAAGAAGCAAAAGTGTCAAATTTGTAAAATTTGGAAAAAGTATGAAGCGAAGACCAAGTTGCAGCCTTGCAAATCTGTTCAACAGAGGCCTCATTCTTAAAGGCCCAAGTGGAAGCCACAGCTCTAGTAGAATGAGCTGTAATTCTTTCAGGAGGCTGCTGTCCAGCAGTCTCATAGGCTAAACGAATTATGCTACGAAGCCAGAAGGAGAGAGAGGTAGCCGAAGCCTTATGACCTCTCCTCTGACCAGAGTACACGACAAACAGGGAAGACGTTTGTCGAAAATCCTTAGTTGCCTGCAAGTAGAACTTGAGGGCACGAACTACATCCAGATTGTGTAGAAGACGTTCCTTCTTTGAAGAAGGATTTGAACACAAGGATGGAACAACAATCTCTTGATTGATATTCCTGTTAGTGACTACCTTAGGTAAGAACCCAGGTTTAGTACGCAGAACTACCTTGTCTGAGTGAAAAATCAGATAAGGAGAATCACAATGTAAGGCTGATAACTCAGAGACTCTTCGAGCCGAGGAAATAGCCATTAAAAACAGAACTTTCCAAGATAACAATTTTATATCAATGGAATGAAGGGGTTCAAACGGAACACCCTGTAAAACGTTAAGAACTAAGTTTAAACTCCATGGCGGAGCAACAGTTTTAAACACAGGCTTGATCCTAGCTAAAGCCTGACAAAAGGCCTGGACGTCTGGATTTTCTGACAGACGCCTGTGTAACAAGATGGACAGAGCTGAGATCTGTCCCTTTAATGAGCTAGCCGATAAACCCTTTTCTAAACCTTCTTGTAGAAAGGACAATATCCTAGGAATCCTAACCTTACTCCAGGAGTAACCTTTGGATTCGCACCAGTATAGGTATTTACGCCATATCTTATGGTAAATCCTTCTGGTAACAGGCTTCCTAGCCTGTATCAGGGTATCAATAACCGACTCAGAAAAACCACGTTTTGATAAAATCAAGCGTTCAATTTCCAAGCAGTCAGCTTCAGAGAAGTTAGATTTTGATGTTTGAATGGACCCTGTATCAGAAGGTCCTGTCTTAGAGGTAGAGACCAAGGCGGACAGGATGACATGTCCACTAGATCTGCATACCAAGTCCTGCGTGGCCATGCAGGCGCTATTAGAATCACTGATGCTCTCTCCTGTTTGATTTTGGCAATCAATCGAGGAAGCAGCGGGAAGGGTGGAAACACATAAGCCATCCCGAAGTTCCAAGGTGCTGTCAAAGCATCTATCAGAACCGCTCCCGGATCCCTGGATCTGGACCCGTAGCGAGGAAGTTTGGCGTTCTGGCGAGACGCCATGAGATCTATCTCTGGTTTGCCCCAACGTCGAAGTATTTGGGCAAAGACCTCCGGATGAAGTTCCCACTCCCCCGGATGAAAAGTCTGGCGACTCAAGAAATCCGCCTCCCAGTTCTCCACTCCCGGGATGTGGATTGCTGACAGGTGGCAAGAGTGAGACTCTGCCCAGCGAATTATCTTTGATACTTCCATCATTGCTAGGGAGCTTCTTGTCCCTCCTTGATGGTTGATGTAAGCTACAGTCGTGATGTTGTCCGACTGAAACCTGATGAACCCCCGAGTTTTTAACTGGGGCCAAGCCAGAAGGGCATGGAGAACTGCTCTTAATTCCAGAATGTTTATTGGCAGGAGACTTTCCTCCTGATTCCATTGTCCCTGAGCCTTCAGAGAATTCCAGACAGCGCCCCAACCTAGTAGGCTGGCGTCTGTTGTTACAATTGTCCAGTCCGGCCTGCTGAATGGCATCCCCCTGGACAGATGTGGCCGAGAAAGCCACCATAGAAGAGAGTTTCTGGTCTCTTGATCCAGATTCAGAGTAGGGGACAAGTCTGAGTAATCCCCATTCCACTGACTCAGCATGCACAATTGCAGCGGTCTGAGATGTAGACGTGCAAAGGGTACTATGTCCATTGCTGCTACCATTAAGCCGATCACCTCCATGCATTGAGCTACTGACGGGAGTTGAATGGAATGAAGGACACGGCATGCACTTAGAAGCTTTGTTAATCTGTCTTCTGTCAGATAAATCTTCATTTCTACAGAATCTATAAGAGTCCCCAAGAATGGAACTCTTGTGAGAGGAAAAAGAGAACTCTTCTTTTCGTTCACTTTCCATCCATGCGACCTTAGAAATGCCAGAACTAACTCTGTATGAGACTTGGCAGTTTGAAAGCTTGAAGCTTGTATCAGAATGTCGTCTAGGTACGGAGCTACCGAAATTCCTCGCGGTCTTAGTACCGCCAGAAGGGCACCCAGAACCTTTGTGAAGATTCTTGGAGCCGTAGCCAATCCGAATGGAAGAGCTACAAACTGGTAATGCCTGTCTAAGAAGGCAAACCTTAGATACCGGTAATGATCTTTGTGAATCGGTATGTGAAGGTAAGCATCCTTTAAATCCACTGTGGTCATGTACTGACCCTTTTGGATCATGGGTAAGATTGTCCGAATAGTTTCCATTTTGAACGATGGAACTCTTAGGAATTTGTTTAGGATCTTTAAATCCAAGATTGGCCTGAAAATTCCCTCTTTTTTGGGAACCACAAACAGGTTTGAGTAAAACCCTTGTCCTTGTTCCGACCGCGGAACCGGATGGATCACTCCCATTAATAACAGATCTTGTACACAGCGTAGAAACGCTTCTTTCTTTATCTGGTTTGTTGACAACCTTGACAGATGAAATCTCCCTCTTGGGGGAGAGAATTTGAAGTCTAGAAGGTATCCCTGAGATATGATCTCTAGCGCCCAGGGATCCTGAACATCTCTTGCCCAAGCCTGGGCGAAGAGAGAGAGTCTGCCCCCCCCACTAGATCCGGTCCCGGATCGGGGGCCCTCGGTTCATGCTGTCTTTGGGGCAGCAGCAGGTTTCCTGGCCTGCTTGCCCTTGTTCCAGGACTGGTTAGGTTTCCAGCCTTGTCTGTAACGAGCAACAGCTCCTTCCTGTTTTGGTGCAGTGGAAGTTGATGCTGCTCCTGCTTTGAAATTCCGAAAGGGACGAAAATTAGACTGTCTAGCCTTAGCTTTGGCTTTGTCTTGAGGCAGGGCGTGGCCCTTACCTCCTGTAATGTCAGCGATAATTTCTTTCAAACCGGGCCCAAATAAAGTTTGCCCCTTGAAAGGTATATTAAGTAATTTGGACTTAGAAGTTACATCAGCTGACCAGGATTTTAGCCACAGCGCCCTACGTGCCTGAATGGCGAATCCTGAGTTCTTAGCCGTAAGTTTGGTTAAATTTGAAACATAAAAATTACAGAGCAACGTTTTTAATCACAGTCAATATATAAGTCTCACAGCTCTGCTGAGAGAATCTACCTCCCTCCAAAGAAGTTTGAAGACCCCTGAGTTCTGTTAGAGATGAACCGGATCATGCAGGAAATACAAGAGTAACTGACTGGAATTTTTTGATGCGTAGCAAAGAGCGCCAAAAACGGCCCCTCCCCCTCACACACAGCAGTGAGAGAGAAACAAAACTGACACAATTAAAACAAGCAACTGCCAAGTGGAAAAATAATGCCCAAATATTTATTCACTCAGTACCTCAGAAAATGCAAACGATTCTACATTCCAGCAAAAACGTTTAACATAATAAATACCTATTAAAAGGTTTAATGTACTTTTAACAGAGTAATTCCGGTGAAATACCATCCCCAGAATACTGAAGTGTAGAGTATACATACATGTCATTATAACGGTATGGCAGGATTTTCTCATCAATTCCATTCAGAAAATAAAAACTGCTACATACCTCAATGCAGATTCATCTGCCCGCTGTCCCCTGATCTGAAGCTTTTACCTCCCTCAGATGGTCGAGAAACAGCAATATGATCTTAACTACTCCGGTTAAAATCATAGTAAAAACTCTGGTAGATTCTTCTTCAAACTCTGCCAGAGAGGCAATAACACGCTCCGGTGCTATTGTAAAATAACAAACTTTTTGATTGAAGTCCAATTACATGAAAAAAAGATCTAGTGCACTTTGCTGTTCATTGATTTTTTTTAAATTGGATTTTTAAAAAAAGGCTTTTTCCATCACCTTTGGGCGTTTAAAAATAAATAAAAAATAGGATCTTAAAGGACCAGTAAACACTGTGGATAATCAACAAATGCATGATAAGAAGACAATGCAATAGCGCTTAGTCTGAACTTCAAATGAGTAGTATATTTTTGGTAAATAAATTGCAAAGTTATGTTGATTTCCACTCCCCCTGTATCATGTGACAGCCATCAGCCAATAACAAATGCATATACCCATATGCTGCAAATTTTTGCACATGCTCAGTAGGAGTTGGTGACTCAAAAAGTGTAAATATAAAAAGACTGTGCACATTTTGTTAATGGAAGTAAATTGGGAAGTTGTTTAAAATTGCATGCTGTATCTGAATCATGAAGTTTAATTTTGACTTGAGTGTCCCTTTAAAGTGAAAGTCAAGTCTGGTGTAGTGTTTAACATTTTTTAAATAGCTGCAGTAAATTAATTATGATGTTCATTCATCAAATTATTTTTAAATATAGTTAACAGTTTTATTTTTAACCTTTTAAATACGCTCCGTTTTAGTTGTATTATCCGCCCGCCATGCTGCCGTTTTTGACTGACATTTCTTCCATCGAATCTATCATCTACCCCCGTGGCGTCCAGCCCCTTTTCTGTTTCGTCACTACAACGCTCTGCGCATGCATTAAAAAATCCTCGCGTCATCGTCTTCATGCTCGTTCATGAATCGCGCAATCGCGCATGCGTAGTCCGTTCTCATAATTTTCTCAATACATTGAAACAATATCTACGGTCGATCGCAGAAGAGGCAATTTTTTGCTAACATACTAACAGGTAAGAATGCTTACGAAGCTGCGTTTTTATAAAGCTATTTCTGTAATATATGTACAAAACTTAGATCCATCGTAATAGAAATAGAGGAAAATAATGAATTAATTTATTATGCTCACATACTAAGTAACGTTCTTGAGTTGAACGCATGCGCTACCGAGTGTAATATACGCATGCGCATTTCGAAGATACTGTTGTGCACAAGCGTAGTCCGCTTGTAGGAACTACAGCGACGTCACAACAGAGAAATAAGGAAGTGTGGTAGAGGCGGAGCGAATAGAGATAACGGAGGTATTTTATATATATCTTTTAGTTGAAAAGGAGTAGTTTTTTACCAATATAAACTCAGCGACTGTAATATTTGTATATTAATGTTTAGAATGGTGTATTGCAATATGCGAAAATTGACCTTCACTTTAAATAGCACATCTCTCTATTATAAAAGGTGTGGTGAAAGTTTTAAAAAAATAAACTCTTATAGGTTATGCAAACCATTTCTTATATATATCTTCAGTTTAATGTTCAAAGTAAAGAGAATTAAAAACTTAAAAGGGACATGAAACCTACATTTGTCTTTCATGATTCAGATAGAGCAAACAATTTTAAAACAACTTTTTAATTTACTTCTATTATAAAATTTTCTTCGATTACTTGGTATCTCTTGTTGAAAAGCAGGGAGTGTTTCTGGAGCACTATATGGCAGCAGTTTCAAAAGAATTGTATCCATTTGCAAAAGCACTAAATTGCAGCACTACTACCTGCTATATAGTGAGTGATGCAAACACCTACCTAAGTAACTTTTCAACAATACCATGGGAACAAAGCACATTTGATAACAGAAGTACATTGAAAACTTTTCTTAAATTTGTATGCTCTGCCTGAAACAAAAAAAAATGTTTATCATATCCCTTTTTAGTTATGCATTTTTCCTAGATCTCTGCACCCAAGACTTTTTAAAGGGACATAAAGCCAGAATTAAAGTGAAGGTAAACTGATGAATTAAAAATACTATTAAAAACAGGGGCACTTTCATTCATCAAAGTTTACAAATCAGCCTTTTTGTTTAAAAACTTACCTTTGTTTTTTTCACAGACATAGCAGCTTCCCCCCTTCACACGTCAGCAATAACTAATCCGGCTTCCTCCAATCACAGTATGGCCTCAGGCAATAACTACTCTGGGGGGGAAAGCCGTGATTGGAGGAAGCCGGATTAGTCATTGCTGACGTGTGAAGAGAGCATTTCCAGGAGGGGAAAGCTGCTGTAGCTGTGAAATTAATCAAAATGGCTGCTTTGTAAACTTTGATGAATGAAAGTGCCCCTGTTTATAATAGTATTTTTAAAAAACGTGCTTTCATTCACCAAAGTTTACCTTCACTTTAACAAACTCTAGAAAAAAAGAACTTTAATTTTGTTTTGTGTGCTCCCCTGAGCCTGTAAAGACCAATTATGTGTGAGAATGTCAGTAGCTGAGTAGTTAAGTCATGACAGTACAGCTATGCATTGCAATTTCTAAAGACAATTTTGGTATAATAGAACAATCACTCATTTGATATGGCATAACTTTCACAAATTTACAAAATCGACCCATAAAACTATTTATCAGTGTTTTCCCCAGGATCTTTTTAACAGGTGCACCACCCGGCTAAAATTTTATCCAATATAAAGCTAAAATTAGTTATTAAAAATGTTCAATGTTTATTGCACAGATTATCATTCAATAAAACATAATTTATGTAAGAACTTACCTGATAAATTCATTTCTTTCATATTAGCAAGAGTCCATGAGCTAGTGACTTATGGGATATACATTCCTACCAGGAGGGGCAAAGTTTCCCAAACCTCAAAATGCCTATAAATACACCCCTCACCACACCCACAATTAAGTTTAACGAATAGCCAAGAAGTGGGGTGATAAAAAAGTGCGAAAGCATATAAAATAAGGAATTGGAATAATTGTGCTTTATACAAAAATCATAACCACCACAAAAAAAGGGTGGGCCTCATGGACTCTTGCTAATATGAAAGAAATGAATTTATCAGGTAAGTTCTTACATAAATTATGTTTTCTTTCATGTAATTAGCAAGAGTCCATGAGCTAGTGACGTATGGGATAATGATTACCCAAGATGTGGATCTTTCCACGCAAGAGTCACTAGAGAGGGAGGGATAAAATAAAGACAGCCAATTCCTGCTGAAAATAATCCACACCCAAAATAAAGTTTAATGAAAAACATAAGCAGAAGATTCAAACTGAAACCGCTGCCTGAAGTACTTTTCTACCAAAAACTGCTTCAGAAGAAGAAAATACATCAAAATGGTAGAATTTAGTAAAAGTATGCAAAGAGGACCAAGTTGCTGCTTTGCAAATCTGATCAATCGAAGCTTCATTCCTAAACGCCCAGGAAGTAGAAACTGACCTAGTAGAATGAGCTGTAATCCTTTGAGGCGGAGTTTTACCCGACTCAACATAGGCAAGATGAATTAAAGATTTCAACCAAGATGCCAAAGAAATGGCAGAAGCTTTCTGGCCTTTTCTAGAACCGGAAAAGATAACAAATAAACTAGAAGTCTTTCGGAAAGACTTAGTAGCTTCAACATAATATTTCAAAGCTCTAACAACATCCAAAGAATGTAACGATTTCTCCTTAGAATTCTTAGGATTAGGACATAATGAAGGAACCACAATTTCTCTACTAATGTTGTTGGAATTCACAACTTTAGGTAAAAATTCAAAAGAAGTTCGCAACACTGCCTTATCCTGATGAAAAATCAGAAAAGGAGACTCACAAGAAAGAGCAGATAATTCAGAAACTCTTCTGGCAGAAGAGATTGCCAAAAGGAACAAAACTTTCCAAGAAAGTAATTTAATGTCCAATGAATGCATAGGTTCAAACGGAGGAGCTTGAAGAGCCCCTAGAACCAAATTCAAACTCCAAGGAGGAGAAATTGACTTAATGACAGGTTTTATGCGAACCAAAGCTTGTACAAAACAATGAATATCAGGAAGATTAGCAATCTTTCTGTGAAAAAGAACAGAAAGAGCAGAGATTTGTCCTTTCAAGGAACTTGTGGACAAACCTTTATCTAAACCATCCTGAAGAAACTGTAAAATTCTTGGAATTCTAAAAGAATGCCAAGAAAAATGATGAGAAAGACACCAAGAAATATAAGTCTTCCAGACTCTATAATATATCTCTCTGGATACAGATTTACGAGCCTGTAACATAGTATTAATCACAGAGTCAGAGAAGCGTTCAATCTCCATACCTTTAAATTTAAGGATTTGAGATCCTGATGGAAAAAAGGACCTTGCGACAGAAGGTCTGGTCGTAGCGGAAGAGTCCACGGATGGCAAGAGGCCATCCGTACAAGATCCGCATACCAAAACCTGTGAGGCCATGCCGGAGCTACCAGCAGAACAAACGAGCATTCCTTCAGAATCTTGGAGATTACTCTTGGAAGAAGAACTAGAGAAAGATATAAGCAGGATGATACTTCCAAGGAAGTGATAATGCATCCACTGCTTCCGCCTGAGGATCCCGGGATCTGGACAGATACCTGGGAAGTTTCTTGTTTAGATGAGACGCCATCAGATCTATTTCTGGAAGCTCCCATATTTGAACAATCTGAAGAAATACCTCTGGGTGAAGAGACCATTCGCCCGGATGCAACGTTTGGCGACTGAGATAATCCACTTCCCAATTGTCTATACCTGGGATATGAACCGCAGAGATTAGACAGGAGCTGGATTCCGCCCAAACCAGAATTCGAGATACTTCTTTCATAGCCAGAGGACTGTGAGTCCCTCCTTGATGATTGATGTATGCCACAGTTGTGACATTGTCTGTCTGAAAACAAATGAACGATTCTCTCTTCAGAAGAGGCCAAGACTGAAGAGCTCTGAAAATTGCACGGAGTTCCAAAATATTGATCGGTAATCTCACCTCCTGAGATTCCCAAACTCCTTGTGCCGTCAGAGATCCCCACACAGCTCCCCAACCTGTGAGACTTGCATCTGTTGAAATTACAGTCCAGGTCGGAAGCACAAAAGAAGCCCCCTGAATTAAACGATGGTGATCTGTCCACCACGTTAGAGAGTGTCGTACAATCGGTTTTAAAGATATTAATTGAGATATCTTTGTGTAATCCCTGCACCATTGATTCAGCATACAGAGCTGAAGAGGTCGCATGTGAAAACGAGCAAAGGGGATCGCGTCCGATGCAGCAGTCATAAGACCTAGAATTTCCATGCATAAGGCTACCGAAGGGAATGATTGTGACTGAAGGTTTCGACAAGCTGAAATCAATTTTAGACGTCTCTTGTCTGTTAAAGACAGAGTCATGGACACTGAATCTATCTGGAAACCCAGAAAAGTTAACCTTGTCTGAGGAATCAATGAACTTTTTGGTAAATTGATCCTCCAACCATGATCTTGAAGAAACAACACAAGTCGATTCGTATGAGATTCTGCTAAATGTAAAGACTGAGCAAGTACCAAGATATCGTCCAAATAAGGAAATACCACAAAACCCTGTTCTCTGATTACAGACAGAAGGGCACCGAGAACCTTTGTAAAAATTCTTGGAGCTGTAGCTAGGCCAAAACGGCAGAGCCACAAACTGGTAATGCTTGTCCAGAAAAGAGAATCTCAGGAACTGATAATGATCTGGATGAATCGGAATATGCAGATAAGCATCCTGTAAATCTATTGTGGACATATAATGCCCTTGCTGAACAAAAGGCAAGATAGTCCTTACAGTTACCATTTTGAACGTTGGTATCCTTACATAACGATTCAATATTTTTAGATCCAGAACTGGTCTGAAGGAATTCTCCTTCTTTGGTACAATGAAGAGATTTGAATAAAACCCCATCCCCTGTTCCAGAACTGGAACTGGCATAATTACTCCAGCCAACTCTAGATCTGAAACACAATTCAGAAATGCTTGAGCTTTCACTGGATTTACTGGGACACGGGAAAGAAAAAATCTCTTTGCAGGAGGTCTCATCTTGAAACCAATTCTGTACCCTTCTGAAACAATGTTCTGAATCCAAAGATTGTGAACAGAATTGATCCAAATTTCTTTGAAAAAACTTAACCTGCCCCCTACCAGCTGAGCTGGAATGAGGGCCGCACCTTCATGTGGACTTAGAAGCAGGCTTTGCCTTTCTAGAAGGCTTGGATTTATTCCAGACTGGAGATGGTTTCCAAACTGAAACTGCTCCTGAGGATGAAGGATCAGGCTTTTGTTCTTTGTTGAAACAAAAGGAACGAAAACGATTATTAGCCCTGTTTTTACCCTTAGATTTTTTATCCTGTGGTAAAAAAGTTCCTTTCCCACCAGTAACAGTTGAGATAATGGAATCCAACTGAGAACCAAATAATTTGTTACCCTGGAAAGAAATGGCAAGTAGAGTTGATTTAGAAGCCATATCAGCATTCCAAGTTTTAAGCCATAAAGCTCTTCTAGCTAAAATAGCTAGAGACATAAACCTGACATCAACTCTGATAATATCAAAAATGGCATCACAGATAAAATTATTAGCATGCTGAAGAAGAATAATAATATTATGAGAATCATGATCTGTTACTTGTTGTGCTAAAGTCTCCAACCAAAAAGTTGAAGCTGCAGCAACATCAGCCAAAGATATAGCAGGTCTAAGAAGATTACCTGAACACAGATAAGCTTATCTTAGAAAGGATTCAATTTTCCTATCTAAAGGATATTTAAACGAAGTACCATCTGACGTAGGAATAGTAGTACGTTTAGCAAGGGTAGAAATAGCCCCATCAACTTTAGGGATTTTGTTCCAAAATTCTAATCTGTCAGACGGCACAGGATATAATTGCTTAAAACGTTTAGAAGGAGTAAATGAATTACCCAATTTATCCCATTCTCTGGAAATTACTTCAGAAATAGCATTAGGAACAGGAAAAACTTCTGGAATAACCACAGGAGATTTAAACACCTTATCTAAACGTTTAGAATTAGTATCAAGAGGACCAGAATCCTCTATTTCTAAAGCAATTAGTAGTTCTTTAAGTAAAGAACGAATAAATTCCATTTTAAATAAATATGAAGATTTATCAGCATCAATCTCTGAGACAGAATCCTCTGAACCAGAAGAGTCATCAGAATCAGAATGATGATGTTCATTTAAAAATTCATCTGTAGAGAGAGAAGTTTTAAAAGATTTTTTATGTTTACTAGAAGGAGAAATAACAGACATAGCCTTCTTGATGGATTCAGAAACAAAATCTCTTATGTTATCAGGAACATTCTGCACCTTAGATGTTGAGGGAACTGCAACAGACAATGGTACATTACTAAAGGAAATATTATCTGCTTTAACAAGTTTGTCATGACAATTAATACAAACAACAGCCGGAGGAATAGCTACCAAAGTTTACAGCAGATACACTTAGCTTTGGTAGTTCCAGCACTAGACAGCGATTTTCCTGAAGTATCTTCTGACTCAGATGCAACGTGAGACATCTTGCAATATGTAAGAGAAAAAACAACATATAAAGCAAAATTGATCAAATTCCTTAAATGACAGTTTCAGGAATGGGAAAAAATGCCAATAAACAAGCTTCTAGTAACCAGAAGCAAAGAAAAAATGAGACTGAAATAATGTGGAGACAAAAGCGACGCCCATATTTTTTGGCGCCAAATAATACGCCCACATTGTTTGGCGCCTAAATGCTTTTTGGCGCCAAAAATGACGCCACATCCGGAACGCCGACATTTTTGGCGCAAAAGGACGTCAAAAAATGACGCAACTTCCGGCGACACGTATGACGCCGGAAACAGAAAAGATTTTTTGCGCCAAAAAAGTCCGCGCCAAGAATGACGCAATAAAATGAAGCATTTTCAGCCCCCGCGAGCCTAACAGCCCACAGGGAAAAAAAGTCAAATTTTTAAGGTAAGAAAAAATGAATGATTCAAACGCATTATCCCAAATATGAAACTGACTGTCTGAAAATAAGGAATGTTGAACATTCTGAGTCAAGGCAAATAAATGTTTGAATACATATATTTAGAACTTTATAAATAAAGTGCCCAACCATAGCTTAGAGTGTCACAGAAAATAAGATTTACTTACCCCAGGACACTCATCTACATGTTTGTAGAAAGCCAAACCAGTACTGAAACGAAAATCAGCAGAGGTAATGGTATATAAATAAGAGTATATCGTCGATCTGAAAAGGGAGGTAAGAGATGAATCTCTACGACCGATAACAGAGAACCTATGAAATAGACCCCGTAGAAGGAGATCACTGCATTCAAATAGGCAATACTCTCCTCACATCCCTCTGACATTCACTGCACGCTGAGAGGAAAACCGGGCTCCAACTTGCTGCGGAGCGCATATCAACGTAGAATCTAGCACAAACTTACTTCACCACCTCCATAGGAGGCAAAGTTTGTAAAAACTGAATTGTGGGTGTGGTGAGGGGTATATTTATAGGCATTTTGAGGTTTGGGAAACTTTGCCCCTCCTGGTAGGAATGTATATCCCATACGTCACTAGCTCATGGACTCTTGCTAATTACATGAAAGAAATATATGTTACATTATGCAATTAATTTGTGCTTTGGTTAAACAGAATGTTATAACATTAGAAAGTATTACACTGTACCCACCCGGCAAATTTATAATGCCACCAGCCTGTCAAAATTATTTGACTAGAACAGTATATACTGTATGTATTTTAAAAGACAACCAAAAGGTATTTTTCTAGGCATGAGTAGTCACTTTCCATGCCACCAGATGGACGTAAAATGGATCCACTTTAGGAGTTGTTTTTTCCATCAGCTTTTTTTTTTTTTTTAAATATTTATTTATAAACCAACATGAGTACAAAACACAAGATCCGCCACGCAGGGCTTAGTGTGATAGTGTGATAACCTATTACAAAAGAAATTGATGCATTTATCTTAACTAAATAATAATGATAGTACATATCTTTTGTTAATAAATGAATACATATTATACTCAATGAAGGTATTTTCTATTTATTTTATGCATTTAATTGAAAAAAGAGAAGGGGAAAAAGAGAAAAAACAAAACAAAAAAAAAACAAAAAAAACAACTATATTCATTCAATTAGTAAACAGTTTACTTCAGAGTCAGTTTCATATTCCTCAATTAAATTATCAAGAAAAGGGAGATATGTATAACCACAATATGGGGAGAGGAGAAGAGGAGAGGGAAGGCGGGAGGAGAGAGAAGGAAAAAGAAGAGAGAAAAAAAAAAAAAAAAAAAAAAAAAAGGGACTTAATTATTACCATGTGCCAAGAATTACCAGTTCTGAGTTCCTGAGGGGATATATCAAAAAGTCAATTTCACTAGGTGGCAGATCTTTAATAAATGGTGACCATTTCAAAAATAATTTTCTGATATCTCGATCATTATTTGGGTCTGTATCTATTTGTTCCAAGATGTATTGCTTTTTTAAAAAATTCTTAGTTTCTGTTATGCTAGGAGGATTTGTCTTTTTCCATTTACTAAAAATGAGATATCTTGCTGCTAAAATAGTTATGTTGATAATTCTCTTTATATTTTCCTCATTCAATTGAAACAGAAAAACTATTATTTCTAGAGATAGTATTATACGGGAAGGAGCTATTATCTTGTTTAACCAAAATTCAATCTTTAACCAGAAATTCCTGATTTTTGGGCAGGCCCATAACATGTGCTGAAGGTCTGCCTTCAGAAGTGAACATTTTGGGCATGACTTAAAGTTACTACTTCCATATCTATGTCCTTTTTCAGGAGTAAAATAGGTCATGTATAACAATTTCAAATGAGATTCTCTCCAGGAAGCGGCGAGAGTGGCACGAGCAGTTTCCAATATTGATTGATAGAACAGTGGGGGATCTAAGGGTTGTTTGATCAATGCACTCCACTTGTTCTGGGTTGTCTCAACATTTTTTGCTCCCTTTACTGATACCAATAATTGGTACCCACATACAATTGAGATGTGTCTCAGTTTGGCAAAGGCAAGCCAATTTCCAACTTTATCCAGAGACCAGTTCCATCCATATTTATAGATGAGATTTAGGGCATAGTGTCTTGCCTGGAGGTAAGCGAAAAAAAATTTGTTTGGTATATTAAATTCTAATCTCAGCGTCTCAAATGATTTAACACATCTTCTCTCAAAATCTAAGATCTGACATATGTTGCTGAGGCCTAATATTTTCCATTTTCTGAATACTCCTTCCTGTATACCGTCCCCAAACTGTGGGTTACCCAGAAACGGAATATAACGGGAAACATGATACTCTACCTCTAATGTAGTACATATCTTTTTCCATGCCAAAATAGGGTTGTAGATAGATTTTAACTTTTTAATTTGATTCGGAATCTGATTGGGATCATTATGTATCAATGCTGTTAATTTTAAAGGATAAGTTATGTTTTTTTCCAAGTCGTTATCTGTTACATAATTCTTTAAATATACCCAGTCTATAACTATACGAGCTAGAAAAACAGAATTTATGTTTACCTGATAAATTACTTTCTCCAACGGTGTGTCCGGTCCACGGCGTCATCCTTACTTGTGGGGATATTCTCTTCCCCAACAGGAAATGGCAAAGAGCCCAGCAAAGCTGGTCACATGATCCCTCCTAGGCTCCGCCTACCCCAGTCATTCGACCGACGTTAAGGAGGAATATTTGCATAGGAGAAACCATATGGTACCGTGGTGACTGTAGTTAAAGAAAATAAATTATCAGACCTGATTAAAAAAACCAGGGCGGGCCGTGGACCGGACACACCGTTGGAGAAAGTAATTTATCAGGTAAACATAAATTCTGTTTTCTCCAACATAGGTGTGTCCGGTCCACGGCGTCATCCTTACTTGTGGGAACCAATACCAAAGCTTTAGGACACGGATGAAGGGAGGGAGCAAATCAGGTCACCTAAATGGAAGGCACCACGGTTTGCAAAACCTTTCTCCCAAAAATAGCCTCAGAAGAAGCAAAAGTATCAAACTTGTAAAATTTGGTAAAAGTGTGCAGTGAAGACCAAGTCGCTGCCCTACATATCTGATCAACAGAAGCCTCGTTCTTGAAGGCCCATGTGGAAGCCACAGCCCTAGTGGAATGAGCTGTGATTCTTTCGGGAGGCTGCCGTCCGGCAGTCTCGTAAGCCAATCTGATGATGCTTTTAATCCAAAAAGAGAGAGAGGTAGAAGTTGCTTTTTGACCTCTCCTTTTACCGGAATAAACAACAAACAAGGAAGATGTTTGTCTAAAATCCTTTGTAGCTTCTAAATAGAATTTTAGAGCGCGAACAACATCCAAATTGTGCAACAAACGTTCCTTCTTTGAAACTGGTTTCGGACACAGAGAAGGTACGATAATCTCCTGGTTAATGTTTTTGTTAGAAACAACTTTTGGAAGAAAACCAGGTTTAGTACGTAAAACCACCTTATCTGCATGGAACACCAGATAAGGAGGAGAACACTGCAGAGCAGATAATTCTGAAACTCTTCTAGCAGAAGAAATTGCAACTAAAAACAAAACTTTCCAAGATAATAACTTAATATCAACGGAATGTAAGGGTTCAAACGGAACCCCCTGAAGAACTGAAAGAACTAAATTGAGACTCCAAGGAGGAGTCAAAGGTTTGTAAACAGGCTTAATTCTAACCAGAGCCTGAACAAAGGCTTGAACATCTGGCACAGCTGCCAGCTTTTTGTGAAGTAACACAGACAAGGCAGAAATCTGTCCCTTCAGGGAACTTGCAGATAATCCTTTTTCCAATCCTTCTTGAAGGAAGGATAGAATCTTAGGAATCTTAACCTTGTCCCAAGGGAATCCTTTAGATTCACACCAACAGATATACTTTTTCCAAATTTTGTGGTAAATCTTTCTAGTTACAGGCTTTCTGGCCTGAACAAGAGTATCGATAACAGAATCTGAGAACCCTCGCTTCGATAAGATCAAGCGTTCAATCTCCAAGCAGTCAGCTGGAGTGAAACCAGGTTCGGATGTTCGAACGGACCCTGAACAAGAAGGTCTCGTCTCAAAGGTAGCTTCCAAGGTGGAGCCGATGACATATTCACCAGATCTGCATACCAAGTCCTGCGTGGCCACGCAGGAGCTATCAAGATCACCGACGCCCTCTCCTGATTGATCCTGGCTACCAGCCTGGGGATGAGAGGAAACGGCGGGAACACATAAGCTAGTTTGAAGGTCCAAGGTGCTACTAGTGCATCCACTAGAGCCGCCTTGGGATCCCTGGATCTGGACCCGTAGCAAGGAACTTTGAAGTTCTGACGAGAGGCCATCAGATCCATGTCTGGAATGCCCCACAGCTGAGTGACTTGGGCAAAGATTTCCGGATGAAGTTCCCACTCCCCCGGATGCAATGTCTGACGACTCAGAAAATCCGCTTCCCAATTTTCCACTCCTGGGATGTGGATAGCGGACAGGTGGCAGGAGTGAGACTCCGCCCATAGAATGATTTTGGTCACTTCTTCCATCGCTAGGGAACTCCTTGTTCCCCCCTGATGGTTGATGTACGCAACAGTTGTCATGTTGTCTGATTGAAACCGTATGAACTTGGCCCTCGCTAGCTGAGGCCAAGCCTTGAGAGCATTGAATATCGCTCTCAGTTCCAGAATATTTATCGGTAGAAGAGATTCTTCCCGAGACCAAAGACCCTGAGCTTTCAGGGATCCCCAGACCGCGCCCCAGCCCATCAGACTGGCGTCGGTCGTGACAATGACCCACTCTGGTCTGCGGAATGTCATCCCTTGTGACAGGTTGTCCAGGGACAGCCACCAACGGAGTGAGTCTCTGGTCCTCTGATTTACTTGTATCTTCGGAGACAAGTCTGTATAATCCCCATTCCACTGACTGAGCATGCACAGTTGTAATGGTCTTAGATGAATGCGCGCAAAAGGAACTATGTCCATTGCCGCTACCATCAACCCGATCACTTCCATGCACTGAGCTATGGAAGGAAGAGGAACGGAATGAAGTATCCGACAAGAGTCTAGAAGCTTTGTTTTTCTGGCCTCTGTCAGAAATATCCTCATTTCTAAGGAGTCTATTATTGTTCCCAAGAAGGGAACCCTTGTTGACGGAGATAGAGAACTCTTTTCCACGTTCACTTTCCATCCGTGAGATCTGAGAAAGGCCAGGACTATGTCCGTGTGAGCCTTTGCTTGAGGAAGGGACGACGCTTGAATCAGAATGTCGTCCAAATAAGGTACTACAGCAATGCCCCTTGGTCTTAGCACAGCTAGAAGGGACCCTAGTACCTTTGTGAAAATCCTTGGAGCAGTGGCTAATCCGAAAGGAAGCGCCACGAACTGGTAATGCTTGTCCAGGAATGCGAACCTTAGGAACCGATGATGTTCCTTGTGGATAGGAATATGTAGATACGCATCCTTTAAATCCACCGTGGTCATGAATTGACCTTCCTGGATGGAAGGAAGAATAGTTCGAATGGTTTCCATCTTGAACGATGGAACCTTGAGAAACTTGTTTAAGATCTTGAGATCTAAGATTGGTCTGAACGTTCCCTCTTTTTTGGGAACTATGAACAGATTGGAGTAGAACCCCATCCCTTGTTTTCTTAATGGAACAGGATGAATCACTCCCATTTTTAACAGGTCTTCTACACAATGTAAGAATGCCTGTCTTTTTATGTGGTCTGAAGACAACTGAGACCTGTGCAACCTCCCCCTTGGGGGAAGCCCCTTGAATTCCAGAAGATAACCTTGGGAGACTATTTCTAGCGCCCAAGGATCCAGAACATCTCTTGCCCAAGCCTGAGCGAAGAGAGAGAGTCTGCCCCCCACCAGATCCGGTCCCGGATCGGGGGCCAACATTTCATGCTGTCTTGGTAGCAGTGGCAGGTTTCTTGGCCTGCTTTCCCTTGTTCCAGCCTTGCATTGGTCTCCAAGCTGGCTTGGCTTGAGAAGTATTACCCTCTTGCTTAGAGGACGTAGCACTTTGGGCTGGTCCGTTTCTACGAAAGGGACGAAAATTAGGTTTATTTTTTGCCTTGAAAGGCCGATCCTGAGGAAGGGCGTGGCCCTTACCCCCAGTGATATCAGAGATAATCTCTTTCAAGTCAGGGCCAAACAGCGTTTTCCCCTTGAAAGGAATGTTAAGTAGCTTGTTCTTGGAAGACGCATCAGCCGACCAAGATTTCAACCAAAGCGCTCTGCGCGCCACAATAGCAAACCCAGAATTCTTAGCCGCTAACCTAGCCAATTGCAAAGTGGCGTCTAGGGTAAAAGAATTAGCCAATTTGAGAGCATTGATTCTGTCCATAATCTCCTCATAAGGAGGAGAATCACTATCGACCGCCTTTATCAGCTCATCGAACCAGAAACATGCGGCTGTAGCGACAGGGACAACGCATGAAATTGGTTGTAGAAGGTAACCCTGCTGAACAAACATCTTTTTAAGCAAACCTTCTAATTTTTTATCCATAGGATCTTTGAAAGCACAACTATCCTCTATGGGTATAGTGGTGCGTTTGTTTAAAGTGGAAACCGCTCCCTCGACCTTGGGGACTGTCTGCCATAAGTCCTTTCTGGGGTCGACCATAGGAAACAATTTTTTAAATATGGGGGGAGGGACGAAAGGGATACCGGGCCTTTCCCATTCTTTATTAACAATGTCCGCCACCCGCTTGGGTATAGGAAAAGCTTCTGGGAGCCCCGGCACCTCTAGGAACTTGTCCATTTTACATAGTTTCTCTGGGATGACCAACTTGTCACAATCATCCAGAGTGGATAATACCTCCTTAAGCAGAATGCGGAGATGTTCCAACTTAAATTTAAATGTAATCACATCAGGTTCAGCATGTTGAGAAATGTTCCCTGAATCAGTAATTTCTCCCTCAGACAAAACCTCCCTGACCCCATCAGACTGGGTTAGGGGCCCTTCAGAAACATTATTATCAGCGTCGTCATGCTCTTCAGTATCTAAAACAGAGCAGTCGCGCTTACGCTGATAAGTGTTCATTTTGGCTAAAATGTTTTTGACAGAATTATCCATTACAGCCGTTAATTGTTGCATAGTAAGGAGTATTGGCGCGCTAGATGTACTAGGGGCCTCCTGAGTGGGCAAGACTGGTGTAGACGAAGGAGGGGATGATGCAGTACCATGCTTACTCCCCTCACTTGAGGAATCATCTTGGGCATCATTGTCATTGTCACATAAATCACATTTATTTAAATGAATAGGAATTCTGGCTTCCCCACATTCAGAACACAGTCTATCTGGTAGTTCAGACATGTTAAACAGGCATAAACTTGATAACAAAGTACAAAAAACGTTTTAAAATAAAACCGTTACTGTCACTTTAAATTTTAAACTGAACACACTTTATTACTGCAATTGCGAAAAAACATGAAGGAATTGTTCAAAATTCACCAAATTTTCACCACAGTGTCTTAAAGCCTTAAAAGTATTGCACACCAAATTTGGAAGCTTTAACCCTTAAAATAACGGAACCGGAGCCGTTTTGAACTTTAACCCCTTTACAGTCCCTGGTATCTGCTTTGCTGAGACCCAACCAAGCCCAAAGGGGAATACGATACCAAATGACGCCTTCAGAAAGTCTTTTCTAAGTATCAGAGCTCCTCTCACATGCGACTGCATGCCATGCCTCTCAAAAACAAGTGCGCAACACCGGCGCGAAAATGAGGCTCTGCCTATGCTTTGGGAAAGCCCCTAAAGAATAAGGTGTCTAAAAAAGTGCCTGCCGATATTATTATATCAAAATACCCAAATAAAATGATTCCTCAAGGCTAAATATGTGTTAATAATGAATCGATTTAGCCCAGAAAAAGTCTACAGTCTTAATAAGCCCTTGTGAAGCCCTTATTTACGATCGTAATAAACATGGCTTACCGGATCCCATAGGGAAAATGACAGCTTCCAGCATTACATCGTCTTGTTAGAATGTGTCATACCTCAAGCAGCAAGAGACTGCTCACTGTTCCCCCAACTGAAGTTAATTGCTCTCAACAGTCCTGTGTGGAACAGCCATGGATTTTAGTGACGGTTGCTAAAATCATTTTCCTCATACAAACAGAAATCTTCATCTCTTTTCTGTTTCTGAGTAAATAGTACATACCAGCACTATTTCAAAATAACAAACTCTTGATTGAATAATAAAAACTACAGTTAAACACTAAAAAACTCTAAGCCATCTCCGTGGAGATGTTGCCTGTACAACGGCAAAGAGAATGACTGGGGTAGGCGGAGCCTAGGAGGGATCATGTGACCAGCTTTGCTGGGCTCTTTGCCATTTCCTGTTGGGGAAGAGAATATCCCCACAAGTAAGGATGACGCCGTGGACCGGACACACCTATGTTGGAGAAAGCTTGATTATATGCTCGTATATCTGGGAGCGCAAGCCCCCCATACTTCAGTGGTAGAGATAATTTTTGAAGAGAGATTCTGGGTTTTCTATTTTGCCATATAAATGATCTAAGAGTAGAATTAAGAAGATCTATATCTTTCTTTTTGATAAAGAGAGGAATATTCTGTATCATGTATAGAAGTTTAGGTAATAGCATCATTTTATAAGCGGCAATTCGGCCTGATAAAGATAGCGGGAAATTTTGCCAGTTTTTAAGGGATTCTTTAATTTTATTTATTATTGGAGTGAAATTAAGCGAATACCAAGTATCTAGGTCGTAAGAGATATTAATTCCCAGATATCGGAAAGAGTTATGAGCTATGTGGAAAGGAATTTCTGTTGATGAGTCTTTTGTCTGAGTGATCCAGAATAATTCAGATTTTGTATTATTAACCTGATAGCCTGAGAAGGACCCAAATTGTTGTACTATATTTAAGAGTTTAGGTATATTTAATCTTGTATTGGTCATATAAATGAGAACATCATCTGCATATAAAGCAATTTTAGACTCTTTCCTGCCCACCCTTATCCCATCGATTTGATGTCTTATATAAATGGCAAGAGGCTCTATAGCAAGATCAAAGAGGAGGGGGGAGAGAGGGCACCCCTGTCTAGTACCACGATGTAATTCTATATCCTGTGATAAGTTTCCATTGACCAATAATTTTGTGGTAGCAATTCGATAGAGATTGCTAACAAACTTGGTAAAATTTTCTTTCAGTCCAAAATTATTTAAGGTATGAATGAGATGATCGTGGTGGACTGAGTCAAAAGCTTTTTGGGCATCTATTGATATTTTTGCCTTATCAGGGGTGTCCTCTCTCTCCCCCCCCTCTCGAAGATGCAGCTCTCTAAAATAGTCGATAAGAAGGAACAGTTCACGTATTTTTGAGGCAGAGTTTCTGCTCTGTATGAACCCAGCTTGATCTGTATGGATAATAGGAGGTAATATGGTTTGGAGTCTATGGGCTAATATTGAGGTTAAGATTTTATAGTCGGTGTTGAGTAATGCTATAGGTCTATATGATTCCTCTTTTGTTGGGTCCTTCCCAGGCTTCAGTACCAAGGTAGTATAAGATGCAGAAAAACCATGTGTTGGATCCTTTCCTTCTATATATAAATAATTAAATAGAGTAGTTAAATATGGTGTGATAGTATTATTTAGAGCTTGGTAAAATTCGTTCGGTAGTGCGTCTGGGCCTGGGGCTTTATTGTGTGGCAATTTTGAAATTACTCTAGATACTTCTATTTCAGTAATTGGGGCATAGAGATCCTGTAGGTTCTCATGATGTAATGTGGGGAAAGTAATTTTGTTCCAAAATTGATCACGTGTCTGTATATTAGACTTTCTTAAAGAGTATAGATCAGAATAATATTTAAAGAATAATTGTGTAAGTTCTTCAGTTGTATTGACTGTTTGTGCTCCCGTGTTTATATACTCTATCAATTGGGATCCTCTTTCAATTTTGAGAAGTTTAGCTAGCAATTTACCCGTTTTATTGCCAAATCGATATAACTTTGACTGAACCCTGGCATCTTTCTGTGTTGTTTTGTAAAGCAAGAATGAGTCTCTATTTTGTAGAGCTGAGGTATATTTGGCCCAGCTTTGAGAGGAATTTAAAATTAAATGAAGATTATATGCGTTAGAAACTGCTCTTGCCAGCTCCCCCTCTCTTTGCTTAAGTTTTTTAGTTCTATTTACATTATATGCTATTATTTCCCCTCTTAACACTGCTTTAGCCGTCTCCCAGAATAGGAGAGGGCGTGAGATGTAGTCGCGGTTCAATAAAGCATAATCTTTAAATTTGACTTCCAACCAGTTTTTAAATTTAAGATCTGTAGCAAGGAATGTTGGAAAAAAAAATCGTCTATTTGTTTGCCCACTATTATATGGTTGAAGATCTAAACAAATTGGGGCATGATCTGAGATAACTATTGGAAGTATTTGAGCCCTCACCTGCGACTTACATAGTCTCTCGTCCACTAAGAGAAGATCTATCCTTGAGAGAGACTTATGTGCCTTTGAAAGGCACGTATACTCTCGAGAATCAGGATTTTGGAGTCTCCATATATCACAAACTTTTAGGTTAAGCATTATTCTAGAGAAGAGTTTTGATTCTAATTTATCTCTTTTGGTTCTTTTTAACGCACGATCCTGTCTTAGCCTGTCCAGCAGGCATTTAGGGGTCATATTGAAGTCTCCACCCAATATCAGATATCCCTCAGCACATGTCATGAGCCTGTTTTGTAGTACTTCCCAAAAGGGTACATTAAAAACATTTGGGGCATAGATGTTACAGAGTGTATATAACGTGTTATCTATTTTAATTTTTAAAATTATGTATCTCCCTTCGGTATCTTTTTCTGTTTGTATTACCTGGTACTTAACATTTTTGCTTATTAAGACAACAACTCCCCCTTTCCTCCTAGTACTTGGAGAGAAAAAAACCTCTTGGACCCATGTAGATTTAAGCTTGAGGACCTCTTCAGTTTTCAAATGTGTTTCTTGTAGGAGTGCAATAGAGGTATTAATTCTCTTCAAGTAGGTTAATATGGTTTTTCTTTTAATGGGGGACGTGAGGCCACCTATATTCCATGAAGTGACTTTAATTCTACTTGGCATGTTCATTATTTGTTAAACATATAAAAAAAAAAAAAGAGGGAAAAAAGGATGGGTTAGACGGAGGGAGGGACCGTGTTTGAGAGAGCTGAACCTTTCAATTCTCTCATTACCCTTCTTGGAAGAGTCCATGTTTATATTCAGTAAGAGATTAAATTTACTATAATATCCCTATAGGCTATAATCTATTAATCTGAGGGAAATTTTTGAGCGTAAAATTTTCCAGCTTCCGCTGGAGTATCAAAAACAATTGATTGATTTTCTATGAATACCTTAAGTTTAGCAGGGTACAATATATTAGCCCTTATTCCCTGCTGGATAAACTTTGTGCACATTGGAGTAATTTCTCGTCTTTTATTGACTGTCTCCATTGAATAGTCTTGAAAAAATAAAATTTTCGCTTCCACTAGAAATATGGGCTGACATTTATGATAAGATTGCAAAAATGTAAGCTTGTCCTGATAATTTAAAAATTTAACAATAATTGGTCTGGGTCTGGTATTTTTGGAAGAATAAGGAGGGCCAATTCTATGTATTCTTTCAATAAATGATTTAGGGAAGTTATCTGTAATTTTTAGGAGCTGTGGGAGTGTTACCATAAGTAGTTTGAATAGATCTTCATATTGTCTGTCTTCGGGGACACCTATTATTCTAAGATTATTTCTATGTGCCCGATTCTCTAGGTCTTCTATTTTCGTTTGTAATTTTAAGATGGTATTACTTGAGGTTTCGGTTTTGGCATTATACTCAATCATGTTATCCTCAAGGTCAGATATCCTCTGTTCTGCCTCCGTAAGCCTACTTGCAAATTGTCTGACTTCTGATGTTAGATGGATTATATCTGCTTTAATCTCGTTTCTTAAGATTTCAAATTTAGGTGAAAGAACTTCTGATATTCTTTGAACTAAGGATTGAATATCTATAGGTTCAGATAATGTTTGAGTGTTACTTGTGTGTGATTGTGATTAAACGGTAGGGTCTACGGAAACCTTATTCCGTTTATCTCTTGGTTTAGCCGCCATTGGGGAAGGTGTATTTTTGGAGTGAGGGTGTATAAATTTATCCATGTGATTGTGTTCCTGTAATAGTGCAGGATGTGTCAGTGATCAGTGAGAAGGAGGATAAGAGAGAAAAAAAAAAAAAAAAAAAATTCCTTTCCCTTTTCCTTTCCCCTCTCCAATCCCCCCTCTACCTCTTTTTGTGAGTCTATTCCTCTTCTCTACTTATGAGGGATAGAGGGGAAGAGTGTAGGGTGTGAGGTGTGTGGGATGTGAAAAAATCAACAATCGTGAGGAAGTGCATTAGTGTAGGGGCGGTGGAAATAAAATAAAACAGTGTGGAATAAAAATCAGTGTTTGCAGTTATCTCTGTTGTGTATTCTTTATCCTTAATTTAAGAGTTTTACCTCTGTAGCTAAATTAAATCTTAATGGCCCTTTCGAAAATGGAGGATAGCTATATGCTAGCTTTTTGATAGCAGGGCTACAACTATCTTATTTTGTGAACCTTGCCCTTGCAAGAAGTACCAATTACAGTCCTAGCAGTTATTTTTCGAACAATATCAAAAATTATATTGATGTGAGACCTTAGTTCTAAAAAAAATTTTTAACTTGTAATTTTTATCTCTTACTTCGCCTGCTAGAAACTTATAATTTATTCATGCAAGCAAATAGAGTTCCTTGGCCTTTTGCACTTAAACCACGGTATGTTAAAGAAAAAGGCAGGGTTTATGCATATAGAGATATCTAGCCTTTATAGTCAACCTTATTTGTATTGGAGACCTTTTATGTTAACCATGCTATATAATTTAAGGCAAGAATTTGCACTCAGGGGATACAACGAGATATGTAGCAGTATATGATAGGTAATTGTTAATATATAGTTGTTTCTATTATATTCCCTCTATTTTTACCAGACTTCGAATTACTTTTTAGACTTGCTTTTACAAGAATACAGAGATAATATCATCAGTTTTGTGCATATCAAATTTTTTGTGCATACATGAAGAGTCCAGTGAATTTTGGAAGGAAAATAATGAAAATAGCAGCAACATAATTAGCTACTTTACCAGTTCCAGCTCTTAACTGCAGATAGTTCGTAGTAAGATCAGGCTCTTCTTAGCAAACTGTTCCCCCTGCGCATCACCGGTGTAGGGGGGAGCGTGCTTCGGGGTGTGTGACAGTAATAGCCTCCTTAATATTATGTTTGAGGCTTTCTGTAGTATGTACCATGGGGAGCGTTGGTCGTCAAAACGAGATCCATACAGGCTACAGCTGTCCTCACCCCTCTCGCAGCATCGGTGGGAGGGGTCACCTAGAGGGACAGCAAACACAGCCTGTCAGGTATTAGAGATCGCTGGGCTCTCCCCCTTCTATACGAGTAGGCTACCGGAGCCGAAATGGGAGCAGAGTCCTGGAAGAGATACACACCCCGGGGTTCGTCTGCGGCAGGTAGTGAAGAAGAAGCCGATACACGCCAGGATCGTGTCACAGTGGCTGTCAGGTAAGAGCGTCCAGTCCGGCCAAGTCTCAGGAACTCCTTCCTGCCTTAATACAGAGCACTTGGATCCATCTGAGATATTCCCAGAGGGCGGATTAAACTGTGCAGGAGGGCAGAGCCCGATAGGCAGAAACAAGGCGTCTCTCATCAGGTGTACCAGCAAGTAAGTAGAAAGACAGCTTTTTGTAGTAGGCTTTCAGCGTGCACAGAAACCTTCAATTGATTGCTTATCTCACTGAGCATTTACTTTAGGGGAAATGTTTAATGCCGAGATGGGAACAGAGCCCTGCAAGAGATACACATCCCGGGGTTCGTCTGCGGCAGGTAATGTAGAAGAAGCCGGTGCACGCCAGGATCGTGTCACAGTGGCTGTCAGGTAAGAGCGTCCAGTCCGGCCGAGTCTCAGGAACTCCCTCCTGCCTCAATACAGGGCACTTGGGTCCATCTGAGATGTTCTCGGAGAACGGGTTAAACTGTGCAGGAGGGCAGAGCCCGATAGGCAGGAACAAGGCGTCTCTCAACAGGTGCACCAGCAGGTAGGTAAAAAGGCAGCTTTTTGTAGTAGGTTTTCAGCGTGCACAGAAACCTTCAATTGTTTGCTTATCTCACTGAACATTTACTTTAAGGGAATTGTTTAATGCCAAATGACAAAGAAACTTCCAATTGCTGCAGCATGCAGTTATAGTGCAATGTCTTGGCACTAGAAGAATTCCAGCAGCGGTATGTTTCACGCTGGACAAGCCATCCAGGGTTAGTGGTTTAGGCGGGAGTAACTCGCCAAGAGCTTGTAGGGTGGATAGATCAGCACAGGTGCAGCGTGTGTCCTCACACCTGGACTCCTCCCCCGGAACTCACATAATACCCAGGGCGTGTTTTCCATCAGCTTTTTAATAAACTTTTGGGATCTAACTAATATGACTTACAGCCAGCCTTGGCATCCTTAGGAAAATGGTCCTAAAATGTTAATTTTAGTCTCCAGTGTCTGTAAATACCAAATATGTATGGGGTTGTCATTGGCTTTTGTAATGAGGAAGCATCTATTAGCAGAAGTGCACCTTTTCTGGAGAAGCTGGCTTGATTCGCTCAGGAACATCACTCATTTTGGTATGATATATATACCTTAAAAAATATAATAGCAAACACTAAATATATATATATATACAATGTGATACAGTCATTTACAATAATGATAACTTATAAAGAGCGATGATGCTTAAGTGACTTAGAGAATACTTAGAACTATTGACGTTTACTAACTGCCTGAATGCTAATATGGTTTTAGAAAATAAAAAAGGTCAATAATCTACTTGTTTCAGAAAATTTTAGGAAAGCAACAGCTACGAAACAGTCTGCTTTTAGCCACAAGCCATCATCCCCAACATTTGATTAAAGGGATACCTAAAGGACAATTCTTGTGCCTTTGGCGCAATTGTTCGTCCAAAGAGAGATTCGATGTACATGCTCAACTTATGCAAAACAGATTTTTGGAGTGAGGTTACTCTAAGAGAAACACCAATTGAGCAAAAATATTCGCAAGAAGGTCAAATAGGGATGATTTGCTGTTTAACAAAAATAAAAACATAATTTATGCTTACCTGATAAATTCCTTTCTCCTGTAGTGTAGTCAGTCCACGGGTCATCATTACTTCTGGGATATTAACTCCTCCCCAACAGGAAGTGCAAGAGGATCACCCAAGCAGAGCTGCTATATAGCTCCTCCCCTCTACGTCACACCCAGTCATTCGACCGAGAACCAAACGAGAAAGGAGAAACTATAGGGTGCAGTGGTGACTGGAGTATAATTGAAAAATTTAGACCTGCCATAAAAAACAGGGCGGGCCGTGGACTGACTACACTACAGGAGAAAGGAATTTATCAGGTAAGCATAAATTATGTTTTCTCCTGTTAAGTGTAGTCAGTCCACGGGTCATCATTACTTCTGGGATACCAATACCAAAGCTAAAGTACACGGATGACGGGAGGGACAGGCAGGATCTTTATACGGAAGGGACCACTGCCTGAAGAACCTTTCTCCCAAAAACAGCCTCTGAAGAAGCAAAAGTGTCAAATTTGTAAAATTTGGAAAAAGTATGAAGAGAAGACCAAGTTGCAGCCTTGCAAATCTGTTCAACAGATGCCTCATTCTTAAAGGCCCAAGTGGAAGCCACAGCTCTAGTAGAATGAGCTGTAATTCTTTCAGGAGGCTGCTGTCCAGCAGTCTCATAGGCTAAACGTATTATGCTACGAAGCCAAAAAGAGAGAGAGGTAGCAGAAGCTTTTTGACCTCTCCTCTGTCCAGAATAAACGACAAACAGGGAAGAAGTTTGGCGAAAATCTTTAGTTGCCTGTAAATAAAATTTCAGGGCACGAACTACATCCAGATTGTGTAGAAGTCGTTCCTTCTTTGAAGAAGGGTTGGGACACAATGATGGGACAACAATCTCCTGATTGATATTCCTATTAGTGACTACCTTAGGTAAGAACCCAGGTTTAGTACGCAGAACTACCTTGTCTGAATGAAAAATCAGATAAGGAGAATCACAATGTAAGGCCGATAACTCAGAGACTCTTCGAGCCGAGGAAATAGCCATTAAAAACAGAACTTTCCAAGATAACAATTTAATATCAATGGAATGAAGGGGTTCAAACGGAACACCCTGTAAAACGTTAAGAACTAAATTTAAGCTCCATGGTGGAGCAACAGTTTTAAACACAGGCTTAATCCTGGCCAAAGCCTGGCAAAAAGCCTGAACGTCTGGAACTTCTGACAGACGTTTGTGTAAAAGAATGGACAGAGCTGAGATCTGTCCCTTTAAGGAACTAGCAGATAAAGCCTTTTCTAAACCCTCTTGTAGAAAAGACAATATCCTAGGAATCCTAACCTTACTCCATGAGTAACTCTTGGATTTGCACCAATGTAAGTATTTACGCCATATTTTATGGTAAATCTTTCTGGTAACAGGTTTCCTAGCCTGTATTAAGGTATCAATTACTGACTCCGAAAATCCACGCTTTGATAAAATCAAGCGTTCAATTTCCAAGCAGTCAGCTTCAGAGAAATTAGATTTTGATGTTTGAAAGGACCCTGAATTAGAAGGTCCTGTCTCAGGAGACCAAGGTGGACAGGATGACATGTCCACTAGATCTGCATACCAGGTCCTGCGTGGCCACGCAGGCGCTATTAGAATCACCGATGCTCTCTCCTGTTTGATCCTGGCAATCAATCGAGGAAGCATCGGGAAGGGTGGAAACACATAGGCCATCCCGAAGGTCCAAGGTGCTGTCAAAGCATCTAAGAGGACCGCTCCCGGGTCCCTGGACCTGGACCCGTAACAAGGAAGCTTGGCGTTCTGGCGAGACGCCATGAGATCTCTCTCTGGTTTGCCCCAAAGTCGAAGTATTTGGGCAAAGACCTCCGGATGAAGTTCCCACTCCCCCGGATGAAAAGTCTGACGACTTAGGAAATCCGCCTCCCAGTTCTCCACTCCAGGAATGTGGATCGCTGACAGGTGGCAAGAGTGAGACTCTGCCCAGCGAATTATCTTTGATACTTCCATCATCGCTAGGGAGCTTCTTGTCCCTCCTTGATGGTTGATGTAAGCTACAGTCGTGATGTTGTCCGACTGAAACCTGATGAACCCCCGAGTTGTTAACTGAGGCCAAGCCAGAAGGGCATTGAGAACTGCTCTCAATTCCAGAATGTTTATTGGAAGGAGACTCTCCTCCTGAGTCCATGATCCCTGAGCCTTCAGGGAATTCCAGACAGCGCCCCAACCTAGAAGGCTGGAGTCTGTTGTTACAATTGTCCAATCTGGTCTGCTGAATGGACAGATGTGGCCGAGAAAGCCACCATAGAAGAGAATTTCTGGTCTCTTGATCCAGATTCAGAGTAGGGGACAAATCTGAGTAATCCCCATTCCACTGACTTAGCATGCACAATTGCAGCGGTCTGAGATGTAGGCGTGCAAAGGGTACTATGTCCATTGCCGCTACCATTAAGCCGATTACCTCCATGCATTGAGCCACTGACGGGTGTTGAATGGAAAGAAGGACACGGCAAGCATTTTGAAGCTTTGTTAACCTGCCTTCTGTCAGGTAGATCTTCATTTCTACAGAATCTATAAGAGTCCCCAAGAAGGGAACTCTTGTGAGTGGAAAGAGAGAACTTTTCTCTTCGTTCACCTTCCACCCATGCAACCTTAGAAATGCCAGTACTAACTCTGTATGAGACTTGGCAGTTTGAAAGCTTGACGCTTGTATCAGAATGTCGTCTAGGTACGGAGCCACCGAAATTCCTCGCGGTCTTAGTACCGCCAGAAGAGCGCCCAGAACCTTTGTGAAGATTCTTGGAGCCGTAGCCAATCCGAATGGAAGAGCTACAAACTGGTAATGCCTGTCTAGGAAGGCAAACCTTAGATACCGGTAATGATCTTTGTGAATCGGTATGTGAAGGTAAGCGTCCTTTAAATCCACTGTGGTCATGTACTGACCCTTTTGGATCATGGGTAAGATTGTCCGAATAGTTTCCATTTTGAACGATGGAACTCTTAGGAATTTGTTTAAGATCTTTAAATCCAAGATTGGTCTGAAGGTTCCTTCTTTCTTGGGAACCACAAACAGATTTGAGTAAAACCCCTGTCCGTGCTCCGACCGCGGAACCGGGTGGATCACTCCCATTAGCAAAAGATCTTGTACACAGCGTAGAAACGCCTCTTTCTTTATTTGGTTTGTTGACAACCTTGAAAGATGAAATCTCCCTTTTGGGGGAGAGATTTTGAAGTCCAGAAGATATCCCTGAGATATGATCTCTAACGCCCAGGGATCCTGGACATCTCTTGCCCAAGCCTGGGCGAAGAGAGAAAGTCTGCCCCCCACTAGATCCATTCCCGGATCGGGGGCCCTCAATTCATGCTGTCTTAGGGGCAGCAGCAGGTTTTCTGGCCTGCTTGCCCTTGTTCCAGGACTGGTTAGGTTTCCAGCCTTGTCTGTAGCGAGCAACAGCTCCTTCCTGTTTTGGTGCAGAGGAAGTTGATGCTGCTCCTGCCTTGAAGTTACGAAAGGCACGAAAATTAGACTGTCTAGCCCTAGGTTTGGCTCTGTCTTGAGGCAGGGCATGGCCTTTACCTCCTGTAATGTCAGCGATAATTTCTTTCAAACCGGGCCTGAATAAGGTCTGCCCTTTGAAAGGTATGTTAAGTAATTTAGATTTAGAAGTAACATCAGCTGACCAGGATTTTACCACAGTGCTCTACGTGCCTGAATGGCGAATCCGGAATTCTTAGCCGTAAGTTTAGTTAAATGTACTACGGCATCTGAAATAAATGAATTAACTAGCTTAAGGGTTTTAAGCTTATTTGAAATCTCATCTATAGTTATTGAGTCAAGAGTCTCTTCCAGAGACTCGGACCAAAATGCGGCCGCAGCCGTGACAGACGCAATACATGCAAGGGGTTGCAATATAAAACCTTGTTGAACAAACATTTTCTTAAGGTAACCCTCTAATTTTTTATCCATTGGATCTGAAAAGGCACAGCTATCCTCCACCGGGATAGTGGTACGCTTAGCCAGAGTAGAAACCGCTCCCTCCACCTTAGGGACCATCTGCCATAAGTCCCGTGTGGTGGCGTCTATTGGAAACATTTTTCTAAATACAGGAGGGGGGGAAAAGGGTACACCGGGCCTATCCCACTCCTTAGTAATTATCTCTGTAAGCCTCTTAGGTATAGGAAATACGTCAGTACTCGCTGGTACTGCATAGTATCTATCCAGCCTACATAATTTCTCTGGGATTGCAACGGTGTTACAATCATTCAGAGCCGCTAATACCTCCCCTAGCAGTACACGGAGGTTTTCTAGTTTAAACTTAAAATTTGAAATGTCTGAATCCACTCTATTTGGATCAGATCCGTCACCTGCAGATTGAAGCTCTCCGTCCTCATGTTCTGCAAATTGTGACGCAGTATCTGACATGGCCCTAATATTATCAGCGCACTCTGTTCTCACCCCAGAGTGATCTCGCTTACCTCTAAGTTCTGGTAATTTAGACAAAACTTCAGTCATAACATTAGCCATGTCCTGTAGTGTGATTTGTAATGGCCGCCCTGAAGTACTCGGCGTTACAATATCACGCACTTCCCGAGCGGGAGATGCAGGTACTGACACGTGAGGCAAGTTAGTCGGCATAACTTCCCCCTCGTTGTTTGGTGAATGATGTTCAATTTGTACAGATTGACTTTTATTTAAAGTAGCATCAATGCAATTAGTACATAAATTTCTATTGGGCTCCACCTTGGCTTTTGCACATATAGCACAGAGATATTCCTCTGAGTCAGACATGTTTAACAAACTAGCAATTAAACTAGCAAGCTTGGAAATACTTTTCAACTCAATTTACAAGTAATATGAACCGGAGAAATTATAAAAACCAAATTTTTCCCGGTAAAGGCATAAATTTAGCAAAGGATTGCCCCCATTAGCAATGGATAACTAACCCTTAATAGCAGAAAAAAAATGTACAAAATATAAACGTTTTTTATCACAGTCAAAGCACAATCTCACAGGTCTGCTGTGAGTGATTACCTCCCTCAAAATAATTTTTGAAGACCCTTGAGCTCTGTAGAGACGATCCGGATCATGCAGGGAGAGAAACAGACTTGTGACTGAATTTCTGATGCGTAGCAAAAGCGCCAAAATAGGCCCCTCCCCCTCACACACAGCAGTGAGGGAAGTTCAGTAAACTGTCTTAAATTAAAATAAACGACAGCCAAGTGGAAAAACAGTGCCCAAAACAATTTTTCACCCAGTACCTCAGATAATTAAACGATTTAACATGCCAGCAAAAACGTTTAAAATCAAATAACATGAAATGTCATTAAACAGCCTGTTGCTAGACGTTCCCACTGCAAGTTAGGCTAAAAGTTATATGCATATAGTATTATCCCAGTGAAGTGCCATTCCCCAGAATACTGAAGTGTAAACATATATACATAACAGCCTGATACCAGTTGCTACTACTGCATTTAAGGCTGAACTTACATTATATCGGTATTGGCAGTATTTTCTCAGTCAATTCCATTCCTCAGAAAATAATATACTGCAACATACCTCTTTGCAGGTGAACCTGCCCGCTGTCCCCTGATCTGAAGTTTACCTCACTCCTCAGAATGGCCGAGAACAGCAAAATGAATCTTAGCTACGCCGGCTAAAATCATCCAAAAACTCAGGTAGATTCTTCTTCAAATTCTACCTGAGAAGGAACAACACACTCCGGTGCTGTTTTAAAATAACAAACTTTTGATTGAAGATATAAAAACTAAGTATAATCACCACAGTCCTCTCACACATCCTATCTATTAGTTGGGTGCAAGAGAATGACTGGGTGTGACGTAGAGGGGAGGAGCTATATAGCAGCTCTGCTTGGGTGATCCTCTTGCACTTCCTGTTGGGGAGGAGTTAATATCCCAGAAGTAATGATGACCCGTGGACTGACTACACTTAACAGGAGAAAACAAAGATTCTGTTATACGCTTGATCACTAATTTTAATTGTCATTGGCAAACCATTAAGATGATTTTACAAAAACACTGGCCAGTGTTGATGAGTGATGATAATATTGCAGTAGAGGTGGGGAGTTATCCCAATTTGACAACTAAAAGAGCCTTGAATAAGGGACAATCTTGTTAAGAGCCAATTCGTACCGACTGTTTCTAAAGGTAATTGGATGCAGAAAAACATACCCAATGGTAATTTTCCTTGTGGGAAATGTGTAACTTGCGATTTTATGAAAAAAACAAAAGTGTTCTCTGGTAATTGTGATAAGGAATTTCGCATTAACTACTTCTTCAATTGTAACACAGAAGGTGTTGTTTATTTACTTGAATGCTTGTGTCCCAGGTTTTACGTGGGCAAAACTAAGAGATTTTTCGTTTTTAAGGATCGTATTAAAGAGCATCGAGATGATATTAAAAGTGTTGTCCAAACTAGCAGTATAGCTAGGCATTATCAAATTAAACACAATAGCAATCCAAGCTGCCTGAAGTTCACTGGCATTGATAAGGGAATCTTGCATGGGAGAGGAGGAGACATTGATAAGTGTCTCCTCCAGAAAGAGTGCAAATGGATTTACACCCTGAACACCCTTTCACCGACAGGCCTCAATGAAAAGTTAGTTATGGCCAGCTTTATTTGAATCTAGAGGCAATTGAACGGTTCTTTCAATGCTCATCATTTTAATAGCCGCTTTCAGCGTTAAAGTATAATCACTTTGGCACAAATTTAATAAAGTATTGTGTTCTCCCTTCTCTTCATCTATCTTTCTTTCTTTCTTTATGTATTCATTTACTTTTACATTTACATTCATATGTATATTTATGGATGTATATGTGTACTTATTTTGCTTTCATCTATAGCTTTGAGGTTTTCTAAAACCAAATTAGCATTCAGGCCGTTAGTAAACGTCAATAGTTCTAAGTATTCTCTAAGTCACTTAAGCATCATTATTGTAAATGACTGTATCACATTGTATATATATATATATATATATATATATATATATATATATATATATATATATATATATATATATATATATATATATATATATATATATATATATATATAGTGTTGTTTACTATTATATTTTTTAAGGTATTGCTTGTTAATTATAGGTGGAGCTATTCAGAAATATAAGCTCCAATAGCAGGGCATAGATCCAATAGCCCTGAGGAAGCCCCGTCTTGCATATGACATTGGGGGTGAAACGATCGTAGCAATTGGATTGTAAGAGAATGTGACGTACCCGGATGAGGAAGTATGCTGCTTATTCACGCCACATGATTTCGGCGTTTGTGTCTGCAGCTCACAAGGCGGTAGCTGGTATATCGCACGAAGGATTTGCATCAGGATTGGACCACTGCATCATTGAATTACAGTTCCTACTCTCACGGTTTCAGATAAGTGTCTTATCGCACATAAACTAACTGCTTTCTATCTGTTATAGTCTCTGGCTATTCCGCACAGTGGAGGGTCACTCTGGCTAGACCTGGTTGTCTGGAGACGGAACTTTCTATAATATTGGAACTGTGAATTGCATGGTATTGAATCCTATAACACGGTGGTTAAGATGCAACGTACACCGCTACCTGCTAAGCCTTGGGTATATGTTTAACATCTTTTGGTATATCGCCATACTTAGATCCCTACATTGAACCTGCCCAGAAGTAGCCCTTGTATTTTTCTTGGGTTCTGTGTGCAGCTGGGGTGTAGTATGAGCGAAGTACTATTTAAGGTGCTTGATTTTTGAACCATGTTTGCATTTTGATGACATAGATGTGCTCACATTGAGGGTATTTTTCAAAGTCACGCGACTCTTTGTATATTGCAATGTGATTTTTTTTGTCCTGTATACGATTTGTGACATTTTCTGCTATGATACATCAGCATAGAGTGTCTTTATATTGATCTGAGCTCAAGTTTATATGCTAGAAAGGAATATATTTTGATGTTGATTATTTAAAAGAGTGCTTCATTCCCTATCTTTTGTATGGTACATTTATTAAGATGTTCCATTTCTTTTCTTACAGTTTACATTATAATATTTCCAAATAGGGTCTGCACCATTTATATGTATGCAAATGAAATAGTAAAATAAGTGTTGTACTGTTTACTGTATATCTTCTCATTAGTATTGACCATTTGTCCTTTAACCTCTTTTTTGCAATATATATATATATATATATATATTAAGTGGACAACCTACGGTACATTTTTAGGCATGATATACTGATTCCATGAAATTCAAACATGTATGGATTTGTCATTGTGGTTTAGTTATAAGAAGAATTTTTAACACTATTTCCCCAAACTTTGTAGAAACATAAGACTAGCCTCAGCTTTCATTAGTTCTACCGGGAGTTCATTCTCAAACACAGATCTATAGACGCATGTGAGGTTGCTGAGTGGCCTCATAAAGGCATTACAGCTCCAACACTTTGGAAACCTGCTCGAAAGAGCGTTCATGTAAATGTTTGTTGTTGAGAAATGTTTTTCTTCTATCGCCGGACAGATAGCTCAGCATGCTAATGCACTGTGGCTGAGCTCTGTAGCAACCCGAGGGTTGCAGGTTCGATCCCTGGCAAGGTTCACTCAGCCTTTCATCCTTCCAATGTTGATAAAATGAGCAGCGCTTTGAGACCCTTACGTGTGATTAATCGCGCCTTACAAGTACCCAATACATACATGGTAAGCTAGTCTCGCTGGATAGAACAAAAAACATAATTTATGCTTACCTGATAAATTTATTTCTCTTGTAGTGTATTCAGTCCACAGATCATCCATTACTTATGGAATATATTCTCTTCCCAACAGGAAATTGCAAGAGGATCACCCAAGCAGAGCTGCTACATAGCTCCTCCCCTCACATGTCATATTCAGTCATTCGACCAAAACAAGACGAGAAAGGAGGAACCATAGGGTGCAGTGGTGACTGAAGTATTAATTAAAATTTAGATCTGCCTTAAAAAGACAGGGCGGGCCGTGGACTTAATATACTACAAGAGAAATAAATTTATCAGGTAAGCATAAATTATGTTTTCTCTTGTTAAGTGTATTCAGTCCACGGATCATCCATTACTTATGGGATACCAATACCAAAGCTAAGTACACGGATGATGGGAGGGACAAGGCAGGCACTTAAACGGAAGGAACCACTGCCTGTAGAACCTCTCTCCCAAAAACAGCCTCCGAAGAAGCAAAAGTGTCAAATTTGTAAAATTTTGAAAAAGTGTGAAGCGAAGACCAAGTCGCAGCCTTGCAAATCTGTTCAACAGAGGCCTCATTCTTAAAGGCCCAGGTGGAAGCCACAGCTCTAGTGGAATGAGCTGTAATTCTTTCAGGGGGCTGCTTTCCAGCAGTCTCATAGGCTAAACGTATTATGCTACGAAGCCAAAAGGAGAGAGAAGTTGCCGAAGCTTTTTGACCTCTCCTCTGTCCAGAGTAAACGACAAACAAGGAAGAAGTTTGACGAAAATCTTTAGTTGCCTGTAAATAGAATTTCAGAGCACGGACTACGTCCAGATTATGCAAAAGTCGTTCCTTCCTTGAAGAAGGATTAGGACATAATGACGGAACAACAATCTCCTGATTGATATTCCTGTTAGAGACTACCTTAGGTAAAAACCCAGGTTTAGTACGCAGAACTACCTTGTCTGAATGGAAAATCAGATAAGGAGAATCACAGTGTAAGGCAGACAATTCCGAGACTCTTCGAGCCGAGGAAATAGCCATCAAAAATAGAACTTTCCAAGATAAAAGTTTAATATCAACGGAATGAAGGGGTTCAAACGGAACTCCTTGAAGAACTTTAAGAACCAAGTTTAAGCTCCACGGAGGAGCAACAGCTTTAAATACAGGCTTAATCCTAGCTAAAGCTTGACAAAAGGCCTGGACGTCTGGAACTTCTGCCAGACGCTTGTGCAAAAGAATAGACAGAGCAGAAATCTGTCCCTTTAAAGAACTAGCTGATAAGCCTTTTTCCAAGCCCTCTTGGAGAAAAGACAATATCCTCGGAATCCTAACCTTACTCCACGAGTAACTCTTGGATTCGCACCAATACAGGTATTTACGCCATATCTTATGGTAGATTTTCCTGGTAACAGGGTTTCGTGCCTGTATCAAAGTATCAATAACTGACTCGGAGAAGCCACGCTTTGATAGGATCAAGCGTTCAATCTCCACGCAGTCAGCCTCAGAGAAATTAGATTTGGATGATTGAAGGGACCTTGTATTAGAAGGTCTTTCCTCAAAGGTAGAGTCCATGGAGGACAGGACGACATGACCACTAGGTCTGCATACCAGGTCCTGCGTGGCCACGCAGGCGCTATCAGAATCACCGATGCTCTCTCCTGTTTGATCTTGGCAATCAGTCGAGGGAGCAGAGGAAACGGTGGAAACACATAAGCCATGTTGAAAAACCAAGGAGCTGCTAGAGCATCTATCAGCTTCGCTCCCGGGTCCCTGGACCTGGAACCGTAAAGAGGAAGTTTGGCGTTCTGGCAAGACGCCATGAGATCCAGTTCTGGTTTGCCCCAACGATGGACCAGTTGAGCAAATACCTCCGGATGGAGTTCCCACTCCCCCGGATGAAAAGTCTGACGACTTAGAAAGTCCGCCTCCCAGTTCTCCACTCCTGGGACGTGGATCGCTGACAAGTGGCAAGAATGAGACTCTGCCCAGCGAATTATCTTTGAGACTTCCAACATCGCTAGGGAGCTCCTGGTTCCCCCTTGATGGTTGATATAAGCCACAGTCGTGATGTTGTCCGACTGAAATCTGATGAACCTCAGTGTTGCTAGCTGAGGCCAAGCTAGAAGAGCGTTGAATATTGTCCTTAGCTCCAGAATATTTATTGGGAGGAGTTTCTCCTCCTGAGTCCAGGATCCCTGAGCCTTTAGGGAATTCCAGACTGCGCCCCAGCCTAGGAGGCTGGCATCTGTTGTTACAATCGTCCAATCTGGCCTGCGAAAGGTCATGCCCCTGGACAGATGGACTCGAGATAACCACCAGAGAAGAGAATCTCTGGTCTCTTGATCCAGATTTAGTAGAGGGGACAAATCTGAGTAATCCCCATTCCACTGACTTAGTGCCATTTGCGCGCCTGCATCTCAGACCGCTGCAATTATGCATGCTATGTCCATTGCCGCTACCATTAAGCCGATTACTTCCATGCACTGAGCCACTGACGGGCGTGGAATGGAATGAAGGACCCGGCAAGCATTTAAGAGTTTTGATAACCTGGCCTCCGTCAGGTAAATTTTCATTTTTACAGAATCTATCAGAGTCCCTAGGAAGGAGACTCTTGTGAGTGGTGATAGAGAACTCTTTTCCACGTTCACCTTCCACCCATGCGACCTTAGAAATGCCAGAACTATCTCTGTATGAGACTTGGCAATTTGCCAGCTTGTCGCCTGTATCAGGATGTCGTCTAGATACGGAGCCACCGCTATGCCTCGCGGTCTTAGAACCGCCAGAAGAGAGCCCAGCACCTTTGTAAAGATTCTCGGGGCCGTAGCCAACCCGAAGGGAAGAGCTACAAACTGGTAATGCCTGTCTAGGAAGGCACATCTTAGGAACCGATGATGATCTTTGTGAATCGGTATGTGAAGGTAGGCATCCTTTAAATCCACCGTGGTCATGTACTGACCCTCTTCGATCATGGGTAGGATAGTCCGAATAGTTTCCATTTTGAATGATGGAACTCTTAGGAATTTGTTTAAAATCTTTAGGTCCAAAATTGGCCTGAAGGTACCCTCTTTCTTGGGAACCACAAACAGATTTGAATAAAATCCCTGTCCTTGTTCCGTCTGCGGAACTGGGTGGATCACTCCCATTACTAGGAGGTCTTGTATGCAACATAGGAATGCCTCTTTCTTTATTTGGTTTTCTGATAACCTTGAAAGATGAAATCTCCCTAGAGGAGGAGAAGCCTTGAAGTCCAGAAGATATCCCTGAGATATGATCTCCAACGCCCAGGGATCCTGGACATCTCTTGCCCACGCCTGGGCGAAGAGAGAAAGTCTGCCCCCCACTAGATCCGTTTCCGGATAGGGGGCCATCCCTTCATGCTGTCTTAGGGGCAGTAGCAGGTTTTCTGGCCTGCTTGCCCTTGTTCCAGGACTGGTTGGTTTTCCAGGCCTGTCTGTAACGAGCAACGGTTCCTTCCTGTTTTGGTTTCGGAAGGCACGAAAATTAGACTGTTTGGCCTTTGATTTGGCCTTGTCCTGAGGAAGGGTATGACCCTTACCTCACGTAATGTCAGCGATAATTTCCTTCAAGCCGGGCCCGAATAAGGTTTGCCCCTTGAAAGGAATATTAAGTGATTTAGAAGTCACATCAGCTGACCAGGATTTAAGCCATAACGCTCTGCGCGCTTGAATGGCAAAACCGGAATTCTTAGCCGTTAGTTTAGTTAGATGTACAATGGCATCAGAAACAAATGCATTAGCTAGCTTAAGTGCTTTAAGCTTGTCCATAATTTCATCCAATGGAGCTGAGTGAATGGCCTCTTCTAGAGACTCAAACCAAAATGCTGCAGCAGCAGTGACAGGCGCAATGCATGCAAGGGGCTGTAAGATAAAACCTTGTTGAACAAACATTTTCTTAAGGTAACCCTCCAATTTTTTATCCATTGGATCCGAAAAAGCACAACTATCTTCCACCGGGATAGTGGTACGCTTAGCTAAAGTAGAAACTGCTCCCTCCACCTTAGGGACCGTCTGCCATAAGTCCCGTGTAGTGGCGTCTATTGGAAACATTTTTCTAAATATAGGAGGTGGGGAAAAGGGCACACCAGGTCTATCCCACTCATTGCTAATAATTTCTGTAAGCCTTTTAGGTATAGGAAAAACATCAGTACACACCGGTACTGCATAGTATCTATCCAGCCTACATAATTTCTCTGGAATCGCTACTGTGTTACAGTCATTCAGAGCCGCTAAAACCTCCCCTAGCAATACACGGAGGTTCTCAAGCTTAAATTTAAAATTAGAGATCTCTGAATCCGATTTCCCTGGATCAGATCCGTCACCTAAAGAATGAAGCTCTCCGTCCAAATGTTCTGCAAACTGTGACGCAGTATCGGACATGGCTCTTGTAGCACCAGCGCGCTCTATTCTTACCCTAGAGCAATCGCGCTGGCCTCTTAATTCTGGTAATTTAGATAATACTTCTGTCAGGGTATTATTCATAATATAAGCCATGTCTTGTAAGGTGATTTGTATGGCCGTCCCTGATGCACTTGGCGCCACAATATCACGCGCCTCCTGAGCGGGAGGCGAAGGTACTGACACGTGAGGAGAGTTAGTCGGCATAACTTCCCCCTCGTTGTCTGGTGATAATTCCTTTATAGATAAAGACTGACCTTTATTATTTAAAGTGAAATCAATACATTTAGTACACATGTTTCTGTGGGGCTCCACAGTGGCCTTTAAACATAGTGAACAAACAGATTCATCTGTGTCAGACATGTTTAAACAGACTAGCAATAAGACTAGCAGACTTGGAAAACACTGTAAATAATTTTAAAAGTAATAAAGAAAAACGCTACTGTGCTTTAAGAAGCACAGAAAACTGTCACAGTTGAAATAACAATGAACCAAATCAGTTATAGCAAACAAATTTTCACAGTAAATGTATTAAGTTAGCAGAGCATTGCACCCACTTGCAAATGGATGATTAACCCCTTAAAACCCAAACGGTTTTTATAAGCAAAAAAACGTTTTTTAATACAGTCAAAAAACCACTATCACAGGTCTGCTGTGACTGATTACCTCCCTCAAAATGACTTTTGAAGTCCCTTAAGCTGTCTGGAGACGACCCGGGTCAAGCAGAAGGAAGCAGGAAGACAGAGCCTGAATTTTTTACTGCGTCAAAAGAGCGCTAAAATAGGCCCCTCCTACTCAATATTACAATATTGGGAGTTTCAGTTAACTGTTTATATGCAGAAATATTGTCAGCCATGTGGAAAAATTTTATGCCCCAACAAGTTTTATCACCAATGTACCTCACAAAACGATTAAACATGCCAGTAAAATCGTTTTAAACATCCCTTTTTTAATGAGCATGTATCTCTATTGATAAGCCTGATACCAGTCTTCCTACTGCATTTAAGGCTTATAACATCACTTCAGTATTAATAGCATTTTCTCAGTCAAATTCCATTCCTTAGAAAATTACTTTACTGTATATATTTAAACCAGCCTGCTAACAGTCGCTCTCACTGTATTAAAGGCTTTTACTTACATTACATCGGTATCAGCAGTATTTTCTTAGTCAATTCCATTCCTTAGAAAAATAATTTACTGCACATACCTTGTTTGCAGGGTTCCCCGCACGCTATTCCCTTTCTGAAAGTTACCTCACTCCTCAGAATATGCGAGAACAGCCAGTGGATCTTAGTTACTGCCGCTAAGATCATAGAAAACGCAGGCAGATTCTTCTTCCAAATACTGCCTGAGAATAAACAACACACTCCGGTGTCATTTTAAAATAACAAACTTTTGATTGAAGAAATAAACTAAGTATAAAAACACCACAGACCTCTCACAACGTCCTATCTTTTAAGTTGCAAGAAAATGACTGAATATGACATGTGAGGGGAGGAGCTATGTAGCAGCTCTGCTTGGGTGATCCTCTTGCAATTTCCTGTTGGGAAGAGAATATATTCCATAAGTAATGGATGATCCGTGGATTGAATACACTTAACAAGAGAAAGCACGTTGAGGGGCTGGCTGTGGGCTTTTTAGAGATGTGTTTGGTATTTTTCATCTACATCATGTGGGATTCATAAAGCCTCTATTGCCCCTGTAAAGTATCTCATGCTGCTAATTCATAGCTGACAACGCTGTTTTGTTTTTATTTTGCTTTTAAACTGTTCTCAGGTTTAGCCTTTTGAGTAGACTGTTTTATAGAGAACTCTCTTGTTTTAGTTAGTTTGTTCTGAAATATTGTGAAGGTGGTTTTGTGATGCCGCCATCCTTCACAGTGGAACTTGCACTAAGCGCCAAGTTCCAGTTCCATAGATTACAAATGAGTGCGATTCAGAGCTTGCAGATGTGATGAGGGATGGGTACAGATCTTTATGAATTCCAAAATTTCCAAATTGCAATATTGTGGCGAGTTTTTCCCCCAATAGGATTTTAGTTTTATAAGCTGTTTTTTCGTAATCTATTTTAATGGCATTGGGTATGTCAGTGTTCTCAAATAAACAAACATCTTTGTTTGAAAATGTAAGAAAGATTGACTTTTGGGTATAGATGATTTGTATAGAACATATAAATTGAAAACTGCCTTTTGGATCATATAGGCTGCAATCTTTATATGTCTGAGTTTTTTTTCTTGTGGCAAGATATGTCTGCAATACCTAGTCAGATCAAACAAGCCTAATTAAATTTTTTCAAAAGAGAAAACATAGCTGAAAATATACATTTTTACTACTAGCTGGCCTTGTAAACGAAGGAGAAAATATGTATTATAGGCCACTGCAAGTAGTTGTTCTTAGGCATAGGTACAATATATTAAACACACCCCAAGAGCAGAGGGGAAAAATAGAGATGTCTCTAAGCACAAATTGAGGGTAAAACAGAAGAAAAATAATCTTACCACTTGTGAAGAATACTGTTAGCTGCCCAACAAGGTTAAAAACACTACAGTACTAGTTGTATTTGCATAATGTTAAAAATGAACGCCTAGATTTAGAGTTTGGCGTTAGCCGTCAAAACCAGCGTTAGAGGCTCCTAACGCTGGTTTTGGGCTACCGCTGGTATTTAGAGTCAGTCAGGAAAGGTTCTAACGCTCACTTTCCAGCCGCAACTTTTCCATACCGCAGATCCCCCTACGCCATTTGCGTAGCCTATCTTTTCAATGGGATCTTTCTAACGCCGGTATTTAGAGTCTTGGCTGAAGTGAGCGTTAGAAATCTAACGACAAAACTCCAGCCGCAGAAAAAAAAAACAGGAGTTAAGAGCTTTTTGGGCTAACGCCGGTTCATAAAGCTCTTAACTACTGTGCTCTACAGTACACTAACACCCATAAACTACCTATGTACCCCTAAACTGAGGCCCCCCCACATCGCCGCCACTCGATTAAAAAATTTTAACCGCTAATCTGCCGACCGCACACCGCCGCCACCTACGTTATACTTATGTACCCCTAATCTGCTGCCCCTAACACCACCGACCCCTATATTATATTTATTAACCCCTAATCTGCCCCCCACAACGTCGCCGCCAGCTACCTACAATAATTAACCCCTAATCTGCCGACCGCACCTCACCGCTACTATAATAAATGTATTAACCCCTAAAGCTAAGTCTAACCCTAACACTAACACCCCCCTAACTTAAATATAATTTAAATCTAACTAAATAAATTAACTATTATTAAATAAATTATTCCTATTTTAAACTAAATACTTACCTGTAAAATAAACCCTAATATAGCTACAATATAACGAATAATTATATTGTAGCTATTTTAGGATTTATATTTATTTTACAGGCAACTTTGTATTTATTTTAACCAGGTACAATAGCTATTAAATAGTTAATAACTATTTAATAGCTACCTAGTTAAAATAATTACAAAATTACCTGTAAAATAAATCCTAACCTAAGTTACAATTAAACCTAACACTACACTATCAATAAATTAATTAAATACAATACCTACAAATAACTAGAATTAAATAAACTAACTAAAGTACAAAAAATAAAAAATATTACAACAATTTTAAACTAATTACACCTACTCTAAGCCCCCTAATAAAATAACAAAGACCCCCAAAATAAAAAAATGCCCTACCCTATTCTACATAAAAAAGTTCAAAGCTTTTTTACCATACCAGCCCTTAAAAGGGCCATTTGCGGGGCATGCCCCAAATAATTCAGCTCTTTTGCCTGTAAAAAAAACAAAACATACAATACCCCCCCCAACATTACAACCCACCACCCACATACCCCTTATCTAACCCAAACCCCTCTTAAATAAACCTAACACTAAGCCCCTGAAGATCTTCCTACCTTATCTTCACCATGCCAGGTTCACCGATCCGTCCTCCGAAGTCTTCATCCAAGCCCAAGCGGGGGCTGGCGATCCATACTCCGGCTGAAGTCTTCTATCAAGCGGCGGCTGAAGAGGTCCAGAAGAGGCTCCAAAGTCTTCATCCTATCCGGGAAGAAGAGGAGATCTGGACCGGCAACCATCTTGATCCAAGCGGCATCTTCTATCTTCATCCGATGACTAACGGCTCCATCTTGAAGACCTCCGGCGCGGATCCATCCTCTTCTTCCGACGTCCAACTGAGGAATGAAGGTTCCTTTAAGGGACGTCATCCAAGATGGCGTCCCTCGAATTCCGATTGGCTGATAGGATTCTATCAGCCAATCGGAATTAAGGTAGGAAAATTCTGATTGGCTGATGGAATCAGCCAATCAGATTGAGCTCGCACAGCCAATAGGATTGAACTTGAATCTGATTGGCTGATTCCATCAGCCAATCAGATTTTTCCTACCTTAATTCCGATTGGCTGATAGAATCCTATCAGCCAATCGGAATTCGAGGGACGCCATCTTGGATGACGTCCCTTAAAGGAACCTTCATTCTTCAGTTGGACGTCGGAAGAAGAGGATGGATCCGCGCCGGAGGTCTTCAAGATGGAGCCGTTCGTCATCGGATGAAGATAGAAGATGCCGCTTAGATCAAGATGGTTGCCGGTCCAGATCTCCTCTTCTTCCCGGATAGGATGAAGACTTTGGAGCCTCTTCTGGACCTCTTCAGCCGCCGCTTGATAGAAGACTTCAGCCGGATTATGGATCGCCAGCCCCCGCTTGGGCTTGGATGAAGACTTCGGAGGCTTGGATCAAGACTTCGGAGGACGGATTGGTGAACCTGACATGGTGAAGATAAGGTAGGAAGATCTTGAGGGGCTAAGTGTTAGGTTTATTTAAGGGGGGTTTGGGTTAGATTAGGGGTATGTGGGTGGTGGGGAGGGGTATTGTATGTTTTTTTTTTTTACAGGCAAAAGAGCTGAATTATTTGGGGCATGCCCCGCAAATGGCCCTTTTCAGGGCTGGTAAGGTAAAAGAGCTTTGAACTTTTTTAATTTAGAATAGGGTAGGGCATTTTATTATTTTGGGGGTCTTTGTTATTTTATTAGGGGGCTTAGAGTAGGTGTAATTAGTTTAAAATTGTTGTAATATTTTTCTATTGTTTGTAAATATTTTTTTATTTTTTGTACTTTAGTTAATTTAATTGTAGTTATTTGTAGGTATTGTATTTAATTAATTTATTGATAGTGTAGTGTTAGGTTTAATTGTAACTTAGGTTAGGATTTATTTTACAGGTAATTTTGTAATTATTTTAACTATTTTAGCTATTAAATAGTTCTTAACTATTTAATAGCTATTGTACCTGGTTAAAATAAATACAAAGTTGCCTGTAAAATAAATATTAATCCTAAAATAGCTACAATATAATTATTCGATATATTGTAGCTATATTAGGGTTTATTTTACAGGTAAGTATTTAGCTTTAAATAGGAATAATTTATTTAATAAGAGTTAATTTATTTCGTTAGATTTAAATTATATTTAACTTAGGGGGGTGTTAGTGTTAGACTTAGTTTTAGGGGTTAATCCATTTATTAGAGTAGCGGCGAGATCCGGTCGGCAGATTAGGGGTTAATAATTGAAGTTAGGTGTCGGCGATGTTAGGGAGGGCAGATTAGGGGTTAATACTATTTCTTATAGGGTTATTGAGGCGGGAGTGAGGCGGATTAGGGGTTAATAACTTTATTATAGTAGCGGTGAGGTGCGGTCGGCAGATTAGGGGTTAATAAGTGTAGGTAGGTAGCGGCGACGTTGGGGGCGGCAGATTAGGGGTTAATAAATATAATATAGGGGTCGGCGGTGTTAGGGGCAGCAGATTAGGGGTACATAGGGATAACGTAGGTTGCGGCGGTGTACGGAGCGGCAGATTAGGGGTTAATAATATAATGCAGGGGTCAGCGATAGCGGGGGCGGCAGATTAGGGGTTAATAAGTGTAAGGCTAGGGGTGTTTAGACTCGGGGTACATGTTAGGGTGTTAGGTGCAGACTTAGGAAGTGTTTCCCCATAGGAAACAATGGGGCCGCGTTAGGAGCTGAACGCTGCTTTTTTGCAGGTGTTAGGTTTTTTTCAGCTCAAACTGTCCCATTGTTTCCTATGGGGGAATCGTGCACGAGCACGTTTTTGAAGCTGGCCGCGTCCGTAAGCACCGCTGGTATTTAGAGTTGCAGTTGCGGTAAATATGCTATACGCTCCTTTTTTGGAGCCTAACGCAGCCCTTCTGTGAACTCTAAATACAAGCGGTATTTAAAAGGTGCGGGGGGGGAAAAAGCACGCGTAGCTAACGCACCCCTTTGGCCGCAGAACTCTAAATCTAGCCGGAAGTGTTTATTAAAGTCAACAATGGTGGCCAGCGATATAAAGAGATGAATGCTGGGTTTCTATAGATGTCATAGATATCCTAGTGAGTAACTTGATTTTAACACTGGTATAAATACAAACTGACAATATGTTATGTTGTGATTTGCAATTGGCACATCCAATAGGAGAAGAAACAACCCCAAGCTTTATGCTTGCAAACCTCTAATTTTCCAAGGTGTAAAATTGTAATTATTTTAACCTGCTATTGAGACATAGTATATAATTGTGTATACTGTGATCTAGCAGGGATCTGTTATAAGTATACATTAACACCCAGAATTACGATATGATAAATAGATGTTGTTTTTTACAATGCCCCAAAAGTGAGTGCCTTGTAAGTGCACATTATAACCCAGTTAGTTTAAATAATACCATTAAATGATTGTCTGAATAAAGAGCCAACCAGTATATAGTCTGGTGAGAGAACCACTGTCGCTATCCACCACCCTGGCTAGGGTGCCAGGAATGAGGTGTTTTTAAATTACAATATGTTAAGCTACAATTAACCAACTAGTAAAGAGCAAGTTAAAAAAAACACAAGTACCCCTAACGTGGTCGCATTTCACTTTTGCTTCCTCAGAGGCTTGGGGTTGTTTCTTCTCCTATAGGATGTGCCAATTGCAAATCAGGACATAAAATATTGTCCGTTTCTATTTATACCAATGTTAAAATCAAGTTACTCACTAGGATATCTAGAATATCTATAGCAACCCAGTATTCATCTCTTTATATCGCTGGCCACCATTGTTGACTTTAATAAACACTTCATTTTTAACATTATGCAAATACAACAAGTACTGTAGTGTTTTTAACCTTGTTGGGCAGCTAACAGTATTCTTCTTATGCTGTCTTATTAGTAGCAACAATAAAAGTTACATTTCATAGACATAAGTGGTAAGATTATTTTTCTTCCGTTTTACCCTCATTTTGTGCTTAGAGGCATCTCTCTTTTTCCCCTCTGCTCTTGGAGTGTGTTTAATGTTTAATATAAGTCTACTTAAATGTCTATCTCCACGTTCTAAATGACAGCTCTTAAAACAGTATATAGTTCCTGACCACTGGGTCACTGAGACCATGGCAAAAGGTAGATCATTGGAGAGAAAAGTTACCCCTACTCCCACCCACTTTGCTAAACCAGTTTAACAGTCTAGCCAAGTAAAGGGAGAAAGCAAAATAAAAAGTGGAAGGGTAAGCAGCATGCTGTAAATAAAAAAAAAAGCTAGTAAAACTGGAGAAAAGTTAAAGCCACTATATCCAAGGGCAAATATGAACCAGAACAAACTGCAAAAGGTGGCACGTTTTAAGACCTCGGGAAGCTTCTACCTACTCCAAAAAAAAGGATTATAAATTGTGCAATGCTAAATATGATTTTACAAGTACAAAAGTTAAATTATGATACTGTATTCTTGATTCTAAAAATTATTATAAGAAGAATATGTTAAAGAACATAGTTTTTATTTTATTAAGTACCTGTAATAATAGTGATTGGTTAACGAACAAAACAAAAAAAAGCAATATTTATTACTAGAGGTTTAGCATTTTGTTTCTATGTTTTCCTTTCTTGAAACAGGTTATCTATTTTCTAATGCATAGTATTATACTTAAAGCAGAACAACTGTTTAGCAGCATGGAAAAATAAGTGATCAAAGATTTCCCAGAAAAAAACGTGAACATATGTTAAAGTAAAAATATCATATCATATAACAACAATTAAGAATACCACTATTAGAGCAGCCTTGTTTAGACAAAGATAATATATTAATATATCAATTAAATGTCTAGATGATTTTTCATTTACTACTGGTTAAGCCCAATAAAATATTTATATATATATATATATATAGATTACTTACAGTCGTCTTATTTTCCAAAGCAAAGCAGGAGAAAACAAAAAACAGAAATGAAAATACATTTCACATAAACTGCTTCAACATTTCCATAAACACTGTCCACTTGACAAAGATGCTATTGATAAGGGCTTTATTCAGCTGCAGCACAGCTGTTCATTTCTTTTATTATGTAAAAAACAAGAGTTCAACAGCTGAGCTTGCTGCTTTCCATGGCTAACAAATGTTTGGAAATTATACATCAGCTCTAAATATTAAACCAAATTCTATGGCTCTTTCAACTTTACTATAATCATTAAGTAGATTATCTCAAATCCACACATCTCACCAGCGTAACACTAAAGGACTCCTCTTGTCTACACATATGCACCACATAAAATAAAGTAAGAGGCCCTCCATTCATACAAAGTAGTGGTTGTGTGATAAAATAGGAATTATTAAATTACTCAGCAAGATAAAGAAATCAACAAGAGTTCACATTCACATCACATCTGCATGTCCTTACCCAGAATCCCTATCCGTGATTACGTGTTAAGAATACTTGTGGCAAAAACAGGTCTCACAAACTGTCTGAATATGTAAATATGTGCCACAGTGATTCATTTTACTCCAACTATATTTATGGTTAATCCTCATTAACTTCTTTCTGGCAGTGAGATTCAATGAAACATATGAAAAACGAGTTGTTTATTTGTACAATTGTTCATGTAAGATTTACCAGAGGTAGCACAATGAAAGCTGGCTGGTAATGGAGATCAGATGATGCGAATGCCATTATAGCCTGCAATCAAACCTGCACTTTTATGTGACAGCTCCAGCATACAACTGTGCATTAGCTGCAACAAAGCAGTGTTTAAACAACATTTTATATACTCATTTATTTATTTGAAAAACACCTCAATAAGCACAAAGTATACATGCATGGTGCCAAACTCTATACTGACTGGTAAGTATACTCTGTGAGTCACTGTGTGCATACACATATTGCACAAATAAAACATAATATGGAAAATGGGGGGGGGGGGAGAGACAAAGGAAACCTTATTTTGCATTGTAAAGTGTCTTGTAAAAGTATGCTAGGGATCTGGCCTGATATACTCATTGCATAGAAAGCAATTAAGGCAAAACTGCCAAGGAAATACTATATTTACCTGTCAGCCATTTGTGGTATAATAAAGTGCTGCCCATTTCTGTGATCTGACGGGGGAAAGAAAAAAAAAAAAAAAAAGAGTATTTCCATTAATTACAAACATTATATATATATATATCTGTATTATATATATCTACACATTAGTAAAACAATTTTAGGAAGTTGCTATTACACTTGACTGTCTTTCAAATTAGATATCAACAGCATTGAGCTTACTATACTGACACAATTACTAAATGTCTGATCTCAAAGGGCAATGTAAAAATTAGTTTATATAGTTTTACTTATTTGTTCACAAGGGTAACTGTTTTGAGGCGCTCTCTTGGGAGTTTTTGTTATGGCGAGTTTTTAAAGAGCAGCAGCCAGAATGGAATGTTTTCATAAAAGGAACGATGAGAGAGAAATACATTAATAACGTATTTGATTTAAATGAATAAACAGATATTATTCAGAGAATTTACATGACTTATTTCAAGATAAATTTAAAAAAAAAAAAGAGATAAGAGTGCCATGGGATATTTTTTCTTCAGAGAGATTTGTAAAAACTAAAATAATCCCAAGAGGTTTACGAATTAAGAAACTTCCCATTTACGGTTTAGATGATATGTAATTTATGGGTGGACTCTGAGACACGGTCGATCGATTGCTTGTGTTTTTACTCCTGTCTTCAGTTTAGGACTGCTATCTAACCGTGCAAGTACTGGTTTTCTATGCTTCAAATTTCTGTATTGTACTACTTGTTTACCAACTATGCATTTTTATTGTACTCATTCCCTTTTATTAAATTGATTGAACTGGATGTATTTGTGTTAGCGCAGTTTTTTTGTTTTTTTGTTTACAAAGTGAATTTGTTAAATGTAAAACTTTGTATATTTTAACTTACCTGGTTTTCTCCCACATAAATAAAAAGCTAATCTATCAGTCAGCTCATGCTGTATTTCCACAAGACGATCGGCTAATTCATGATGACCACCCTGCCTATAGGAAAAATATATTTTTATTTATTGTAAAAACTTTGAATATATTTTATTGTTCCAATACAAAAAGGAAAAACAAAATTTATGCTTACCTGATAAATGTATTTATTTCCAGGCATGGAGAGTCCACGAATCATTCCAATTACTAGTGGGATATTCACTCCTGGCCAGCAGGAGGAGGCAAAGAGCACCCCAGCAGAGCTGTTAAGTATCACTTCCTTTACCCATAACCCCAGTCATTCAGCCGAAGAGAAATGGAAAAAGATGATAACACAAAGGTATAGAGGTGACTGAGGTTTTAACAAAAACTACCTCCTGAATAAAATAAGAGCGGGCCGTGGACTCTCCATGCCTGGGAAAAAATAAATGTATCAGGTAAGCAAATTTTGTTTTCTTTCCGATGGCATGGAGAGTCCACGAATCATTCCAATTACTAGTGGGAACCAATACCCAAGTTGGAGGACACAGAATGAAAGGGAGGGAGAACAAAACAGGCAGACCTAAACAGAAGGCACCACCACTTAAAGAACTTTTCTCCCAAAAGAGGCCTCAGCCGAGGCAAAAGTATCAAATTTGTAAAATTATGAAAAAACTAAATTTATGCTCACCTGATAAATTTATTTCTCTTGTGGTGTATCCAGTCCACGGGTTCATCCATTACTTGTGGGATATTCTCCTTCCCAACAGGAAGTTGCAAGAGGACACCCACAGCAGAGCTGTCTATATAGCTCCTCCCCTAACTGCCACCACCAGTCATTCGACCGAAGACAAGCAAGAAAAAAGGAGAAACTATAGGGTGCAGTGGTGACTGTAGTTTAAAAATAAAAAACACCTGCCTTAAAATGACAGGGCGGGCCGTGGACTGGATACACCACAAGAGAAATAAATGTATCAGGTAAGCATATATTTTGTTTTCTCTTGTAAAGGTGTATCCAGTCCACGGGTTCATCCATTACTTGTGGGATACCAACACCAAAGCTTTAGGACACGGATGAAGGGAGGGACAAGGCAGGAACTTAAACGGAAGGAACCACTGCCTGTAAGACCTTTCTCCCAAAAATAGCCTCCAAAGAAGCAAAAGTATCGAATTTGTAGAATTTAGAAAAAGTATGAAGCGAAGACCAAATCTGTTCAACAGAGGCCTCATTTTTAAAAGCCCATGTGGAAGCCACCGCTCTAGTGGAATGAGCTGTAATTCTTTCAGGAGGCTGCTGGCCAGCAGTCTCATAAGCTAAGCGGATTATGCTTCTCAGCCAAAAAGAAAGAGAAGTTGCAGAAGCCTTTTGGCCTCTCCTCTGTCCAGAGTAGACAACAAAGCAGATGTTTGACGAAAATCCTTCGTAGCTTGTAAATAAAACTTTAAAGCACGAACCACATCAAGATTGTGTAAAAGACGTTCCTTCTTTGAGGAAGGATTAGGACATAATGAAGGAACAACAATCTCCTGATTGATATTCTTATTAGATACTACCTTAGGAAGAAACCCAGGTTTGGTACGCAAAACTACCTTATCTGCATGGAAAATCAGATAAGGGGAATCACACTGTAAAGCAGATAACTCCGAAACTCTTCGAGCCGAGGAGATAGCTACTAAAAACAGAACTTTCCAAGATAAAAGTTTAATATCTATGGAGTTTAAATTTTGTTCTTCAAGTGGTTCCGTTTGAACCTTTGAACTCCGTGGCGGAGCAACAGGTTTAAAAACAGGCTTGATTCCAACTAAAGCCTGACAAAACGCCTGAACGTCTGGAACCTCAGCCAGACGTTTGTGCAAAAGAATAGACAGAGCAGAAATCTGTCCCTTTAAGGAACTAGCTGACAATCCCTTCTTGGAGAAAGGATAAGATTCTAGGAATCCTGACTTTACTCCATGAGTAACCCTTGGATTCACACCAATGAAGATATTTACACCATATCTTATGATAGATTTTCCTGGTGACAGGCTTTCGAGCCTGAATTAAGGTATCAATGACCGATTCAGAAAAACCACGCTTTGATAGAATCAAGCGTTCAATCTCCAAGCAGTCAGACGCATAGAAATTAGATTTGGATGTTTGAAAGGACCTTGAAGTAGAAGGTCCTGCCTTAGCGGCAGAGTCCATGGTGGAAAGGATGACATGTCCACCAGATCTGCATACCAAGTCCTGCGTGGCCACGCAGGAGCTATCAAAATCACCAAAGCTCTCTCCTGCTTGATCTTGGCAATCAGACGAGGGAGCAGAGGAAACAGTGGAAACACATAAGCCAGGCTGAAGGACCAGGGCGCTGCTAGAGCATCTATTAGCGCTGCCTGGGGATCCCTGGACCTGGACCCGTAACGAGGAAGCTTGGCGTTCTGACGAGACACCATGAGATCCAGTTCTGGTTTGCCCCATAGTTGAATCAACTGGGCAAATACCTCCGGATGGAGCTCCCACTCCTTGTTCCCCCCTGATGGTTGATGTAGGCTACAGTCGTGATGTTGTCCGACTGAAATCTGATGAACCTGACCGCAGCTAGCTGAGGCCAAGCCTGAAGAGCATTGAATATCGCTCTTAGTTCCAGAATGTTTATCGGAAGGAGGGTTTCCTCCTGAGTCCACGAACCCTGAGCCTTCAGGGAGTTCCATACTGCGCCCCAGCCCAGAAGGCTGGCATCTGTCATCACTATAGTCCATTCTGGCCTGCGGAAACTCATTCCCCTGGACAGATGGACCCAAGATAGCCACCAGAGAAGAGAATCCCTGGTCTCTTGATCCAGATTTAGCAGAGGGGACAAATCTGTGTAATCCCTATTCCACTGATTGAGCATGCAAAGTTGCAGTGGTCTGAGATGTAGGCGGGCAAACGGAACTATGTCCATTGCCGCTACCATTAAGCCGATTACTTCCATACACTGAGCCACTGACGGCTGAGAAGTGGAATAAAGAGCACGGCAGGAAGTTAGAAGCTTTGACAACCTGACCTCTGTCAGAAAAATCTTCATTTCTACTGGATCTATCAGAGTTCCTAGGAAGGAAACTCTTGTGAGAGGGGAGAGAGAACTCTTTTCTTCGTTCACCTTCCACCCGTGAGACCTCAGGAATGCCAGAACAATGTCCGTATGGGACTTGGCGATTTGAAAAGTCGACGCCAGTATCAGAATGTCGTCTAGGTAAGGAGCCACCGATATGCCTCGTGGCCTTAGAACCGCCAGTAGGGACTCTAGAACCTTCGTAAAGATTCTTGGTGCCGTGGCTAACCAGAAGGGAAGAGCCACAAACTGGTAATGCCTGTCTAGGAAGGCAAACCTGAGAAACCGATGATGATCTCTGTGTATCGGAAAGTGGAGATAAGCATCCTTTAAGTCCACGGTAGTCATATATTGACCCTCCTGGATCATAGGTAGGATGGTTCGAATAGTCTCCATCTTGAAGGATGGGACCCTGAGAAATTTGTTAAGGATCTTGAGATCCAAGATTGGTATGAAAGTTCCCTCTTTTTTTGGGAACTATAAACAGATTTGAATAGAATCCCTGCCCCTGTTCCTCCCTTGGAACTGGGTGGATCACTCCCATAACCAGAAGGTCTTGAACGCAACGTAAGAATGCCTCTCTCTTTATCTGGTTTGCAGATAATTGTGAGAGATGAAATCTCCCCTTTGGAGATGAGGCTTTGAAATCCAGAAGATATCCCTGGGAAACAATCTCCAGAGCCCAGGGATCCTGGACGTCTCTAGCCCAAGCCTGGGCGAAGAGAGAAAGTCTGCCCCCAACTAGATCCGGTCCCGGATCGGGGGCTACTCCTTCATGCTGTCTTAGAGGCAGCAGCAGGTTTTTTGGCCTGCTTTCCCTTGTTCCAAGCCTGGTTAGCTCTCCAGACTGGCTTGGACTGGGCAAAAGTTCCCTCTTGTTTTGCAGTAGAGGAAGTTGAAGCTGCGCCACTCTTGAAGTTTCGAAAGGAACGAAAATTAGTCTGTTTGGTCCTTAATTTGTTGGACCTATCCTGGGGAAGGGCGTGGCCTTTTCCTCCAGTAATATCAGAAATGATCTCCTTCAGTCCAGGCCCGAATAGGGTCTGCCCTTTGAAGGAGATGTTGAGAAGCTTAGACTTTGAAGTAACGTCAGCTGACCAGGACTTAAGCCATAGCGCCCTACGCGCCTGAATGGCAAAACCTGAATTCTTAGCCGTTAGCTTTGTTAAATGAAAAACAGCGTCAGAAATAAATGAATTGGCTAACTTAAGAGCTTTAAGCTTGTCTAGGATATCATCCAACGGGGTCTCCACCTGTAGAGCCTCCTCAAGAGACTCGAACCAGAAAGCCGCTGCAGCAGTGACTAGGGCAATGCATGCAAGAGGCTGGAGAATAAAACCTTGTTGTATAAAGATTTTAAGGAAACCCTCTAATTTTTTTTCCATTGGATCTAGGAAAGCACAACTGTCCTTGACGGGGATAGTTGTACGCTTAGCTAGGGTAGAGACTGCTCCCTCCACCTTAGGGACCGTCTGCCACGAGTCCCGTGTAGCGGCATCTATGGGAAACATCTTTTTAAAAGCAGGAGGGGGAGAGAACGGTACACCTGGTCTATCCCATTCCTTCGTAATAATTTTTGAAAACCTCTTAGGGACTGGAAAAACATCAGTGTAAACAGGCACTGCAAAGTATTTGTCCATTTTACACAATTTCTCTGGGACTACAATGGTGTCACAGTCATCCAGAGTCGCTAAAACCTCCCTGAGCAACAAGCGGAGGTGTTCAAGCTTAAATTTAAATGCTGTCATTTCAGAGTCAGACTGAAATAACGCCTTCCCTGAATCAGAAATGTCACCCACAGATAGAAGCTCTCCTGCTTCGGCTTCTGTACATTGTGAGGGTATATCAGACATAGCTACTAAAGCGTCAGAAAGCTCTGTATTTGTTCTAGCCCCAGAGCTGTCTCGCTTTCCTTGTAGCCCTGGCAGTTTGGACAATACCTCTGTGAGGGTATGATTCATAACTGCCACCATGTCTTGTAAGGTAAATGCATTGGACGAGCCAGATGTACTTGGCGTCACTTGCGCGGGAGATATAGGTTCTGACACATTGGGAGAGTTAGGTGGTTTAACCTCCCTTTTGTCAGTCTGAGAAACCTCTGGTGATAAATCTTTAAAAGCCATAATATGGTCTTTATAACTTATAGAAAGGTCAGTGCATTTGGTACACATTCTAAGAGGGGGTTCCACAATGGCTTCTAAACATAATGAACAAGGAGTTTCCTCTATGTCAGACATGTTTAACAGACTAGTAATGAGACCAGCAATAAATGTGAAAAAGCAATTAAACAAAAACGGTACTGTGCCTTTAAGAGAAAAAAACTACCACATAAACTGCAAAACAGTGTTAAAAAGTAGTGAACTCTACGAAATTTTTACAGTGTGTATAAGAGACCAAAGCAGCATTGCCCCCACTTGCAAATAGATGATTAACCCCTTAGGCCCCAAACCGGATTAGAAAAACGGTAAAACCGTTAATAAACAGTCAAACACACTGCCACAGCTCTGTTGTGGCTCCTACCTGCCCTTAAACACGATTTTTGCAGGACAAAAACCCTCTATAGTGGTCCTAGATGCCAGAGGACTCCTTTAGGGAAGCTGGATGTCTCAGTCTGAATATCAACTGCGCATAAAGTGCGCAAAAATAGGCCCCTCCCACCATGCACTCAATGTCAGAGGGCCTTAAAAAAGTACTCCTAGGAGTAATCTAACAAGCCATGTGGAAAACTAGGCCCCAAATAAAGATTTATCACCCTCAGAGAAAAAACGTTTTTTCTGTAAGTTATGCAAACGTTTTTACACTAAGTAATATGAGAATTAACATGAATATTACCCTTATCTTGTAAGCATGATCCCAGTCGTTGTTAAATCACTGTATCAGGCTTACCTCAAATATACCTGGCACTGTCAGCATTTTCTAGACCTTATCTCTCTAGAAAAAAATATACTGAACATACCTCAAAGCAGATGATCTGCAAACCGTCCCCCCCAACTGAAGTTTTCTTTTCATACTCTTCAGTTATGTGTGAGAACAGCAATGGACCTTAGTTACAAACCGCTAAGATCATCAACCTCCAGGCAGATTCTTCTTCCAATTTCTGCCTGAGAGTAAAACAGTACAACGCCGGTACCGTTTAAAAATAAACTCTTGATTGAAGGTAAAAACTACACTAAGGCACCACATATCTCTTGATACTTCCTTTCTTGTCGAGAATTGCAAGAGAATGACTGGAGGTGGCAGTTAGGGGAGGAGCTATATAGACAGCTCTGCTGTGGGTGTCCTCTTGCAACTTCCTGTTGGGAAGGAGAATATCCCACAAGTAATGGATGAACCCGTGGACTGGATACACCTTTACAAGAGAAAGTATGAATAGAGGACCATGTGGCCGCCTTGCAAATTTGATCCACTGAAGCTCCATTTTTAAAAGCCCAGGAAGAAGAAACAGCTCTAGCGGAATGAGAAGAAATTCTCTCAGAAGGTTGCTGTCCAGCTGTATCATAAGCTAAAGGGATAACACTTCTCAAAAAGAGAGAAGCAGAAGTGCCCTTCTGACCCCTAGGTTTACTAGAGAAAAGAACAAACAGGGCAGAAGACTGCCGAAAATCCTTAGTTGCTTGAAGATAAAATTTAAGAGCACGCACAACATCCAAGTTATGCAAGACACAATCCTCCTGGGTAGAAGGGTTAGGACAAAATGAGGGAACAACAATTTCCTGCTTAATATTGCGATCCGACACTACCTTAGAGAGAAACCCCAGCTTAGTACGGAGGACCGCCTTATCAACATGAAAAATAAGGTAAGGGGAATCACACTGCAGAGCCGAAAGTTTGGAAACTCTGCATGCAGATTAAATAGCAATAAGAAAAAAAACCTTCTAAGATAGAAGTTGATATTAAACAGAATACATCGGCTCAAACAGAGCCTGCAGCAAAACTCTAAGAACAAGGTTAAGGCTCCAAGGAGGAGCAACAGATTTAAACACAGGCCTGATTCTGACCAAGGCCTGAACTAAAGACTGAACATCTAGCAGAACTGCCAAACGTTTAGATAGAGCAGAAATCTGACCCTTCAGAGTACTGGCTGACAAACCTTTCTCCAGGCCCTCTTGAATAAAAGCCAAAATTTGAGGAAACTTTACTTTATTCCAAGAAAAACCCTTTGAATCCCACCAATGAAAGAATTTACACCATACCCTATGGTAAATTCTGCGAGTAACCGATTTACGAGCTTGAAGCATAGTATCTATGGACTTTCACAGAGAAGCCACGTCTAGCCAAAACAAGATGTTCAATCTCCAAGCAGTCTGCTTCAGAGAAACCAGATTTGGATAAAGGAAGGGACCCTGAAGAAGATGGTCCTTCCTCAAAGGTAACCTCCAAGGAGGAAGAGATGACATTGTCACCAGATCCGCAAACCAGATCCTGCAAAGCTATGCAGGAGCTATTAGAATCACCAAAGTTGTCTCCTGCTTGATGCGAGCAACTATTCGTGGAAGTAGAGCAAACGGAGGAAACAGGTATGCTAGATTGAAGTTCCAAGGAACCGCCAGAGCATCTACCAAAATGGCTCGAGGATCTCTTGACCTTGAACCATACCTTAGATGTTTGGCGTTTTGACGAGACGCCATCAGATCCAATTCCAGAATCCCCCACCTGAGAGTTATTATCGAGAAAACCTCTGGGTGGAGAGCCCACTCTCTGGGATGAAAAGTTTGCCTGCTCAGAAAATCCGCCTCCCAGTTGTCCACCCCTGGAATGTGGATGGCAGAGAGATGGCAATCGTGAGACTCCGCCCACTGGAGAATGCAAGTTACCTCCTCCATTGCCAAGGAACTCAGAGTTCCCCCCCGGAGGTTGATATAAGCCACCGAAGTGATGTTGTCTGACTGGAATCTGATAAACCCAACCTAGTTGAGGCAAAACTATCAAAGCATTGAAAATTGCTCTCAACTCCAAGATATTTATTAGAAGAGACGACTCCTCCGGAGTCCACAGGCCCTGTGCTTTTAAAGAACCCCAAACTGCTCCCCAGCCCAACAGGCTGGCGTCCATGGTCACAATCAACCAAGAAGGTCTCAGAAAGCATGTGCCCCGAGACAGATGGTCCTGAGAAATCCACCACGAAAGAGAGACTCTTGTTGGGGAGTCCAGATTTATCCTCTGCGAGAGATCTGAGTGATCCCCGTTCCATTGACTGAACATGCACAGTTGCAGAGGTCTCAGATGGAACCGAGCAAAAGGAATGATGTCCAATGAGGCAACCATCAGACCAATCACCTCCATGCATTGAGCCACATATGGACGAATAGCTGACTGGAGAGAAAGGCAAGAAGCATGAAGTTTGGATTTTCTGATGTCTGTCAGAAAAATCTTCATGGACAAGGAATCTAAAATTGTTCCTAGGAAACACACCCTTGTATTTGGTACAAGGAAACTCTTTCCCAGATTCACTTTCCACCCGTGGGAACGTAGAATAGACAACAACATCTCTGTATGAGATTTTGCTAGATGAAAGGATGGCACTTGAACCAAGATATCGTCTAAGTAAGGCGCCACAGCAATGCCCTGAGACCCGACTGCTGCCAGAAGAGCCCCCAGAACCTTTGTGAAAATTCTGGGAGATGTAGCAAGACAAAAAAGAAGGGCAAAAAAATGGAAATGTTTGTCTAGAAAGGCAAACCTCAGATACTGGTAATGATCCCTGTGAATGGGAACATGAAGATATGCATCCTTCCGGTCTATGGTCATCATGAACTGACCCTCTTGTACCAAAGGAAGAATAGATGGTCTACATTTTTGAAGGACAGAACTCTGAGAAATTGAGACACTATAGGTCCAGAATGGGACGGAAAGTGCCCTCCTGTTTGGGAACTTCAAAGATTTGAATAGAATCCTAGACCCTGTTCCTCTAGAGGAACTGGAACAATCACTCCCAGGGAGGAAAGATCCTTAACGCAGTTTAAGAAGGCCTCTCTCTTTATCTGATCCACAGATAACCTTGACAGGTGAAATCTGCCCCTGGGAAGACAAGATTTGAATCCTATTCTGTAACTGTGGGATACAATATCTATTGCCCAAGGATCTGGGACAACTTGTATCCAAGCCTGCAGAAAGAAAAAGAGCCTGCCCCCCACTTGATCTAAAACAGGATCAGGGGCAGACCCTTCATGCTGATTGGAATCTTCTTCTTCTTGGCTTGCTTTCCTTTATTCCAAGGCTGACTGGACCTCCAAAACTTGGGAGTGTTCCAACTTGAAAGAGGAGCAAGAAGACTTTGTCCCTTAAAGTTATGAAATTAACGAAAATTAGAATTCTGATGATCTTCAGGCCTATTCTTTTTATCCTGAGGTAGGAAAGAGCCCTTTCCACCTGTAATATCGGAAATTATTTCAGTCAGACACGGACAAAACAAGGTTTTACCCTTATAAGGCAAAGATTAAATCTTGGACTTGGATGTAACATCTGCAGACCAAGACTTTAACCACAGAGCTCTGCAAGCTAAAACAGTGAAACCAGAAATCTTAGCTCCCAACCTAAGAACTTGCATATTCGCATCACTATGTTTAGATTTCCTCTTGCGCTTATCAGCAACCGTTAGAAAAGCTGATAAGGCTTCTGAAACAGCAGAAGTTATCTGTGCAGCAGAATCCCCAGGTAAATAAACACCCCCAGGAGGTTGTTGAGAGGAACCGCAGGGCACTGCATGTGAAGTTTGGGACGTTTGAGGGGAAAGCTGACTTAGCTAAGGCAATGCTGGAACAACATTATCCTGAGAGACAGAAGGCTCTGGGAGAGAAATCGTATCTTTAAATAATAAAGTCTTATTTAAACAAGAGGAGCAAAATTGCACAGGAGGAACCACCTGAGCCTCAAAGCAAAACAAACATTTGTCAACTGGCAAATTAAAATTTTCATTAGTGTCCATAATAACAGTGAAACAAAGAACCCTTATAAGATTCACTAGCCCTATTGAACGATTTAAACAGAAAAACCTAGACAACTGTAACTTCAGCTCTGCTGAGGGATTACCGCTCCTAGCACACCAGAAAGATCCCACTATTATTTTGGATCCTGTCCAGCCGCTCACATACAGCTGCTGCAACACAGAAGAAAATGCTGGTCTGCAGAAGCCGGAAAAAAGAAAGCACATAACAAACACGGTCACATGACAGCAACTAAAAGGAAAATTGCGCCACTAGACAAAATGGCGCAAAATAACCTCACTTCCTGAAAATTTGAAAAAGACCGTAGCATAACGGCTCCGATCACATGATCGCTCACCTCTCATTGCCGAAAAACTCTGGGAAGTAAAAAAGTAAAAAACACCTCCTAAACAAAAAGGAGGACTGAAACTCCCATTCTCATAGATCCCAGACACAAAATAAATATCCTTTATAACATGTCTCCTCAGCCTCTAAAGTTCCTAATCCAGTTTCCTTGATATGCTCCCTGCCTATTAAAAGTTAAAGCACATACATTTTCCCCTGAGTACATCCACAAAGATCTCCCATTAACTCTTAGAGTGCTGGTACCTTCTGACCTAGAAGGGATGCACTTACCTGTGGAAGTAGCCGTCAGGTAGGGATATGTTTCTTAGGTATGTCAGATCACTTCACATCTAACAGTGACCTGTAGAAAAAAAAAAAAAAAGAGTAACCAGAGTCTATCTAAAAGGGGTAGCATCGGTATTAGAAATAAAGCAAGGACCACACCTCACCGCCTTCTAACTGCTAAAAGCCACCATTACTCTTACTAAAGAGATTAACATGGACACAGCAAAGTACCCATAAAAGGATTAAAAATCTTCAGACACCTTCTTCGCCATCCTCCCGTGATCAAGGCAAAGAATGACTGGGGGTTATGGGTAAGGGAAGTGATACTTAACAGCTCTGCTGGGGGGCTCTTTGCCTCCTCCTGCTGGCCAGGAGAGAATATCCTACTAGTAATTGGAATGATTCGTGGACTCTCCATGCCATAGGAAAGAAATTAGATTACATTGCACTCGTTTATGCCGGGGTTAGGTTCCAGAAGGAATGGTTGTAAATCGAAACCGTTGTAAATTGAAACCCAGTTTATAATGCAAGTCAATGGGAAGTGAGGGAGATAGGTTCCAGGCCCCTCTCAAAATTGTCATAAGTAACACCTAATACATTATTTTTAAAGCATTGAAATGAAGACTTTAAATGCTAAACAACATTATAAACCTAATAAAATAATCACACAACACAGAATATATAATTAAAATAAGTTAAACAAACAAAAACATTTGCTAAACAGCATTATAAACCTAATAAAATAATCACACAACACAGCATTTTCTGCAAACAGTTCTTTCTATGCATTCCAATCTGGACTGATTTATAGACAGGAAGAACTTGTTCCTTTGAAATCTGCTCGATAGCTCAGGTCTGGTTAAACTGATTAATTTCAGCTTGCTTGGCTTTGCTGCAACACAAGCGGACATCTCCACCTACTGGCTATTTTAATAAATGCACTGCGTCTCAATGCTTTTCAATAGCAGTCACATGACTGGAAAAAAAGTTTGTTATTCTAAAACGGTGTAAATTGAACCGTTGTAAAACGAGGGCCACCTGTATACACATACAAACAAACATCTGTTACGACAGTTACCCATTGCAATACAATATGGGTTTGAAAACATTCTTTAGTGAAAATACCCTAAAGTTTTAATGAATTTACATCACAATGTATTTTTATTTTATTTTTACTATTGAGTGAAATATTTTAACATCTCATTAATTACACAATATATAGTAACAATAACATTTTTGGATACAACTGACTGAATTATATGTTTATCATGATCTTAAAGATCATTAATTCTAAAAGTTTATGTCACTATTTTCAGAAATCACCTCAGATTAGAGACATACATTCTTCACTGAGTTCAAGCTGTAGACAGATCTCAAAATCAATTGTTCAGAGAGGAGTGCATAAACCAGGCCTTCATAGTAGAATTGCTGAAAAGAAACCACCACTGAAGGGGACAAATAAGAAAAGACTTGACTCAGCCAATGAGATGAGGAAGTGAACATCAGACCAGTGGAAATCTGTCCTTCGGTCTGAAGAGTCTAAATTTAATATTTCTAAATCCAACAGACATATCTTTGTGAGACACAGAAAAGGTAAAAGGATGATGTCTGACGAATGGAGGCGATTTAGGAAAATGTATTTGGCAATTTAGGTAAAACTGTAGGCACACTTAAAGTGAAAGTCAACCCTAGTGTTTCACAAATGCTAGGAATGACTATTGAAACAAATAAAGGGGACTTTCATTTATAATATACTTCATGCATAAAGTTCCTTTATTTGTTTCAAGCGATCACCGATCTAAGCTGCTTGGCACCCTTGGGAGTCTGATTTACTGCACGGCTATTTGCTAAGTGTTGAAAACGTCACCTCTTACCAAAACGGTGATCCGATGTGTGCTGCTGTAGCAGCACAGATCGACAATCGCTTAAAACAAATAAAAGAGCTTTCTGCATGAAGTATTTTATACTTCATGAATGAAAGTCCCCTTTGTTTCAATGGCCAATCCTAGCGTTTGTGAAACGCTATGGTTGACTTTCACTTTAAAGCTACAGAAATGTCAAAATTTAAATGTACATTGTTGTGTCTCAATATGAAATAGAAACATTTTTGCAATATACTTCACCTACCAAAAATGTTTCCAGTAAAAGTTATGTTTTTCAGTCACTTACATATCTTATGAGGCCCGTGCGCCATTATTCAACCACCATGCCTGTTCAGCTGGCAGTGGTGTGTATTGCTTTTGTAAAGACATAATTTGTGTCATACAAGTCCCTAGTGACTCTCTGAGAACGTGTGATGTTTAAGGCCCTCACAGTATAAAACCCGTAATAACTAAAATACTTCTATTTGAAATTGAAATGCACCCATGCATATTTCAGTTTAGACTGTTAATCTGCATAGCTACCACAGCTTTCAGCAACAACACACAATCCCATTTGGTTTGCTCTTAGTTAGGCTGTCATTTGTTTCTCAACAGGACATTAACCTAAAACACCCCTCTAGGCTGAGTAAAGAGCGATTTGTAAAGGAACAAGAGTGATGGAGTTCTATCTACATCAGATGACCTGGTCTCCACAGTCACCTGATCTAAACCCAATAGACATTGTTTAGGATGATATGAACCAAAGAGTGAAGGAAAGCAATCTACCCAGTGCCCAGAATATATGGTGGCTCCCTAAAAAGATATCACCCCATGTTGCTACCTGATGAACATGGATGAGAAAATGCCAAAAGTGTGCAATGCTGTTATCAAGGCAAAAGTTGGGTAGTTAAAAAAAAAAAAAAAAAAAAAATATCTAACAATCTAAAATCTTTTAAGTTTTGATTTACAGTGTTTGGTAACTGCATAATTCCATCTGTGTTATTTCATTATTTTGATGACTTTGTTATTACTATTTTACATATTTTAGAATAATAGTAAAGAAAATGTATAGGTAAGTCCAAACATTTTACAAGTACTGTAGGAATCCAGTGACAATGTTTTTTTTTTGTTTTTTTTTTAACGACTCAAAATATCTTTATTGCAGTTGAAATTTCACTGTATCAATGAGATACATTACTGAATTACTGCCATACAGAATTAAAGCACAATAAACACGTTACATAAAACACACTGTGAAATTATGGTCAAGGAGTCCAGGATCTACCAAGTGCTTCCCTTGGTATGCCAACCACTGGAAAGACCTGCTTCACAACAGTCTGTATAATTACACATAACTATTTAATGAAAACACAATTTTATGTAAAATAAATCACCTTGCATAGTCAATGGGTGTTTTTCCAGCAGAATCTGGTGTGCCAGGATCTGCCCCATATACTGCAAGTAACTCAGCCTGTAGGATTTGCCCTGCTTTGGCGGCAACATGTAGCGGCGTACTTCCCTTTTCCTATATGACAAAAAAAGCAACAACATTATTTACAATCTTGAAGCATTATACAATTGAGGTCTGTTATGGTGATCACTGACTCTTATGATGGTAAAACATCCTGTCTATAAGATCTTTGTATTCAGCACTTTATAGACTTAAAGGAAAATAAACAAAACATGTTTTTCATGATTCAGATAGAACATAAAATTTCAAACTACTTTCCAATTTACTTCTATTATAACATTTTCTTTGTCTTCTTGTTATCCTTTGTTGAAAAGCAGGAAGGTAAGGTCAGGAGTGTGCACATGTCTGCACTACTACTACTTTCTGTCATGTAGCGACCCAGACATGTGCACGCTACCTTTCTAGATACCTCTTCAACAAAGATTAACATCAGAACAAAGCAAATTTGATAATAGAAGTCAATTGTAAACTTTCATTCAAACTTGTTATATGTAAGACTATATTTATTTTAAGGAAACGCATACATTTCACATTGATTCAATCCCACATTCGACACATCCATAACAAGAAAAAACAACTATAATATGGTTTTCATATTTTATCTCCTTAAAAGGACATTAAACACCTCTTGTCTGTTATTTTTAAAAATAAAATAAAACTTAGGTGACAACTTTTGATATTTTTTGCCCTCTATAAGGAGACAAAGCACAATTTTTACACAAAAAGCAAAACAGAAAATGTATGCTTACCTGATAAATTTATTTCTTCTTAGACATGGTGAGTCCACGGATCATCTTCATTACTTATGGGATATTCACCTCCTGGTCAGCAGGAGGAGGCAAAGAGCACCACAGCAGAGCTGTTAAATAGCTTCTCCCTTCCCTCCCACTCCAGTCATTCGACTGAAGTTAGGAAGAGAAAGGAAAAGCCAAGGTGCAGAGGTGTCTGAAGTTTACAAAAAATAACAACCTGTCTTAAAAGAACAGGGCGGGCCGTGGACTCATCGTGTCTAAGAAAGAAATAATTTTATCAGGTAAGCATAAATTTTCTTTTCTTCTTAAAGACACAATGAGTCCACGGATCATCTTCATTACTTATGGGATACAATACCCAAGCTAGAGGACACAGATGATACAGGAGGGACAAGACAGGGAACCTAAACAGAAGGCACCACTGCTTGAAGAACCTTTCTCCCAAAAGCAGCCTCAGCCGAGGCAAAAGTATCAATTTCGTAAAATTTAGAAAAAGTGTGAAGAGAGGACCAAGCTGCAGCCTTGCAAATCTGTTCCACAGAAGCTTCCTTCTTGAATGCCCATGGAGAAGAAACAGTCCTCTTGGAATAAGCCGTAACTCTCTCTGGAGGCTGCTGTCCAGCAGTCTCATATGCAAAGCTTATGATACTCTTCAGCCAAAAAGAAATAAGTAGCCATAGTTTTCTGTCCCTTGCGTTTTCCTGAGAAAACCACAAACAAAGAAAAGACTGACGAAAGTCCTTAGTCTGTGTAACTAAACAAGCACTCTACTTCTCTATGCTAGCCAAATAGAAATAATATGTCCATGGATTGAGAGAAAAGTAACTAGAAACAACTAGATAATTCCCAAAAGGATAAAGCACAATTTTTGTGCGAAACATGTCAGGGAGTTGTTGTTGGAGAACAAGGGATCCTCATTTTTAAAATAAAGTGGCTTTTCCATCCTTAATAATCTACCTTAATATGTTGTTTCCTATATAAGAATGGGTGAACCATGCAACCCAATACTTTAATACAGGGTTGAAATGAAATCTAACGTCTATTGCAGCAATTACTCTGCAGTATAAGAGGTTCTATTTAACACAGGGCACTTTTAATATATCGTGCACTGTCCTTTCATGTGGTCAATTCGATTAGGCCATTATTTGAAATTTTTATAACTATATAACTAATGGCATAATGACAATTTAAGATAACAATACAGCAGATCAAACATTAGAATATTAATGTGTATACTACCAAGTTGCCTCAAATATTTAGCAAATGAATGTGCTTTTTGTATAGTATGGTAATATCTACAACGTTTAAACAAATCCTTTGGCACTGATATCATTAGGTGCTAAAGAACGTTTTCACAAGTGGATCAATTTACTGGGAGCTAATTCTTTAATAAGCAAATCATTGCAAAGTTAACTTTGATACACGACAATATAACAAAACACAATTTATGCTTACCTGATAAATTTATTTCTCTTGTGGTGTATCCAGTCCACGGATCATCCATTACTTGTGGGATATTCTCATTCCCAACAGGAAGTTGCAAGAGGAAACCCACAGCAGAGCTGCTATATAGCTCCTCCCCTAACTGCCATATCCAGTCATTCGACCGAAACAAGCCGAGAAAGGAGAAACCATAGGGTGCAGTGGTGACTGTAGTTTAAATCTAAATTTTGACCTGCCTTAAACTGACAGGGCGGGCCGTGGACTGGATACACCACAAGAGAAATAAATTTATCAGGTAAGCATAAATTGTGTTTTCTCTTGTAAGGTGTATCCAGTCCACGGATCATCCATTACTTGTGGGATACCAATACCAAAGCTAAAGTACACGGATGAAGGGAGGGACAAGGCAGGTACTTAAACGGAAGGAACCACTGCCTGTAGAACCTTTCTCCCAAAAACAGCCTCCGAAGAAGCAAAAGTATCAAATTTATAGAATTTTGAAAAGGTATGAAGCGAAGACCAAGTCGCCGCTTTGCAAATCTGTTCAACAGAAGCCTCATTTTTAAAGGCCCAGGTGGAAGCCACAGCTCTAGTGGAATGAGCTCTAATCCTTTCAGGGGGCTGCTGTCCAGCAGTCTCATAGGCTAAGCGTATTATGCTTCTTAGCCAAAAAGAAAGAGAGGTTGCCGAAGCCTTTTGACCTCTCCTCTGTCCAGAGTAAACAACAAACAAAGTAGATGTTTGACGAAAATCTTTAGTAGCTTGTAAGTAAAACTTTAAAGCACGGACCACGTCCAGATTATGTAAAAGACTTTCCTTCTTAGAAGAAGGATTAGGACACAATGATGGAACAACAATCTCTTGATTGATATTCTTATTAGATACCACCTTAGGTAAAAACCCAGGTTTTGTACGCATAACTACTTTATCTGTATGGAAAATCAGATAAGGAGAATCACATTGTAAAGCAGATAACTCGGATACTCTACGAGCCGAGGAAATGGCCATCAAAAACAGAACTTTCCAAGATAAAAGTTTGATATCTATGGAATGAAGAGGTTCAAACGGAACCCCCTGAAGAACATTAAGAACCAAGTTTAAGCTCCATGGAGCCACGCAGGCGCTATTAAGATCACCGATGCTCTCTCCTGTTTGACTTTGGCAATCAGTCGAGGGAGCAGAGGAAACGGTGGAAACATATAAGCCAGGTTGAAGAACCAAGGCGCTGCAGGAGCATCTATCAGCTTCGCTTCTGGGTCCCTGGACCTGGATCCGTAACAAGGAAGTTTGGCGTTCTGACGAGACGCCGTGAGATCCAATTCTGGTTTGCCCCAACGATGAATCAATTGAGCAAACACCTCCGGATGGAGTTCCCACTCCCCCGGATGAAAAGTCTGACGACTTAGAAAATCCGCCTCCCAGTTCTCTACACCTGGGATATGGATCGCTGATAGGTGGCAAGAGTGAGTCTCTGCCCAGCGAATTATTTTGGAGACTTCTAACATCGCTAGGGAACTCCTGGTTCCCCCTTGATGGTTGATGTAAGCTACAGTTGTCCAACTGAAATCTGATGAACCTCAGGGTTGCTAACTGAGGCCAAGCTAGAAGAGCATTGAAGATTGCTCTCAATTCCAGAATATTTATTGGAAGGAGTTTCTCCTCCTGAGTCCACGATACCTGAGCCTTCAGGGAGTTCCAGACTGCACCCCAACCTAGAAGGCTGGCATCTGTCGTTACAATTGTCCAATCTGGCCTGCGAAAGGTCATACCCTTGGACAGATGGACCCGAGATAGCCTAGCTGAGTTGACTATGGGGAACATGTTCTTAAGAAACGGAACACAGTTTATTAACCTCAAAAGCCGAAGGGCTGCATCAACCCTGCCGGATATGAACTAGTGACCCTTGGGTCTTAGAACAAGCTTTAATAGTCAGGGCAGTTACCAACTGAACTACAACACCGGTTCCTTATAACTTACTGGACGCACTAGGATAGACTACAGCGGTAGTGTCGCAGTTGTCCAGGATAGGGAAAGCCTCCTAAGGACAGTAGCAAAGTACACAGCTGGTCACCATTGAAAAACCTGGTGTGCATCCCCCTTTCTAATTTGTGTCGCTAGGACCTTTGAGAACCCACGATCCTCTAAAGGTATAATAGTTCTCATAGCTACGCTGGCAACTCTCCTTCCACCCTAGGGAAAGTGTGCCCAGCCTCCCTAGCTGAGTTGACTATGGGGAACATGTTCTTAAGAAACGGAACACAGTTTATTAACCTCAAAAGCCGAAGGGCTGCATCAACCCTGCCGGATATGAACCCATGACGCTTGGGTCTTAGAACAAGCTTTAATAGTCAGGGCAGTTACCAACTGAACTACAACACCGGTTCCTTATAACTTACTGGACGCACTAGGATAGACTACAGCGGTAGTGTCGCAGTTGTCCAGGATAGCGAAAGCCTCCTAAGGAAACAAAAGGAGGAGTTAAAGCTAAAAGACTGAAAGGAAACAACCTCAGGATCAAATAAAGATATTATACCATCTGATTCTGAGAAATCTCTCCCAGATAATCCCAAAGTATCTTCCTTTCAGGAAACAATGAAGAGGCATTCAGAGACAGTAACTACTGAATCAATCATCCTCATAATAAAACAGTCATTACAAATACGTATGTATGTAATGTGTACTTATAAGGCACTGTTAATCACCCAAAAAGGGCTCAAGACGCTGCTCATTTAATCAACCTCATCCCAGAGATTGAAAATAAATCCTCAAGTAATCTTTTCTACCTCGTGCGAAAACCTATGTGGGCCATAACATTTTTTGGGACACTATAGGAGAAATTGTGGCATAAATTGACCGTAGTCAAGAGACTCCCAAACTGCAAAAAGCCTTATAAGGGAAAATCTTTTATTAAAAATTTTCACATAAAAAATGTTACTGTTTAATTCACAAGTAACTCATTTTTGTGTGCACTGGTTTCATCCTAAAACACAAAGGATGGGATAAACAAATAGTTGAAATTATTGTAATAAAGATCAACAGCCAAATACACACTGTCACCTTAAATTTTAAAACAAAACTCTGTTCTTTTGTTTGTTTTTCACCATGAGAACTGTGTGACCCAAAAACAGATCCGGAGTGAGGTTTTATCGCTATCCGTACTAACAGAGGTGAAGAGTACTGCGTTAGCACAAAAACTGCTTTATCTTCCGATAAAGTGAGTGCAGCCTAAGACAGCCTCAAACCTAGCTCCGCCCCTCGTGGGCGTGATAACACACATTGCAGCATATAGAGAACGTAATTGCGCCTCTGAAGAAAAAAAAATGGCGCCAAAATATAACCCCGCCCTTCGTGGGCGTAATAATACACGCTCTCCCGGTCGCCATTTTATCATATAGACAGACTACCGGGAGAAACTGTACTAGTGAACCTGGCAATTGTAATACCAAATGAACAGTATAAGGGAGCAATGCCTATTAAAAATATAAATCATGCCGATTAGCCTCTCTCTGTCTAACAAGCATATTTCCTTCGGTTCAGTGCAAATGCCCTCAGAAGCCACACTCCTGAGCCCCAGTGCCTGCCATTACCATGCTATCACATAACCCTTCTTTAAATATATATAGGAGACATATGTCCCAGTAAAAGTGCTATACTCCTCTGTCCTGAAACATCCTTATTGCTTCAGACCCAGGATAAAAAGTCAGCACTTACCTTTGTATTCTGCCCGACAGAAGGCAGCTCAGCAGGTTTAGGAGGTCCGCTCCCTCCCATAGCCCTGTGGAGAAAGATAAAGCCCGAGTAATCTTGCTTAGGCCATCAGGGTTAGGGCAGCATAAATGTATGGGAGGCGCAGTGAGAATTATGTCCCACTAGTTCCCATTGCTCTTAAGCCACCAAAAGCTCTACTGTAGAGACTGATATGGACTATGGCTACACCCTAGAACAAAGCAGTACTCTCTGGCACTACTTTAAAAATAATAAACTCTTGATTGAAGAATCTAATCTAACACCTCACTTTACCTCTCCCTCTCACTAGGGAGGAGCTATTTGACAGCTCTGCTGTGGTGCTCTTTGCCTCCTCCTGCTGACCAGGAGGTGAATATCCCATAAGTAATGAAGATGATCCGTGGACTCATTGTGTCTTTAAGAAGAAATCTATTTCATGTCCCTTTAATGAGACACAAACTGCAACAACTTACCGGATTAAAAAAATTAGCTTGTGCTCCTAAGGATAACAGCCTCAGACAGGTTTCCAGATTACCTGTTCTCACACTTGAATGAAGTTGCTAAATGGAATTAAAGTAGAAATATTATTTTTTTTTTTAAATGTTTTATATGCATTACATAGATACAGTCTGTGGTAGTGACAAAAAAGAAAAAAAGAATACATATTATGCTTAGACCAAAATTAACGTTGCCTAAGATTTTATGACAGTCTATAAAAAAAACTAACACAAAGGAAGGAGGGAAGCAGTTGGATTTCATAAACTAAAACTGCAAATTAATTTGTTCTAAACATGTCATTTTGCACTACTTGCTGTGATACACAATAAGGGGTTAAACACAGATAATGTACCACTCAGGACCCGAACAGAACACAGCCAGTAATTGGTGGGGTCATGCAACTGATACGGTTAACTGGCTCACCAGCTGTTTCCTGCTCTGTGGCTCCGCAGTGGAACTTTGCCTATTTGTTTAACCCATCTGTGGGGATTACACATAGGGATTGATTACAAGTGGTGCGGTATTGCTAGCTTAGGTCACGATAAGCAATTTTGTGCCTGCGCATATTACAAGTTGAAAGTAAACCTGATCGTTCAAGCAAATTTAGCACGTGTCATGTTTGCGTGAGGGGAGAACTAGAGTAAAATGTAAGAGTTAAAAAAGAAATGTGCACCAAACAACAAATACATTAAGATAAAAGGTTATACTTTTATATATACACACACACACTATCTGCTAACAATTATTTATATAAATACAAAAAAAATATATAGAACAGTTAAATATAGAGCGATAGACAGACAGAGACAGAGCGATAGACAGACAGAGACAGAGCGATAGACAGACAGAGACAGAGCGATAGACAGACAGAGACAGAGCGATAGACAGACAGAGACAGAGCGATAGACAGACAGAGACAGAGCGATAGACAGACAGAGACAGAGCGATAGACAGACAGAGACAGAGCGATAGACAGACAGAGACAGAGCGATAGACAGACAGAGACAGAGCGATAGACAGACAGAGACAGAGCGATAGACAGACAGAGACAGAGCGATAGACAGACAGAGACAGAGCGATAGACAGACAGAGACAGAGCGATAGACAGACAGAGACACAAAGAGACAGAGACACACACAGACAGAGATAGAGAGAGAGAGAGATAGAGAGAGAGAGATAGAGAGATAGAGAGAGACAGAGATAGAGAGAGACAGAGATAGAGAGAGACAGCGATAGAGAGAGACAGAGATAGAGAGAAAGAGAGAGAGAGAGAAAGAGAGAAAGAGAGAGAGAGAGAGAGAGAGAGAGAGAGAGAGAGAGAGAGAGAGAGAGAGAGAGAGAGAGAGAGAGAAAGAAAGAAAGAAAGAAAGAAAGAAAGAGAGAGAGAGAGAGAGAAAGAAAGAGAGAGAGAGAGAGAGAGAAAGAGAAAGAGAAAGAGAAAGAGAGAGAGAGAAAGAGAAAGAGAAAGAGAAAGAGAAAGAGAGAGAGAGAGAGAGATAGAGATAGAGATAGAGATAGAGATAGAGATACTTTTTTTTATTTATTTAAATAATCAGATGTATATAGAAATACATGTTTAAAGTGAAGGTCCATTTTGATGAATTAGTGAACGGTTTTTAATAAACTTATTAAAAATAAGGGCACTTTAATTCATCAAAATTGACATTTCACCGTTTTCTTCAAAAACTTACCTTTTAATCCTGGCAGCCGCTCCAGCACTTCCTCTGCCCGTCGCAAGCCGTCTTCGCGGGTCCAAAATGACCCGGGGGGGAGGAAGCTGTGATTAGAGGAAGCCTGATTCGTCATTTCTGACGTCTGCAGAGGCTTCCGAAGGCCGGGGGAATCGCTGGAGCGGCATTCAGGATTAAAAGGTACGTTTTTGAAGAAAACAGTGAAATGTCAATTTTGATAAATTTAAGTGCCCTTGTTTTTAATAGGTTTATTAAAAACTGTGCATTAATTAATCAAAATGGAGCTTCACTTTAAAAATAAAAAGAACATTTTCTTTTATGTGAAGAACATTGGAATTTAAAATATTCATAACTACCTTTGGGTTTAGCGCTGTAGGTCTAACGTGGTGTTGGGTTAGCACCAGTGTTCCCTCTAAGGCAAGTTTTGAGTGCAGCCCTGAGCCCAGCAGTGAAACAGTTAAGTAACTGCACCCTACAATTAGCAAAAACTGCACAATGCAGACTGCAAGGTGTGGTTCTCTTATTAACCGTATTACTGCTGGAGCGCACACAAAACTGGCCTTAGAGGGAACACTGGTGATCACACAAGTGAGAAGTAATTTTTTTTTATATACATATTTATTTATTTTTAACAGCGCACTCCATTAAAGTCTATGGGAAGAAGAAGTTAGTGCCTTCCCGCATCAGGTTTTTCTCGCACGCAAATATTTCACTCTTGCGCTAATCTGTTTGAGTTAAAAGTTTACTTCCAGGTGTTTGCGCGAGAGCGAAAGTACTAAATAGCGCGCCACTTGTAATCTAGCCCATAGAGTTCAACAGTCCGTAATAAAAATATTACACGTTCTTATGAATTAAAAGCGTGAAATTTTTCCACTACAATGTCCCTTTAAAGATTCGGCTGAAGTGAATTACTTCTACATTGAATTTGGTAGTTTAGCTTTGCAGTTTATCACTAGTTGCATCAAACAAGAGGCACCAGTTTACAATGATGGACCAGGAAATTTCAAAAGTTGCCTTATCTAATAGATTACAAAAGAAAACTAAATTAAATACTGTAATGTTTAATAAATGCTCATTTGTACACAACAGAATATTTGGATATAACAAATCTAAGCATTTTTACGAGAACTGTTGAGTAAGAACCTAAAAATATACATCATTTTTATTCCAGTATTATAGTTTATAGAATACAAGCATACCCCGCTTTACGGACACTCGCGAGTACGTTCATACCTGTTACGGACCCTCTCTTTACAGACACTGGCGAGAACAGACAAAAACAGGCGCCGGCGCACATCAACAGTTAGTCTCTATAGTTCTACATGGCCAACAAGAGGTGGGGTTTCCGCTCACTGTCTAGAAGCCGCGCACTAACGACATTGCAGTTAAAAAGTGAATCGTGAGTACATACAGTAGTTCTGTACTCATAAACAACTGAAAAAGCTACTCTCTAACAAGCTTCAAATGTTGAAATATTGTATCAAAATTTTAAAGATATAAGTAAGCATCATAATTTGTGTGATCTATTGAAATTTCAGGAAAGAAACTAGCAAACATTTGAAGTGACCAACACACTACAGACAATGCAAGACAATTAAAATTGCTTTCCCAATATGTAGCAGCATATAGCCTAATCCATTCCTCTACCACAGATCACTGAGCAAGAAACGACGACTTCTGTCCTGTTTTTAATGTAACAACTGTTCCACAATTACTGATGGATAGCAATGGTACTACATAACACAGAGATATTTACCTTACTTAGGTCTTTGGCAGTAACACTATCATCATCTCGACACGGTAAGCGGTGAACAAATGCCAGCATTTGATACTTCGCTCTTATAAATTCTGCTTTGTTTGGACTGGAAATGAAAAGTCAGTCAGTACAAAAAAAAAAAAACAGACAGATGTAACACATTCTGTGATATTATAAAGGAGAGAGAGAAAAGGAGAGAGAGAGAGAGAGAGAAAAGGAGAGAGAGAGAGAGAGAGAGAGAAAAGGAGAGAGAGAGAGAGAGAGAAAAGGAGAGAGAGAGAGAGAGAGAGAGAAAAGGAGAGAGAGAGAGAGAGAAAAGGAGAGAGAGAGAGAGAAAAGGAGAGAGAGAGAGAGAAAAAGAAAGAGAGAGAGAGAGAGAGAGAGAGAGAGAGAGAGAGAGAGAGAGAGAGAGAGAGAGAGAGAGAGAGAGAGAGAGAGAGAGAGAGAGAGAGAAAAAGAGAGAGAAAAAGAGAGAAAGAGAGAGAGAAAGAGAGAGAGAGAGAAAGAGAGAGAGAGAGAGAGAGAGAGAAAAAGAGAGAAAAAGAGAGAAAAAGAGAGAGAAAAAGAGAGAGAAAAAGAGAGAGAAAAAGAGAGAGAAAAAGAGAGAGAAAAAGAGAGAGAAAAAGAGAGAGAAAAAGAGAGAGAAAAAGAGAGAGAAAAAGAGAGAGAAAAAGAGAGAGAAAAAGAGAGAGAAAAAGAGAGAGAAAAAGAGAGAGAAAAAGAGAGAGAAAAAGAGAGAGAGAGAGAGAGAGAGAGAGAGAGAGAGAGAGAGAGAGAGAGAGAGAGAGAGAGAGAGAGAGAAAAAGAGAAAAAGAGAGAGAAAGAGAGAGAGAAAGAGAGAGAGAGAGAGAGAAAGAGAGAGAGAAAGAGAGAAATTTATGCTTACCTGATAAATGTATTTCTTTTACGATATGACGAGTCCACGGATTTCATCCTTACTTATGGGATATCGCCTCCTGGTCAGCAGGAGGAGGCAAAGAGAACCACAGCAGTGCTGTATATATAGCTCCTCCCTTCCCTCCCACTCCAGTCATTCGACCGAAGTTAGGAAGAGAAAGGAAAAGCAAAGGTGCAGAGGTGACTGAAGTTTAACAAAAATTAAAGACGTGTCTTAGAAAACGACAGGGTGGGCCGTGGACTCGTCATATCGTAAAAGAAATAAATTTAGCAGGTAAGCATAAATTTCCTTTTCTTTTACAAGATATGACGAGTCCACGGATTTCATTCTTACTTATGGGATACAATACCAAAGCTATAGGACATGGATGAAAGGGAGGGACAAGACAGGAACCAAAATGGAAGGCACCACTGCTTGAAGAACATTTCTCCCAAAAAACAGCCTCGGACAAGGCAAAAGTATCAAATTTGGAAAATTTGGAAAAAGTGTGAAGAGACGACCAAGTTGCAGCCTTGCAAATCTGTTCAACAGAAGCATAATTTTTAAATGCCCATGAGAAAGCCACAGCCCTAGTGGAATGAGCCGTAACTCGTTGAGGAGGCTGCTGTCAAGCAGTCTCATATACAAAACAGATGATACTCTTCAGCCAAAACAAAAAAAGAGGTAGCCGTAGCTTACTGACCTCTACACTTCCCAGAAAAACACAACAAACAGGGAAGAAGAGTGACGAAAATCCTTAGAAGCCTGTAAGTAAAACTTCAAGGCACGGACCACGTCCAAATCATGCAACAGCCGCTCCTTAGAAGAAGGATGAGGACACAAGGAAAGAACAACAATTTCCTGATTAATATAATTATTTGAAACAAACCTTCCCAGATAATAACTTAATATCCATGGAATGCATAGGTTCAAACAGAACCCCCTTAAAAACTTTAAGAACAAAATTCAAACTCCAAGGAGGAGCAATTGGTCTAAACACAGGCCTGATTCTAGGCAGAGCCTGACAAAAAACAAAATTTATGCTTACCTGATAAATTTCTTTCTTTTGCGATGTACCGAGTCCACGGATTCATCCTTACTTGTGGGATATTATCCTTCCTAACAGGAAGTGGTAAAGAGAGCACCACAGCAGAGCTGCCTATATAGCTCCCCCTTTAACTCCACCCCCCAGTCATTCGACCAAAGGCCAAGGAAGAAAAAAGGAAAAACTGCAGAGGTGACTGAAGTTTTTAAACAAAAATACCATCTGTCTTCAATAGACAGGGCGGGCCGTGGACTCGGTACATTGCAAAAGAAAGAAATTTATCAGGTAAGCATAAATTTTGTTTTCTTTTGCATGATGTACCGAGTCCACGGATTCATCCTTACTTGTGGGATACCAATACCAAAGCTTTCGGACACGGATGAAGGGAGGGACAAGACAGAAACCTAAATGGAAGGCACCACTGCTTGCAAAACCTTTCTCCCAAAAATAGCATCCGAAGAAGCAAAAGTATCAAATTTGTAAAATTTGGAAAAGGTATGAAGCGAAGACCATGTCGCAGCCTTACAAATCTGTTCAACAGAAGCATCATTTTTAAAAGCCCATGTGGAAGCTACCGCTCTAGTAGAATGAGCTGTAATCCTTTCAGGAGGCTGCTGTCCAGCAGTCTCATAATCCAAACGGATGATGCTTTTCAGCCAAAAGGAAAGAGAAGTGGCCGTAGCCTTTTGACCCCTACACTTTCCAGAATAGACAACAAGGAAGATGTTTGACGAAAATCTTTGGTTGCCTGCAAATAAAATTTCAAAGCACGAACCACATCCAAGTTGTGCAACAGACGTTCCTTCTTACAAGAAGGATTAGGACACAGAGAAGGAACAACAATTTCCTGATTGATATTCTTGTTAGTAACAACCTTAGGTAGGAACCCAGGCTTGGTACGTAAAACCACCTTATTAGCATGGAACACAAGATAAGGCGAGTCATATTGTAATGCAGATAGTTCAGAAACTCTTCGAGCTGAAGAGATAGCAACTAGGAACAAAACTTTCCAAGATAAAAGCTTAATATCTATGGAATGCATGGGTTCAAACGGAACCCCCTGAAGAACTCTAAGAACTAAATTTAGACTCCATGGCGGAGCAACAGATTTAAACACAGGCTTAATTCTAGCTAAAGCCTGACAAAAAGCCTGAACGTCTGGAACATCTGCTAGATGCTTGATCAACTAAATAGACAGAGCAGATATCTGTCCTTTTAGAAAACTAGCTGACAATCCTTTCTCCATCCCTCTTGGAGAAAAGACAAAATCCTAGGAATCCTGATTTTACTCCAGGAGAAACCTTTGGATTCGCACCAAAAAAGATATTTACGCCATATCTTATGATAGATTTTCCTTTCTTCCATATCTTATCATAGATTTTCCTTTCGAGCCTGAATCAAGGTAGTTATGACTGACTCAGAGAACCACGCTTTGATAGAATCAAGCGTTCAATCTCCAAGCAGTCAGTTGCAGAGAAATTAGATTTGGATGCTTGAATGGACCCTGAAACAGAAGGTCCTGTCTCAGCGGCAGAGACCATGGTGGAAGAGATGACATGTCCACCAGGTCTGCATACCAAGTCCTGCGTGGCCACGCAGGCGCTATCAAAAACAGAATTTATGTTTACCTGATAAATTTCTTTCTCCAACGGTGTGTCCGGTCCACGGCGTCATCCTTACTTGTGGGATATTCTCTTCCCCAACAGGAAATGGCAAAGAGCCCAGCAAAGCTGGTCACATGATCCCTCCTAGGCTCCGCCTACCCCAGTCATTCGACCGACGTTAAGGAGGAATAATAGCATAGGAGAAACCATATGGTACCGTGGTGACTGTAGTTAAAGAAAATAAATTATCAGACCTGATTAAAAAACCAGGGCGGGCCGTGGACCGGACACACCGTTGGAGAAAGAAATTTATCAGGTAAACATAAATTCTGTTTTCTCCAACATAGGTGTGTCCGGTCCACGGCGTCATCCTTACTTGTGGGAACCAATACCAAAGCTTTAGGACACGGATGAAGGGAGGGAGCAAATCAGGTCACCTAAATGGAAGGCACCACGGCTTGCAAAACCTTTCTCCCAAAAATAGCCTCAGAAGAAGCAAAAGTATCAAACTTGTAAAATTTGGTAAAAGTGTGCAGTGAAGACCAAGTCGCTGCCCTACATATCTGATCAACAGAAGCCTCGTTCTTGAAGGCCCATGTGGAAGCCACAGCCCTAGTGGAATGAGCCGTGATTCTTTCGGGAGGCTGCCGTCCGGCAGTCTCGTAAGCCAATCTGATGATGCTTTTAATCCAAAAAGAGAGAGAGGTAGAAGTTGCTTTTTGACCTCTCCTTTTACCTGAATAAACAACAAACAGGGAAGATGTTTGTCTAAAATCCTTTGTAGCATCTAAATAGAATTTTAGAGCGCGAACAACATCCAAATTGTGCAACAAGCGTTCCTTCTTTGAAACTGGTTTCGGACACAGAGAAGGTACGATAATCTCCTGGTTAATGTTTTTGTTAGAAACAACTTTTGGAAGAAAACCAGGTTTAGTACGTAAAACCACCTTATCTGCATGGAACACCAGATAAGGAGGAGAACACTGCAGAGCAGATAATTCTGAAACTCTTCTAGCAGAAGAAATTGCAACTAAAAACAAAACTTTCCAAGATAATAACTTAATATCAACGGAATGTAAGGGTTCAAACGGAACCCCCTGAAGAACTGAAAGAACTAAATTGAGACTCCAAGGAGGAGTCAAAGGTTTGTAAACAGGCTTGATTCTAACCAGAGCCTGAACAAAGGCTTGAACATCTGGCACAGCTGCCAGTTTTTTGTGAAGTAACACCGACAAGGCAGAAATCTGTCCCTTCAGGGAACTTGCCGATAATCCTTTTTCCAATCCTTCTTGAAGGAAGGATAGAATCCTAGGAATCTTAACCTTGTCCCAAGGGAATCCTTTAGATTCACACCAACAGATATATTTTTTCCAAATTTTGTGGTAAATCTTTCTAGTTACAGGCTTTCTGGCCTGAACAAGAGTATCGATAACAGAATCTGAGAAACCTCGCTTCGATAAAATCAAGCGTTCAATCTCCAAGCAGTCAGCTGGAGTGAAACCAGATTCGGATGTTCGAACGGACCCTGAACAAGAAGGTCTCGTCTCAAAGGTAGCTTCCAAGGTGGAGCCGATGACATATTCACCAGATCTGCATACCAAGTCCTGCGTGGCCACGCAGGAGCTATCAAGATCACCGACGCCCTCTCCTGATTGATCCTGGCTACCAGCCTGGGGATGAGAGGAAACGGCGGGAACACATAAGCTAGTTTGAAGGTCCAAGGTGCTACTAGTGCATCCACTAGAGCCGCCTTGGGATCCCTGGATCTGGACCCGTAGCAAGGAACTTTGAAGTTCTGACGAGAGGCCATCAGATCCATGTCTGGAATGCCCCAAAGTTGAGTGACTTGGGCAAAGATTTCCGGATGGAGTTCCCACTCCCCCGGATGCAATGTCTGACGACTCAGAAAATCCGCTTCCCAATTTTCCACTCCCGGGATGTGGATAGCAGACAGGTGGCAGGAGTGAGACTCCGCCCATAGAATGATCTTGGTCACTTCTTCCATCGCTAGGGAACTCCTTGTTCCCCCCTGATGGTTGATGTACGCAACAGTCGTCATGTTGTCTGATTGAAACCGTATGAACTTGGTCCTCGCTAGCTGAGGCCAAGCCTTGAGAGCATTGAATATCGCTCTCAGTTCCAGAATATTTATCGGTAGAAGAGATTCTTCCCGAGACCAAAGACCCTGAGCTTTCAGGGATCCCCAGACCGCGCCCCAGCCCATCAGACTGGCGTCGGTCGTGACAATGACCCACTCTGGTCTGTGGAATGTCATCCCTCGTGACAGGTTGTCCAGGGACAGCCACCAACGGAGTGAGTCTCTGGTCCTCTGATTTACTTGTATCTTTGGAGACAAGTCTGTATAGTCCCCATTCCACTGACTGAGCATGCACAGTTGTAATGGTCTTAGATGAATGCGCGCAAAAGGAACTATGTCCATTGCCGCTACCATCAACCCGATCACTTCCATGCACTGAGCTACGGAAGGAAGAGGGACGGAATGAAGTATTCGACAAGAGTCCAGAAGCTTTGTCTTTCTGGCCTCTGTTAGAAAAATCCTCATTTCTGAGGAGTCTATAATTGTTCCCAAGAAGGGAACCCTTGTTGACGGGGATAGAGAACTCTTTTCCACGTTCACTTTCCAGCCGTGCGATCTGAGAAAGGCCAGGACGATGTCCGTGTGAGCCTTTGCTCGAGGGAGGGACGACGCTTGAATCAGAATGTCGTCCAGGTAAGGTACTACTGCAATGCCCCTTGGTCTTAGCACAGCTAGAAGAGACCCTAGTACCTTTGTGAAAATCCTTGGAGCAGTGGCTAATCCGAAAGGAAGCGCCACGAACTGGTAATGTTTGTCCAGGAATGCAAACCTTAGGAACCGATGATGTTCCTTGTGGATAGGAATATGTAGATACGCATCCTTTAAATCCACCGTGGTCATGAATTGACCTTCCTGGATGGAAGGAAGGATAGTTCGAATGGTTTCCATCTTGAAAGATGGGACCTTGAGAAATTTGTTTAAGATCTTGAGATCTAGGATTGGTCTGAATGTTCCCTCTTTTTTGGGAACTATGAACAGATTGGAGTAGAACCCCATCCCTTGTTCTCTCAATGGAACAGGATGAATCACTCCCATTTTTAACAGGTCTTCTACGCAATGTAAGAACGCCTGTCTTTTTATGTGGTCTGAAGACAACTGAGACCTGTGGAACCTTCCCCTTGGGGGAAGTCCCTTGAATTCCAGAAGATAACCCTGGGAGACTATTTCTAGCGCCCAGGGATCCAGAACATCTCTTGCCCAAGCCTGAGCGAAGAGAGAGAGTCTGCCCCCCACCAGATCCGGTCCCGGATCGGGGGCCGATATTTCATGCTGTCTTGGTAGCAGTGGCAGGTTTCTTTGCCTGCTTTCCCTTGTTCCAGCCTTGCATTGGTCTCCAAGCTGGCTTGGCCTGAGAAGTATTACCTTCTTGCTTAGAGGACGTAGCACCTTGGGCTGGTCCGTTTTTACGAAAGGGACGAAAATTAGGTCTATTTTTTGCCTTGAAAGGCCGATCCTGAGGAAGGGCATGGCCCTTACCCCCAGTGATATCAGAGATAATCTCTTTCAAGTCAGGACCAAACAGCGTTTTCCCCTTGAAAGGAATGTTTAGTAGCTTGTTCTTGGAAGACGCATCAGCCGACCAAGATTTCAACCAAAGCGCTCTGCGCGCCACAATAGCAAACCCAGAATTCTTAGCCGCTAACTTAGCCAATTGCAAAGAGGCGTCTAGAGTGAAAGAATTAGCCAATTTGAGAGCATTGACTCTGTCCATAATCTCCTCATAAGGAGGAGAGTCACTATCGAGCACCTTAATCAGTTCATCAAACCAGAAATATGCGGCTGTAGTGACAGGGACAATGCATGAAATGGGTTGTAGAAGGTAACCCTGCTGAACAAACATCTTTTTAAGCAAACCTTCTAATTTTTTATCCATAGGATCTTTGAAAGCACAACTATCCTCTATGGGAATAGTGGTGCGTTTGTTTAGAGTAGAAACCGCTCCCTCGACCTTGGGGACTGACTGCCATAAGTCCTTTCTGGGGTCGACCATAGGAAACAATTTTTTAAATATGGGGGGAGGGACGAAAGGAATACCGGGCCTTTCCCATTCTTTATTAACAATGTCCGCCACCCGCTTGGGTATAGGAAAAGCTTCTGGGAGCCCCGGCACCTCTAGGAACTTGTCCATTTTACATAGTTTCTCTGGGATGACCAAATTTTCACAATCATCCAGAGTGGATAATACCTCCTTAAGCAAAATGCGGAGATGTTCCAATTTAAATTTAAAAGTAATCACATCAGATTCAGCCTGCTGAGAAATATTCCCTAAATCAGTAATTTCTCCCTCAGACAAAACCTCCCTGGCCCCCTCAGATTGGGTTAGGGGCCCTTCAGAGATATTAATATCAGCGTCGTCATGCTCTTCAGTAACTAAAACAGAGCATCCACGCTTACGCTGACAAGGGTTCATTTTGGCTAAAATGTTTTTGACAGAATTATCCATTACAGCCGTTAATTGTTGCATAGTAAGGAGTATTGGCGCGCTAGATGTACTAGGGGCCTCCTGAGTGGGCAAGACTCGTGTAGACGAAGGAGGGAATGATGCAGTACCATGCTTACTCCCCTCACTTGAGGAATCATCTTGGGCATCATTGTCATTATCACATAAATCACATTTATTTAAATGAATAGGAATTCTGGCTTCCCCACATTCAGAACACAGTCTATCTGGTAGTTCAGACATGTTAAACAGGCATAAACTTGATAAGAAAGTACAAAAAACGTTTTGAAATAAAACCGTTACTGTCACTTTAAATTTTAAACTGAACACACTTTATTACTGCAATTGCGAAAAAACATGAAGGAATTGTTCAAAATTCACCAAACTTTCACCACAGTGTCTTAAAGCCTTGAAAATATTGCACACCAATTTTGGAAGCTTTAACCCTTAAAATAACGGAACCGGAGCCGTTTTAAGCTTTAACCCCTTTACAGTCCCTGGTATCTGCTTTGCTGAGACCCAACCAAACCCAAGGGGAATACGATACCAAATGATGCCTTCAGAAGTCTTTTATAAGTATCAGAGCTCCTCTCACATGCGACTGCATGCCATGCCTCTCAAAAACAAGTGCGCAACACCGGCGCGAAAATGAGACTCTGCCTATGCTTTGGGAAAGCCCCTAAAGAATAAGGTGTCTAAAACAGTGCCTGCCGATATTATTATATCAAAATACCCAGAATAAATGATTCCTCAAGGCTAAATAAGTGTTAATATCAATCGATTTAGCCCAAAAAATGTCTACAGTCTAAATAAGCCCTTGTGAAGCCCTTATTTACAATCGTAATAAACATGGCTTACCGGATCCCATAGGGAAAATGACAGCTTCCAGCATTACATCGTCTTGTTAGAATGTGTCATACCTCAAGCAGCAAGGACTGCAAACTGTTCCCCCAACTGAAGTTAATGCTCTCAACAGTCCTGTGTGGAACAGCCATGGATTTTAGTTACGGTTGCTAAAATCATTTTCCTCATACAAACAGAATTCTTCATCTCTTTTCTGTTTCTGAGTAAATAGTACGTACCAGCACTATTTGAAAATAACAAACTCTTGATTGAATAATGAAAAACTACAGTTAAACACTAAAAAACTCTAAGCCATCTCCGTGGAGATGTTGCCTGTACAACGGCAAAGAGAATGACTGGGGTAGGCGGAGCCTAGGAGGGATCATGTGACCAGCTTTGCTGGGCTCTTTGCCATTTCCTGTTGGGGAAGAGAATATCCCACAAGTAAGGATGACGCCGTGGACCGGACACACCTATGTTGGAGAAATCACTGATGCTCTCTCCTGTTTGATTCTGGCAATCAGACGTGGAAGGAGAGGGAAAGGTGCAAACACATAAGCCAGGTTGAACGACCAGGGTACTGCTAGAGCATCTATCAGTACAGCCTGAGGATCCCTTGACCTGGAGCCGTAACAAGGAAGTTTGGCGTTCTGACGAGACGCCATCAGATCCAATTCTGGTATGCCCCACAGCCGAACCAGTTGAGCAAACACCTCCGGATGGAGTTCCCACTCCCCCGGATGAAAAGTCTGACGATTTAGAAAGTCTGCCTCCCAGTTCTCTACATCTGGGATATAGATCGCTGACAGATGGCAAGAGTAAGCCTCTGACCATTGGATTATCCTTGAGACCTCTATCATCGCTAAGGAACTCCGTGGGGTCTCCATCCGAAGAGCCTCTTCTAGAGCCTCAAACCAAAAGGCAGCTGCAGTGGTTACAGGAACAATGCATGCTATAGGTTGAAGAAGAAAACCTTGATGAACAAAAATTTTCTTTAGGAGACCCTATATTTTTTTATCGATAGGATCAATGAGAGCACAACTGTCTTCAATAGGTATAGTTGTACGCTTAGCCAGAGTAGAAATAGCTCCCTCCACCTTAGGGACCGTCTGCCATGAGTCCTTTATGGTGTCAGAAATAGGGAGCATTTTCTTAAAAACAGGAGGGGGAGCGAACGGAATACCTGGTCTATCCCACTCCTTAGTAACAATGTCCGAAATCCTCTTAGGGACCGGAAACCTCTAAATATTTGTCCATTTTACACAATTTCTCTGGAACTACAATAGGGTCACAATCATCCAGAGTAGCTAAAACCTCCCTGAGCAATAAACGGAGGTGCTCTAGCTTAAATTTAAATGCCATCATATCTGAATCTGTCTGAGGGAACTTCTATCCTGAATCAGAAATCTCTCCCTCAGACAGCAAATCCCTCATCCATACCTCAGAACATTGTGAGGGAATATCGGATACGCCTACAAAAGCGTCAGAAGGCTCAGCATTTGTTCTTAACCCAGAGCTACTGCGCTTCTCTTGCAACCCAGGCAGTTTAGATAAAACCTCAGTGAGGGTAGTATTCATAACTGAAGCCATATCTTGCAAGGTAAAAGAATTAGATGCACTTGAAGTACTTGGCGTCGCTTGTGCGGGCGTTACCGGTTGTGACACTTGGGGAGAACTAGATGGCAAAACCTGACTTCCTTCTGTCTGAGAATCATCTAATGCCAAATTTTTATAAGTCAAAATATGCTGTTTGCAATTTATAGACATATCAGTACAAGTGGGACACATTCTAAGAGGGGGTTCAACAATGGCTTCTAAACAAATTGAACAATGAGTTTCCTCAGTGTCAGACATAATTAACAGACTAGTAAAAAAGCAAGCAAGCTTGGAAAACACTTAATTTAATGAAAAAAACACAATTTGCAAAAACGGTACTGTGCCTTTAAGAGAAAAAAAAGGCATACACAAACTGCAAAACAGGGTAAAAATGCTTCAAATTTTTGGAAATTTTTACAGTGTACCCACTAAGCCTTAGAAGGATTGCACCACAAGTAAAGAAACAATAACCCCACAAATGACAAAACCGGATTGAAATTTGTCTAAAAAACGGTTAAAACCCCTATTAGCACCTTGCCTCAGCTCTGCTGTGGCCCTACCTGCTCTTAGGAACAATAATCTGGGGTTAAAGCTTTGAATAGGCCCTCATAAGACTATCAGGAGCTCAGGAGAAGTTGCTTGCTGCTTGTCTGAATTACTAAGTGCGCAACTGAGGTGCGAAAATAGGCCCCGTCCACCTCACTCGATGTTGCTGGGGCCTACACAAATCTAGCAAACTAAGTTTGAAAACCATGTGGGTTATAACAACCCTAAATAAGCCAAAATGACCCCTCAAGCAAACGTTCCCATAAACATAAAAAACGTTACTCCCAGAACACACAAACGTTTGTCACTTTCTAATAAACAAACTAAGTGCCCAAAAAACTTAGCCCTTCATGCAAGCTAGGCCTCTTTCATACTAGGATTACTGCTTACCCTTCCCCTAATGGGTATACTGTCAGCCTTTCTGAGTCAACACAGTCTCTGCAGAAAATATGACTGAACATACCTCATTGCTGCATAGCAAGAAACCGTTCCTCACACTGAAGTTTTCCTGTACTCCTCCACTACTGTGGGAACAGCAGTGGACCTTAGTTACAAAATGCTAAGATCATAATCCTCCAGGCAGAAATCTTCATCTATGTCCTGCCTGAGAGTAAATAGTACAACACCGGTACCATTTAAAAATAACAAACTCTTGATTGTAGTTAAAATTAAACTAACAGCTTAACACCTCTTTCACTTTACCCTTCCTGCTTAGAACCGGCAAAGAGAATGACGGGGGGTGGAATTAAGGGGGAGCTATATAGGCAGCTCTGCTGTGGTGCTCTTTTTGCCACTTCCTGTTAGGAAGGATAATATCCCACAAGTAAGGATGAATCCGTGGACTCGGTACATCATGCAAAAGAAAGACTGAACATCTGAAACATCTACCAGATGCTTGTGCATCAAAATAAAAAAGCAGAAATCAGTCCCTTTAAGGAACTTACTGACAACCCTTTCTCCATCCATCTTGGAGTAACAACAAAATCCTGGGAAACCTAACCAAACTCTATGAGTAGCCCTTGGATTCGCACCAATAAATATATTTACGCCATATCTTATGGTAAATCATTCTAGTAACAGGCTTACGAGCCATACTCAAGGTAACTATGACCAAATCAGAGAACCCTCGCTTAGATAAAATTAAGCGTTCAAACTCCAAGCAGCAAGCTGCTGAGAAACTAGATTCGGATGATGGAAGGGTCCCTGAATGAGAAAGTCTGTCCTCAATGGAAGCTTCCGGAGGAGGCTGGGAAGACATGTCCACCAAATTGGCATACCAAGTCCTGCGAGGCCGCGCAGGAGCGATGAGTATCACCTATGCCCTCTTCTGTTTGACTCGAGTACTCACACGGGGAAGGAGAGCAAATGGAGGGAACACATAAGCTAGGTCGAGGAACCAAGGCACTGCCAAGGCAACTACCAACTTGGTCTGGGGATCCCTGGACCCGTATCTCGGATCTCATGGCATCTCGCCAGAATGCCAAGTTTCCAACTCTGGCCCGCCCCATCTGAGAATCAGGTCAGCAAATACCTCCGGATGGAGTTCCCACTCTCCCGGAAGAAATGTCTGTCTGCCCAGAAAATCTGATTTTTAAAAGACATTTTCGCTGTAAGAGCATTGTATTGGATACTTGTAAAACGCGGCTAACCACCCATAAGGGTCTCAAGGTGCTGCTCATTTTATCTACCACGGAAGGATGAAAGGCTGAGTGGACCTCGCCGGAGATCGAACCTGCAACCCTTGGGTTGCTACAGAGCTCAACCACAATACCTTAGCATGTTTTCATGGAGAGTCGATTAGAGTTCCCAAGAAAGGAACCCTCGTCTGTGGAACCAGAGAACTCTTCTCCAGAGTTACCCTCCACCCAAGAGTCCTCAGGAAGGACAAAATAATGTCGGAATGAGAGACTGTTAGCTGAGAAGACGACGCCTGGATCAGAATATCGTCCAGATAAGACGCCACTGCAATGCTCCGCGGTCTCAGAACCGCTAGCAGCAACCCCAGAACCTTTGTTTTGAGTGCCATGGTCAGACCAAAAGGAAGAGCCACTAACTGAAAATGTTTGTCCAGAAAAACAAACCTCAGGAATTTGTGATGATCTCTGTGGATAGGAACATGAAAATATGCATCCTTCAGATCCACGGTAGTCATAAATTGACCCTCCCGGATCAAAGGAAGAATGGTACGAACAGTTTGCATCATGAAAGATGGAACTCTGAGAAACTTCTTTAGACTTTTGAGATCTAAGATATGACTGAAAATTCCCTCTTTAGTGGGAACCACGAACAGACTTGAGTAAATTCCCAGTCCCTGAATTGGAACGGGACAAATTACTCCCATGAAGGAAAGGTCACTAACACAGCGTAAGAACGCCTCTCTCTGTAGCTGAACTACAGACAATCGAGAAGAAAAAACCCTCCTCTAGGGGAAGGATTTCCGAATTCTAGCTTGTATCCCCGAGACACTATCTCTAATTCCCAGGGATCTGGAACATCTCTCATCCAAGCCTGGATGAAGAAAGACAGTCTGCCCCCTACTAGATCCGGTCCCGGATCGGGGCCAACCCGTCATGCTGACTTGGGAACAGCAGCAGGTTGCTAGGATTGATTACCCTTGTTCCAAGACTGGGTAGGACTCCATAGCATTTTCTAATTAAAAAGGTACAGCCGTCAAATTGGCGTTGTTCTAGCCACGGTAAGAAGAACACAGCTGAAAATGGTTGGAAGCCCTGGATTACAACCTTTTCTGAATCTTTGAAAGAAACAACTACCCCTTATGAAGTAGCAAGTATCGTAACCCGGCGGAAGGCCAGTCTACCCAAGACTGATTACCCGGTCACCTTAGCTGAAAAGGGTATATCTTATGAAAAATAGAAAATGCAGACTTGCTTTCCTATAATTTATCCATCATACCAGAACATAGTTGGATCCCTCCACTTGTTAAGAAAAACACAGAATGCATGAGGGACAGGAGAAAATGACACTGCGGTAGTATGAGGGATTGAACATGCAAACACTCCAGCTTACAAGTCCCCAAACTAGACCACAAAAGTACACACTGTAGCAATGTGGTAAAATGACCATTGTCAACATACTCCCCTTTAAGAGGAGAAGGTCTGAGAAAAAGCGGCAAACACCGTTTTTTTTTTTTTTTGTTTGTTTTTTTCTTACAAAATAAACTTCTTATTTCTGATGTGCAGAAAACAATGAAGGAGTTAATATTGCTGTTAATACACATTGCTTAAAAACATGAAACACGTCATGTCATGTGCCATAATTCCATATAAAATCTGAAAGGAACCGCAGAGCACTGCATGCGGCCATAAAAATTCTAGACCCACAATAGGGAGAGAAAGTGACATAGATGAACCGGAGTCAACAGACTCCGAAGAGCAAAGGATTTTAGAAGGGAAATAATTTGACACATAAAAAGCGGTACCGTTTCTTTAAATATTAAAGTAACCTATATATCATCCTAAAACACAAAGGATGACCAAAAAAATATTATGCTAAACATAACATAGGTTAGCCTCCATAAAGCAAAGACTATGTCTACTGTCTCATCACATGGGAAAAACAACATAATTCTTTATTTGCGTTCTGTCACATAAGTTGCTAACTGCCCACTTATCAACATGGAATCACGGAGCCATAACAACTACATTCCTGGTTTACTGGACCTCAGCTAGTATACTGAGGTGACTAATCCAAAGTTTGTATGGAAGACCAGAGTTTTTTTTTAAAGAAAGCGCATCAAAGCAGCAGTACCCACTTTACCCTCCTGATCATAGTGGAGAAAAAGTATAATCGAAAAAAACAATACTGAAAAAACTCTATACTTGTGAGCGTTTGTTTCATCATAAGAGATGGGTTGACAATAAACGGCTGAAATTCATTGATGATAAACACAGAACAAAACGTTACTGTCCCTTTAAATCTTAAAGTAACCTAATTCTGTGTGTTTGTATACCATCCTACGTCAGAAAGGATGAATTTAACAAATAAACAGCTGCAAGACCTTTAACAAAATTTACACAGAAATAATGTTACTGTGTCTTTAAATTTTAAAAGAACATTTTATTTCTATCTTGCAGAACAAACCATAAAAATATACTTTGAGTGAAAATATACATTTTATTATGCATCCTCAAAGAAATAATGGTCATGAAACACAGCTTGAGGTTCATAAAATTAATCTAAACCCAATAGCTTTAGTATTAATAAAAAAATGTGCAGTGATTGGTCTTGAAAGGCAAAATAACATCACAGATAGATTGCTGAAATAAACCATCAGCCATATAAACTAGACACTGGGAGAACATCATTCTTATTACACAACATGACATAATCCCAGGAAGGATAGCAGAATAATCGTTATGTAAGCACCTGAAGCTATAAAATATTGCACAATACCGTACCCCTGTATGTATGTATTGGGTACTTGTAAAGCCCAAAAAATATAATTTATGCTTACCTGATAAATTCATTTCTCCTGTAGTGTAGTCAGTCCACGGGTCATCCATTACTTATGGGATTATATCTCCTCCCTAACAGGAAGTGCAAGAGGATCACCCAAGCAGAGCTGCTATATAGCTCCTCCCCTCTACGTCATACCCAGTCATTCGACCGAAACCAAACAAGAAAGGAGAAACTATAGGGTGCAGTGGTGACTGGAGTTTAATTTAAAATTTAGACCTGCCGTAAAAAACAGGGCGGCCGTGGACTGACTACACTACAGGAGAAATGAATTTATCAGGTAAGCATAAATTATATTTTCTCCTGTTAAGTGTAGTCAGTCCACGGGTCATCCATTACTTATGGGATACCAATACCAAAGCTAAAAGTACACGGATGACGGGAGGGACAGGCAGAATCTTTACACGGAAGGAACCACTGCCTGTAGAACCTTTCTCCCAAAAACAGCCTCCGAAGAAGCAAAAGTGTCAAATTTGTAAAATTTTGAAAAAGTGTGAAGTGAAGACCAAGTTGCAGCCTTGCAAATCTGTTCAACAGAGGCCTCATTCTTAAAGGCCCAAGTGGAAGCTACAGCTCTAGTAGAATGAGCTGTAATCCTTTCAGGAGGCTGCTGTCCAGCAGTCTCATAGGCTAAACGTATTATGCTACGAAGCCAAAAAGAGAGAGGGGTAGCCGAAGCTTTTTGACCTCTCCTCTGTCCAGAATAAACGACAAACAGAGGAGAAGTTTGACGAAAATCTTTAGTTGCCTGCAAATAAAATTTCAGGGCACGGACGACGTCCAGATTGTGCAGAAGTCGTTCCTTCTTTGAAGAAGGGTTAGGGCACAAAGATGGAACAACAATCTCTTGATTGATATTCTTGTTAGTGACTACCTTAGGTAAAAACCCAGGTTTAGAACGCAGAACTACCTTGTCTGAATGAAAAATCAGATAAGGAGAATCACAATGTAAGGCCGATAACACAGAGACTCTTCGAGCCGAGGAAATAGCCATTAAAAACAGAACTTTCCAAGATAACAGCTTGATATCAATGGAATGAAGGGGTTCAAACGGAACACCTTGCAGAACGTTAAGAACTAAGTTTAAGCTCCACGGCGGAGCACCAGTCTTAAACACAGGCTTAATCCTAGCCAAAGCCTGACAAAAAGCCTGAACGTCTGGAACTTCTGACAGACGTTTGTGTAAAAGGATAGACAGAGCTGAGATCTGTCCCTTTAACGAACTAGCAGATAAACCCTTTTCTAAACCTTCTTGTAGAAAAGACAATATCCTAGGAATCCTAACCTTACTCCATGAGTAACTCTTGGATTCGCACCAATATAATTATTTACGCCATATTTTATGGTAAATTTTCCTGGTAACAGGTTTCCTAGCCTGTATTAAGGTATCAATCACTGACTCCGAGAATCCCCGCTTTGATAGAATCAAGCGTTCAATCTCCATGCAGTCAGCCTCAGAGAAATTAGATTTGGATGTTTGAAAGGACCCTGAATCAGAAGGTCCTGTCTCAGAGGCAGAGACCATGGTGGACAGGACGACATGTCCACTAGATCTGCATACCAGGTCCTGCGTGGCCACGCAGGCGCTATTAGAATCATCGATGCTCTCTCCTCTTTGATCCTGGCAATCAATCGAGGAAGCATCGGGAAGGGTGGAAACACATAAGCCATGTTGAAGACCCAAGGTGCTGTCAGAGCATCTATCAGTACCGCTCCCGGGTCCCTGGACCTGGATCCGTAACAAGGAAGCTTGGCGTTCTGGCGAGACGCCATGAGATCCAGAACTGGTTTGCCCCAATGATGAAGCAGTTGGGCGAACACCTCCGGATGAAGTTCCCACTCCCCCGGATGAAAAGTCTGGCGACTTAGAAAATCCGCCTCCCAGTTCTCCACGCCTGGGATGTGGATCGCTGACAGGTGGCAAGAGTGAGACTCTGCCCAGCGAATTATCTTTGAGACTTCCATCATCGCTAGGGAACTCCTTGTCCCTCCCTGATGGTTGATGTAAGCCCCAGTCGTGATGTTGTCCGACTGAAACCTGATGAACCTCAGAGTTGCTAACTGAGGCCAAGCCAGAAGAGCATTGAAAACTGCTCTTAATTCCAGAATGTTTATTGGAAGGAGTCTCTCCTCCTGAGTCCATGATCCCTGAGCCTTCAGGGAATTCCAGACTGCGCCCCAACCTAGAAGGCTGGCGTCTGTTGTTACAATCGTCCAATCTGGCCTGCGGAAGGGCATCCCCCTGGACAGATGTGGCCGAGAAAGGCACCATAGAAGAGAATCTCTGGTCTCTTGATCCAGATTTAGCATACGGGACAAATCTGAGTAATCCCCATTCCACTGACTTAGCATGCACAATTGCAGCGGTCTGAGATGCAGGCGTGCAAAAGGTACTATGTCCATTGCCGCTACCATTAAGCCGATTACCTCCATGCACTGAGCCACTGACAGGTGTTGAATGGAATGAAGGACACGGCAAGCATTTAGAAGTTTTGATAACCTGTCCTCTGTCAGGTAAATTTTCATTTCTACAGAATCTATAAGAGCCCCTAAGAAGGGAACTCTTGTGAGTGGCAATAGAGAACTCTTTTCTACGTTCACCTTCCACCCATGCGACCTTAGAAATGCCAGAACTAACTCTGTATGAGACTTGGCAGTTTGGAAAGTTGACGCTTGTATCAGAATGTCGTCTAGGTACGGAGCTACCGCTATTCCTCGCGGTCTTAGTACCGCCAGAAGAGAGCCCAGAACCTTTGTAAAGATTCTTGGAGCTGTAGCTAACCCGAAGGGAAGAGCTACAAACTGGTAATGCCTGTTTAGGAAGGCAAACCTTAGATACCGGTAATGATCCTTGTGAATCGGTATGTGAAGGTAGGCATCCTTTAAATCCACTGTGGTCATGTACTGACCCTCTTGGATCATAGGTAAGATGGTCCGAATAGTTTCCATTTTGAACGATGGAACTCTTAGGAATTTGTTTAGGATCTTTAAGTCCAAGATTGGTCTGAAGGTTCCCTCTTTTTTGGGAACCACAAACAGATTTGAATAAAACCCTTGTCCGTGTTCCGACCGCGGAACTGGGTGGATCACTCCCATTAGTAAGAGGTCTTGTACACAGTGTAGAAAGGCCTCTTTCTTTATCTGGTTTGCTGATAACCTTGAAAGATGAAATCTCCCTTGTGGAGGAGAAGCTTTGAAGTCCAGAAGATATCCCTGAGATATGATCTCTAACGCCCAGGGATCCTGGACATCTCTTTGCCCAAGCCTGGGCGAAGAGAGAAAGTCTGCCCCCCACTAGATCCGTTTCCGGATCGGGGGCCCTCAGTTCATGCTGTCTTAGGGGCAGTAGCAGGTTTTCTGGCCTGCTTGCCCTTGTTCCAGGACTGGTTAGGTTTCCAGCCCTGTCTGTAGCGAGCAACAGTTCCTTCCTGTCTTGGAGCGGAGGAAGTTGATGCTGCTCCTGCCTTGAAGTTACGAAAGGCACGAAAATTAGACTGTTTAGCCCTTGGTTTGGCCCTGTCTTGAGGCAGGGCATGGCCCTTACCTCCAGTAATGTCAGCGATAATTTCTTTCAAACCGGGCCCGAATAATGTCTGCCCTTTGAAAGGAATGTTAAGCAATTTAGATTTAGAAGTCACATCAGCTGACCAGGATTTAAGCCATAGCGCTCTGCGCGCTTGAATGGCGAATCCGGAGTTCTTAGCCGTAAGTTTAGTTAAGTGTACTACGGCATCAGAAATAAATGAATTAGCTAGCTTAAGGACTTTAAGCTTGTTTATAATCTCATCCAATGGAGCTGTGTTAAGGGTCTCTTCCAGAGACTCAAACCAGAATGCCGCCGCAGCCGTGACAGGCGCAATGCATGCAAGGGGTTGTAATATAAAACCTTGCTGAACAAACATTTTCTTAAGGTAACCCTCTAACCTTTTATCCATTGGATCTGAAAAAGCACAGCTATCCTCCACCGGGATAGTGGTGCGCTTAGCCAGAGTAGAAACTGCTCCCTCCACCTTAGGGACCGTCTGCCATAAGTCCCGTGTGGTGGCGTCTATTGGAAACATTTTTCTAAATATAGGAGGGGGTGAAAAAGGCACACCGGGTCTATCCCACTCCTTGTTAATTTCTGTAAGCCTTTTAGGTATAGGAAAAACGTCAGTACACGCCGGTACCGCAAAATATTTATCCAGCCTACATACTTTCTCTGGAATTGCAACCGTGTTACAATCATTCAGAGCCACTAATACCTCCCCTAGTAATACACGGAGGTTCTCAAGCTTAAATTTAAAATTTGAAATGTCTGAGTCCAGTTTACTTGGATCAGATCCGTCACCCACAGAATGAAGCTCTCCGTCCTCATGTTCTGCAAATTGTGACGCAGTATCAGACATGGCTCTATTATTATCAGCGCACTCTGTTCTTACCCCAGAGTGATCGCGTTTACCCCTAAATTCTGGCAATTTAGATAGTACTTCAGTCATAACATTAGCCATGTCTTGCAAAGTGATTTGTATGGGCCGCCCTGATGTACTTGGCGCCACAATATCACGCACCTCCTGAGCGGGAGGCGAAGGTACTGACACGTGAGGAGAGTTAGTCGGCATAACTTCCCCCTCGTTGTCTGGTGATAATTTCTTTACATGTACAGATTGGCTTCAATGCAATTAGTACACAAATTCCTATTGGGCACCACATTGGCCTTTAAACATAGTGAACAAAGAGATTCATCTGTGTCAGACATGTTTAAACAAACTAGCAATGAGACTAGCAAGCTTGGAAATACTTTTCTAAATAAATTTACAAGCAATATAAAAAACGCTACTGTGCCTTTAAGAAGCACAAAAAGCTGTCACAGTTGAAATAACAATGAACCAAAATAGTTATAGCAACCAATTTTTCACAGTAAATGTATTAAGTTAGCAAAGGATTGCACCCACCAGCAAATGGATGATTAACCCCTTAATACCCAAAAAACGGATAACAATTTAATATTAACGTTTTTATCACAGTCAAAACACACTATCACAGGTCTGCTGTGAGTGATTACCTCCCTCAAAACTAGTTTTGGAGACCCCTGAGCTCTGTAGAGACGTCCTGGATCATGGAGGAAGAAATAGGAAGACTGTGACTAAATTTTTACTGCGCAATAAAGCGCTAAAATAGGCCCCTCCCACTCATATTACAACAGTGGGGAAGCTCAGTAAACTGTTTTTATTCAGAAACAAACGACAGCCATGTGGTAAAAATCATGCCCATAAAGTTTTATCACCAAGTACCTCAGAAAAAACGATTAACATGCCAGTAAACGTTTTAAAAATGAAAATTATGAAATGTTATTAATAAGCCTGCTGCTAGTCGCTTTCACTGCAGTGCAGGCTCAAATAACATAATTTATGCTTACCTGATAAATTCCTTTCTTCTGTTGTGTGATCAGTCCACGGGTCATCATTACTTCTGGGATATTATCTGCTCCCCTACAGGAAGTGCAAGAGGATTCACCCAGCAGAGTTGCTATATAGCTCCTCCCCTCTACGTCACCTCCAGTCATTCGACCAAAGACCAACGAGAAAGGAGAAGCCAAGGGTGTAGTGGTGACTGAATTATAATTTAAAAAATATTTACCTGCCTTAAAAAAACAGGGCGGGCCGTGGACTGATCACACAACAGAAGAAAGGAATTTATCAGGTAAGCATAAATTATGTTTTCTTCTGTTATGTGTGATCAGTCCACGGGTCATCATTACTTCTGGGAACCAATACCAAAGCAAAAGTACACGGATGACGGGAGGGATAGGCAGGCTCATTATACAGAAGGAACCACTGCCTGAAGAACCTTTCTCCCAAAAATAGCCTCCGAAGAAGCAAAAGTGTCAAATTTGTAAAATTTGGAAAAAGTATGAAGCGAAGACCAAGTTGCAGCCTTGCAAATCTGTTCAACAGAGGCCTCATTCTTAAAGGCCCAAGTGGAAGCCACAGCTCTAGTAGAATGAGCTGTAATTCTTTCAGGAGGCTGCTGTCCAGCAGTCTCATAGGCTAAACGAATTATGCTACGAAGCCAGAAGGAAAGAGAGGTAGCCGAAGCCTTTTGACCTCTCCTCTGACCAGAAAAAACGACAAACAGGGAAGAAGTTTGGCGAAAATCTTTAGTTGCCTGCAAGTAGAACTTGAGGGCACGAACTACATCCAGATTGTGTAGAAGACGTTCCTTCTTTGAAGAAGGATTTGGACACAAGGATGGAACAACAATCTCTTGATTGATATTCCTGTTAGAGACAACCTTAGGTAAGAACCCAGGTTTAGTACGCAGAACTACCTTGTCTGAGTGAAAGATCAGATAAGGAGAATCACAATGTAGGGCTGATAACTCAGAGACTCTTCGAGCCGAGGAAATAGCCATTAAAAATAGAACTTTCCAAGATAACAATTTTATATCAATGGAATGAAGGGGTTCAAACGGAACACCCTGTAAAACGTTAAGAACCAAGTTTAAACTCCATGGCGGAGCAACAGTTTTAAACACAGGCTTGATCCTAGCTAAAGCCTGACAAAAGGCCTGGATGTCTGAATTTTCTGACAGACGCCTGTGTAACAAGATGGACAGAGCTGAGATCTGTCCCTTTAATGAGCTAGCCGATAAACCCTTTTCTAAACCTTCTTGTAGAAAAGACAATATCCTAGGAATCCTAACCTTACTCCAGGAGTAATCTTTGGATTCACACCAGTATAGGTATTTACGCCATATTTTATGGTAAATCTTTCTGGTAACAGGCTTCCTAGCCTGTATCAGGGTATCAATAACCGACTCAGAAAAACCACGTTTTGATAAAATCAAGCGTTCAATTTCCAAGCAGTCAGCTTCAGAGAAGTTAGACTTTGATGTTTGAATGGACCCTGAATCAGAAGGTCCTGTCTTAGAGGTAGAGACCAAGGCGGACAGGATGACATGTCCACTAGATCTGCATACCAAGTCCTGCGCGGCCATGCAGGCGCTATTAGAATCACTGATGCTCTCTCCTGTTTGATTTTGGCAATCAATCGAGGAAGCAGCGGGAAGGGTGGAAACACATAAGCCATCCTGAAGTTCCAAGGTGCTGTCAAAGCATCTATCAGAACCGCTCCCGGATCCCTGGATCTGGATCCGTAGTGAGGAAGTTTGGCGTTCTGGCGAGACGCCATGAGATCTATCTCTGGTTTGCCCCAACGTCGAAGTATTTGGGCAAAGACCTCCGGATGAAGTTCCCACTCCCCCGGATGAAGAGTCTGGCGACTCAAGAAATCCGCCTCCCAGTTCTCCACTCCCGGGATGTGGATTGCTGACAGGTGGCAAGAGTGAGACTCTGCCCAGCGAATTATCTTTGATACTTCTATCATTGCTAGGGAGCTTCTTGTCCCTCCCTGATGGTTGATGTAAGCTACAGTCGTGATGTTGTCCGACTGAAACCTGATGAACCCCCGAGTCTTTAACTGGGGCCAAGCTAGAAGGGCATTGAGAACTGCTCTCAATTCCAGAATGTTTATTGGCAGGAGACTTTCCTCCTGACTCCATTGTCCCTGAGCCTTCAGAGAATTCCAGACAGCGCCCCAACCTAGAAGGCTGGCGTCTGTTGTTACAATTGTCCAGTCCGGCCTGCTGAACGGCATCCCCCTGGACAGATGTGGCCGAGAAAGCCACCATAGAAGAGAGTTTCTGGTCTCTTGATCCAGATTCAGAGTGGGGGACAAATCTGAGTAATCCCCATTCCACTGACTCAGCATGCACAATTGCAGCGGTCTGAGATGTAGGCGTGCAAAGGGTACTATGTCCATTGCTGCTACCATTAAGCCGATCACCTCCATGCATTGAGCTACTGACGGGAGTTGAATGGAATGAAGGACACGGCATGCATTTAGAAGCTTTGTTAATCTGTCTTCTGTCAGATAAATCTTCATTTCTACAGAATCTATAAGAGTCCCCAAGAATGGAACTCTTGTGAGAGGCAAGAGAGAACTCTTCTTTTCGTTCACTTTCCATCCATGCGACCTTAGAAATGCCAGAACTAACTCTGTATGAGACTTGGCAGTTTGAAAGCTTGAAGCTTGTATCAGAATGTCGTCTAGGTACGGAGCTACCGAAATTCCTCGCGGTCTCAGAACCGCTAGAAGGGCACCCAGAACCTTTGTGAAGATTCTTGGAGCCGTAGCCAATCCGAATGGAAGGGCTACAAACTGGTAATGCCTGTCTAAGAAGGCAAACCTTAGATACCGGTAATGATCTTTGTGAATCGGTATGTGAAGGTAAGCATCCTTTAAATCCACTGTGGTCATGTACTGACCCTTTTGGATCATGGGTAAGATTGTCCGAATAGTTTCCATTTTGAACGATGGAACTCTTAGGAATTTGTTTAGGATCTTTAAATCCAAGATTGGCCTGAAAGTTCCCTCTTTTTTGGGAACCACAAACAGGTTTGAGTAAAACCCTTGTCCTTGTTCCGACCGCGGAACCGGATGGATCACTCCCATTAATAATAGATCTTGTACACAGCGTAGAAACGCGTCTTTCTTTATTTGGTTTGTTGACAACCTTGACAGATGAAATCTCCCTCTTGGGGGAGATAATTTGAAGTCTAGAAGGTATCCCTGAGATATGATCTCTAGCGCCCAGGGATCCTGGACATCTCTTGCCCAAGCCTGGGCGAAGAGAGAGAGTCTGCCCCCCACTAGATCCGGTCCCGGATCGGGGGCCCTCGGTTCATGCTGTCTTAGGGGCAGCAGCAGGTTTTCTGGCCTGCTTGCCCTTATTCCAGGACTGGTTAGGTTTCCAGCCTTGTCTGTAACGAGCAACAGCTCCTTCCTGTTTTGGTGCAGTGGAAGTTGATGCTGCACCTGCTTTGAAATTCCGAAAGGGACGAAAATTAGACTGTCTAGCCTTAGCTTTGGCTTTGTCTTGAGGTAGAGCGTGGCCCTTACCTCCTGTAATGTCAGCGATAATTTCTTTCAAACCGGGCCCAAATAAAGTTTGCCCCTTGAAAGGTATATTAAGTAATTTGGACTTAGAAGTTACATCAGCCGACCAGGATTTTAGCCACAGCGCCCTACGTGCCTGAATGGCGAATCCTGAATTCTTAGCCGTAAGTTTGGTTAAATGTACTACGGCCTCCGAAATGAATGAATTAGCTAGTTTAAGGACTCTAAGCCTGTCCGTAATGTCGTCCAGCGTAGCGGAACTAAGGTTCTCTTCCAGAGACTCAATCCAAAATGCTGCCGCAGCCGTAATCGGCGCGATGCATGCAAGGGGTTGCAATATAAAACCTTGTTGAACAAACATTTTCTTAAGGTAACCCTCTAATTTTTTATCCATAGGATCTGAAAAAGCACAGCTATCCTCCACCGGGATAGTGGTGCGCTTAGCTAAAGTAGAAACTGCTCCCTCCACCTTAGGGACCGTTTGCCATAAGTCCCGTGTGGTGGCGTCTATTGGAAACATCTTTCTAAATATTGGAGGGGGTGAGAACGGCACACCGGGTCTATCCCACTCCTTAGTAACAATTTCAGTTAATCTCTTAGGTATAGGAAAAACGTCAGTACTCGCCGGTACCGCAAAGTATTTATCCAACCTACACATTTTCTCTGGTATTGCAACCGTGTTACAATCGTTAAGAGCCGCTAAGACCTCCCCTAGTAATACACGGAGGTTTTCCAATTTAAATTTAAAATTTGAAATATCTGAATCCAATCTGCTTGGATCAGAACCGTCACCTACAGAATGAAGCTCTCCGTCCTCATGCTCTGCAAGCTGTGACGCAGTATCAGACATGGCCCTAGAATTATCAGCGCACTCTGTTCTCACCCCAGAGTGATCACGCTTGCCTCTTAGTTCTGGTAACTTAGCCAAAACTTCAGTCATAACAGTAGCCATATCTTGTAATGTTATCTGTAATGGCTGCCCAGATGTACTAGGCGCCATAATATCACGCACCTCCCGGGCGGGAGACGCAGGTACTGACACGTGAGGCGAGTTAGACGGCATAACTCTCCCCTCGCAGTTTGGTGAAATTTGTTCAATTTGTACAGATTGGCTTTTATTTAAAGTAGCATCAATACAGTTAGTACATAAATTTCTATTGGGCTCCACCTTGGCATTGGAACAAATGACACAGGTATCTTCCTCTGAATCAGACATGTTTAACACACTAGCAATAAACATGCAACTTGGTTACAGTCTTATTTAACAAAAACGTACTGTGCCTCAAAGAAGCACTAAACGATTAAATGACAGTTGAAATAATGAACTGAAAAACAGTTATAGCATCACTCTTTAAAAACAACACAACTTGTTAGCAAAGGTTTGTTCCCATTAGTAAAGTAACACTAATTAAATTTTAAACATAAAAATCACAGAGCAACGTTTTAAAACACAGTCACTACATAAGTCTCACAGCTCTGCTGAGAGAATCTACCTCCCTTCAAAGAAGTTTGAAGACCCCTGAGTTCTGTTAGAGATGAACCGGATCATGCAGAAAATACAAGAGTAACTGACTGGAAATTTTTGATGCGTAGCAAAGAGCGCCAAAAACGGCCCCTCCCCCTCACACACAGCAGTGAGAGAGAAACGAAACTGTCATAATCAAAACAAGCAAACTGCCAAGTGGAAAAATAATGCCCAAATATTTATTCACTCAGTACCTCAGAAATGCAAACGATTCTACATTCCAGCAAAAACGTTTAACATGAATTAAATACCTATTAAAAGGTTTAATGTACTTTTACAGAGTAATTCCGGTGAAATACCATCCCCAGAATACTGAAGTGTAGAGTATACATACATGTCATTATAACGGTATGGCAGGATTTTCTCATCAATTCCATTCAGAAAATAAAAACTGCTACATACCTCAATGCAGATTCAACTGCCCGCTGTCCCCTGATCTGAAGCTTTTACCTCCCTCAGATGGCCGAGAAACAGCAATATGATCTTAACTACTCCGGTTAAAATCATAAGAAAAACTCTGGTAGATTCTTCTTCAAACTCTGCCAGAGAAGTAATAACACGCTCCGGTGCTATTGTAAAATAACAAACTTTTGATTGAAGTTATAATCACCATAGTCCTCTCACACCTCCTATCTAGTCTTTGGGTGCAAGAGAATGACTGGAGGTGACGTAGAGGGGAGGAGCTATATAGCAACTCTGCTGGGTGAATCCTCTTGCACTTCCTGTAGGGGAGCAGATAATATCCCAGAAGTAATGATGACCCGTGGACTGATCACACATAACAGAAGAAATTACTTTAATATAGACAGTATTTTCTTAGTGAAATTCCATTCCCCAGAAATACCTCAGAGTATACATACATATCAGCCTGATACCAGTCGCTACTACTGCATTTAAGGCTGCACTTACATTACATCGGTATTAGCAGTATTTTCTCAGTCAATTCCATTCCTTAGAAGATAATATACTGCAACATACCTCCTTGCAGGTGGGCCCTGCCTGCTATCCCCTGTTCTGAAGTTACCTCACTCCTCAGAATGGCCGAGAACAGCAAGTGGATCTTAGTTACGACCGCTAAGATCATAGACAAACTCAGGTAGATTCTTCTTCTAATGCTGCCTGAGAAGAAACAACACACTCCGGTGCCGTTTAAAATAACAAACTTTTGATTGAAGAAATAAAAAAACAGAATTTATGTTTACCTGATAAATTACTTTCTCCAACGGTGTGTCCGGTCCACGGCGTCATCCTTACTTGTGGGATATTCTCCTCCCCAACAGGAAATGGCAAAGAGCCCAGCAAAGCTGGTCACATGATCCCTCCTAGGCTCCGCCTACCCCAGTCATTCGACCGACGTTAAGGAGGAATATTTGCATAGGAGAAACCATATGGTACCGTGGTGACTGTAGTTAAAGAAAATAAATTATCAGACCTGATTAAAAAAAAAAAAACCAGGGCGGGCCGTGGACCGGACACACCGTTGGAGAAAGTAATTTATCAGGTAAACATAAATTCTGTTTTCTCCAACATAGGTGTGTCCGGTCCACGGCGTCATCCTTACTTGTGGGAACCAATACCAAAGCTTTAGGACACGGATGAAGGGAGGGAGCAAATCAGGTCACCTAAATGGAAGGCACCACGGCTTGCAAAACCTTTCTCCCAAAAATAGCCTCAGAAGAAGCAAAAGTATCAAACTTGTAAAATTTGGTAAAAGTGTGCAGTGAAGACCAAGTCGCTGCCCTACATATCTGATCAACAGAAGCCTCGTTCTTGAAGGCCCATGTGGAAGCCACAGCCCTAGTGGAATGAGCTGTGATTCTTTCGGGAGGCTGCCGTCCGGCAGTCTCGTAAGCCAATCTGATGATGCTTTTAATCCAAAAAGAGAGAGAGGTAGAAGTTGCTTTTTGACCTCTCCTTTTACCAGAATAAACAACAAACAAGGAAGATGTTTGTCTAAAATCCTTTGTAGCATCTAAATAGAATTTTAGAGCGCGAACAACATCCAAATTGTGCAACAAACGTTCCTTCTTTGAAACTGGTTTCGGACACAGAGAAGGTACGATAATCTCCTGGTTAATGTTTTTGTTAGAAACAACTTTTGGAAGAAAACCAGGTTTAGTACGTAAAACCACCTTATCTGCATGGAACACCAGATAAGGAGGAGAACACTGCAGAGCAGATAATTCTGAAACTCTTCTAGCAGAAGAGATTGCAACTAAAAACAAAACTTTCCAAGATAATAACTTAATATCAACGGAATGTAAGGGTTCAAACGGAACCCCCTGAAGAACTGAAAGAACTAAATTGAGACTCCAAGGAGGAGTCAAAGGTTTGTAAACAGGCTTAATTCTAACCAGAGCCTGAACAAAGGCTTGAACATCTGGCACAGCTGCCAGCTTTTTGTGAAGTAACACAGACAAGGCAGAAATCTGTCCCTTCAGGGAACTTGCAGATAATCCTTTTTCCAATCCTTCTTGAAGGAAGGATAGAATCTTAGGAATCTTAACCTTGTCCCAAGGGAATCCTTTAGATTCACACCAACAGATATATTTTTTCCAAATTTTGTGGTAAATCTTTCTAGTTACAGGCTTTCTGGCCTGAACAAGAGTATCGATAACAGAATCTGAGAACCCTCGCTTCGATAAGATCAAGCGTTCAATCTCCAAGCAGTCAGCTGGAGCGAAACCAGGTTCGGATGTTCGAACGGACCCTGAACAAGAAGGTCTCGTCTCAAAGGTAGCTTCCAAGGTGGAGCCGATGACATATTCACCAGATCTGCATACCAAGTCCTGCGTGGCCACGCAGGAGCTATCAAGATCACCGACGCCCTCTCCTGATTGATCCTGGCTACCAGCCTGGGGATGAGAGGGAACGGCGGGAACACATAAGCTAGTTTGAAGGTCCAAGGTGCTACTAGTGCATCCACTAGAGCCGCCTTGGGATCCCTGGATCTGGACCCGTAGCAAGGAACTTTGAAGTTCTGACGAGAGGCCATCAGATCCATGTCTGGAATGCCCCACAGCTGAGTGACTTGGGCAAAGATTTCCGGATGGAGTTCCCACTCCCCCGGATGCAATGTCTGACGACTCAGAAAATCCGCTTCCCAATTTTCCACTCCTGGGATGTGGATAGCGGACAGGTGGCAGGAGTGAGACTCCGCCCATAGAATGATTTTGGTCACTTCTTCCATCGCTAGGGAACTCCTTGTTCCCCCCTGATGGTTGATGTACGCAACAGTTGTCATGTTGTCTGATTGAAACCGTATGAACTTGGCCCTCGCTAGCTGAGGCCAAGCCTTGAGAGCATTGAATATCGCTCTCAGTTCCAGAATATTTATCGGTAGAAGAGATTCTTCCCGAGACCAAAGACCCTGAGCTTTCAGGGATCCCCAGACCGCGCCCCAGCCCATCAGACTGGCGTCGGTCGTGACAATGACCCACTCTGGTCTGCGGAATGTCATCCCTCGTGACAGGTTGTCCAGGGACAGCCACCAACGGAGTGAGTCTCTGGTCCTCTGATTTACTTGTATCTTCGGAGACAAGTCTGTATAATCCCCATTCCACTGACTGAGCATGCACAGTTGTAATGGTCTTAGATGAATGCGCGCAAAAGGAACTATGTCCATAGCCGCTACCATCAACCCGATCACTTCCATGCACTGAGCTATGGAAGGAAGAGGAACGGAATGAAGTATCCGACAAGAGTCTAGAAGCTTTGTTTTTCTGGCCTCTGTCAGAAATATCCTCATTTCTAAGGAGTCTATTATTGTTCCCAAGAAGGGAACCCTTGTTGACGGAGATAGAGAACTCTTTTCCACGTTCACTTTCCATCCGTGAGATCTGAGAAAGGCCAGGACGATGTCCGTGTGAGCCTTTGCTTGAGGAAGGGACGACGCTTGAATCAGAATGTCGTCCAAGTAAGGTACTACAGCAATGCCCCTTGGTCTTAGCACAGCTAGAAGGGACCCTAGTACCTTTGTGAAAATCCTTGGAGCAGTGGCTAATCCGAAAGGAAGCGCCACGAACTGGTAATGCTTGTCCAGGAATGCGAACCTTAGGAACCGATGATGTTCCTTGTGGATAGGAATATGTAGATACGCATCCTTTAAATCCACCGTGGTCATGAATTGACCTTCCTGGATGGAAGGAAGAATAGTTCGAATGGTTTCCATCTTGAACGATGGAACCTTGAGAAACTTGTTTAAGATCTTGAGATCTAAGATTGGTCTGAACGTTCCCTCTTTTTTGGGAACTATGAACAGATTGGAGTAGAACCCCATCCCTTGTTCTCTTAATGGAACAGGATGAATCACTCCCATTTGTAACAGGTCTTCTACACAATGTAAGAATGCCTGTCTTTTTATGTGGTCTGAAGACAACTGAGACCTGTGGAACCTCCCCCTTGGGGGAAGTCCCTTGAATTCCAGAAGATAACCTTGGGAGACTATTTCTAGCGCCCAAGGATCCAGAACATCTCTTGCCCAAGCCTGAGCGAAGAGAGAGAGTCTGCCCCCCACCAGATCCGGTCCCGGATCGGGGGCCAACATTTCATGCAGTCTTGGTAGCAGTGGCAGGTTTCTTGGCCTGCTTTCCCTTGTTCCAGCCTTGCATTGGTCTCCAAGCTGGCTTGGCTTGAGAAGTATTACCCTCTTGCTTAGAGGACGTAGCACCTCGGGCTGGTCCGTTTCTACGAAAGGGACGAAAATTAGGTTTATTTTTTGCCTTGAAAGGCCGATCCTGAGGAAGGGCGTGGCCCTTACCCCCAGTGATATCAGAGATAATCTCTTTCAAGTCAGGGCCAAACAGCGTTTTCCCCTTGAAAGGAATGTTAAGTAGCTTGTTCTTGGAAGACGCATCAGCCGACCAAGATTTCAACCAAAGCGCTCTGCGCGCCACAATAGCAAACCCAGAATTCTTAGCCGCTAACCTAGCCAATTGCAAAGTGGCGTCTAGGGTGAAAGAATTAGCCAATTTGAGAGCATTGATTCTGTCCATAATCTCCTCATAAGGAGGAGAATCACTATCGACCGCCTTTATCAGCTCATCGAACCAGAAACATGCGGCTGTAGCGACAGGGACAATGCATGCAATTGGTTGTAGAAGGTAACCCTGCTGAACAAACATCTTTTTAAGCAAACCTTCTAATTTTTTATCCATAGGATCTTTGAAAGCACAACTATCCTCTATGGGTATAGTGGTGCGTTTGTTTAAAGTGGAAACCGCTCCCTCGACCTTGGGGACTGTCTGCCATAAGTCCTTTCTGGGATCGACCAAAGGAAACAATTTTTTAAATATGGGGGGAGGGACGAAAGGAATACCGGGCCTTTCCCATTCTTTATTAACAATGTCCGCCACCCGCTTGGGTATAGGAAAAGCTTCTGGGAGCCCCGGCACCTCTAGGAACTTGTCCATTTTACATAGCTTCTCTGGGATGACCAACTTGTCACAATCATCCAGAGTGGATAATACCTCCTTAAGCAGAATGCGGAGATGTTCCAACTTAAATTTAAATGTAATCACATCAGGTTCAGCCTGTTGAGAAATGTTCCCTGAATCAGTAATTTCTCCCTCAGACAAAACCTCCCTGGCCCCATCAGACTGGGTTAGGGGCCCTTCAGAGATATTAGTATCAGCGTTGCCATGCTCTTCAGTATCTAAAACAGAGCAGCCGCGCTTACGCTGACAAGTGTTCATTTGGGCTAAAATGTTTTTGACAGAATTATCCATTACAGCCGTTAATTGTTGCATAGTAAGGAGTATTGGCGCGCTAGATGTACTAGGGGCCTCCTGAGTGGGCAAGACTCGTGTAGACGAAGGAGGGAATGATGCAGTACCATGCTTACTCCCCTCACTTGAGGAATCATCTTGGGCATCATTGTCATTATCACATAAATCACATTTATTTAAATGAATAGGAATTCTGGCTTCCCCACATTCAGAACACAGTCTATCTGGTAGTTCAGACATGTTAAACAGGCATAAACTTGATAACAAAGTACAAAAAACGTTTTAAAATAAAACCGTTACTGTCACTTTAAATTTTAAACTGAACACACTTTATTACTGCAATTGCGAAAAAACATGAAGGAATTGTACAAAATTCACCAAATTTTCACCACAGTGTCTTAAAGCCTTAAAAGTATTGCACACCAAATTTGGAAGCTTTAACCCTTAAAATAACGGAACCGGAGCCGTTTTAAACTTTAACCCCTTTACAGTCCCTGGTATCTGCTTTGCTGAGACCCAACCAAGCCCAAAGGGGAATACGATACCAAATGACGCCTTCAGAAAGTCTTTTCTAAGTATCAGAGCTCCTCACACATGCGACTGCATGCCATGCCTCTCAAAAACAAGTGCGCCACACCGGCGCGAAAATGAGGCTCTACTTATGCTTTGGGAAAGTCCCTAAGTAATAAGGTGTCTAATACAGTGCCTGCCGATATTCTTATATCAAAATACCCAGATA